>NC_079289.1:21495312-21828750 GCF_023638135.1 Falco biarmicus | reverse complement strand
CATGAGCCTTGCGGTTTGCCCCACAGTCTGAGAGTACACTGTGTGGAAAAGAGCAATCAAGCCCACACAGGGACATAAACTAAATAGAACCAGGAGTCCTAAGGCAGTAATGCTAAACTCAGAAAACCAAGAGAGTAATCAGCGGAAAGTAAACCCAGAGCAAAGGAATTCATTATGAACAGTGGAGTCGGTGTGGGTCACTGATACGTTATCTTTGCTAGTTATCCTGACTCACCAGCATGCTGAATCTGCCTAAACGGCTTCTATGTTCAGCTTCCCCTGTGCCCACAATAAGTCTCTCCAACAGCGTTCTCAGACAGCGTGAGAAAAGCGTGACCTGACTCATGCAGAGCATGGCTACTCCCAGGAAACCTGAGTGCTCCAAAATCATACCCTAGCTGGGAGCACTGCTATTGTCTTGGAGCTGAGGGGTGCCAGTAGGACCTGGAGCAATCTAGTGAGGAGTTAATTAAAAGAAAACAAGTTACAGTTTCATCTCATTTGCTGAAGAAGATGGTTAACTCTTTGTTGCAGCGAGCTGCCAGTGATTTGCTGTGCTGGGATGAAAGCCCATCCTCTTTAATCACTCCCCAGCAGAGCAAAATTACCGGTGTCAGGAAAACTCATTTTGTGGCATTAATCAGAATGGATTAAAATGGAACAGTTTCTGAGCTGCCCTGCGAGAATAGCTGTGGGACATCAAAGAGAGCCTGTAATCCACAAATCCAGAAGACTGCGTCCTCTGCTTTGAAATATTGTAGTCAGCCAAACATTTATTGGAATGACATGTTAACTGCATTGTGTTTAAAAGCACTTCAGTGTTTAATCACTTGTATCCTATCTCTTCCATTGTAATATAATCAGGTAAGTAATCAACTGGTGTGTTCCGGTGCTTTTGATGGAGAAGTTTGAAGATCCATTTAAAATCTTGGACTGCTTCTTGATTTTAAATTTTTGGTAATGACGGATAATGGACTACCACGGAGTCCACTCAATCCATTAGGAATAAATCCATTTCTATATATGTTATAGCTCCATGCAGTCATTTTAAATAAGAACATTTACCTGGGTGCTTTGGAAAGTATTTTTCTTCTTCTGTGTGTGGAATTGTGGTATTTTATAACCCAAAAAATTTCTTGTCTTGAAAATCTGTTTTAGATAATGTATTTGAATTTGCTACATAGCAACATATTTGACAAGAGGAACAAGGTTTTCTTATAAAACCAGAAATCTGATTATCTGTGGAACTTGGAAAAGGTACCTGAACTAGCTTTTCAAAATGTCTCATGCTATTTGTGTGGTTTAAGAAGAATAAAGTACCTACAAGCTGCCATATACAGTAGATATACATTATATTATTTTCAAAGGCAAAGAGAGACAAATATGTGTCTGTTCAGATTCTTTTCCACTTTATCTAATATCCCACATGTACCATAGTCATGTGTATGTCATTGCTGAGTGGAAAGTATTAATCTGTGCTTGAGAGGCCCACAGAAACCCTAGGCCTTCCTGCACCTCACTGTGGTCACTACTATGTAGTCATTGTAAAACTGTCTCTTGCCCAAGTACTTATGCCCAAGTACATAGTTCTGTGAAAGTGTCAGCTTGATGTTCAGTATCAATCAAAAAACCAAACCAAACCAAACCCACACCAAAACAACACAAATAAAATCCCAAGTATTGTTAAGAAGGGAATAAAGAAAAAACCATTGTATAAACAAATCCATGCTTCACCTGCATCTTGAATACTGTGCAGAAGTCTGCTCTCCCCAGCTCACCAATATACAGTGCCATTGGAAAAGATCCAGAGGCAATTCACAAGAATGGTCAAAATTATGCGGTGGCTTCCATGCAAGGAGCAAATAGGTTAGGATTCTTCAGTCTGCAAAAACCAGACAAACAAAGGGAAAACATAACAGAAATCTATAAACCAGCAAGCGCCATGAAAAGGATGGATAAGAATCTCTTGCTTGTATGATATGTTTAGAATATAAAGAGAACGTTATTCATCACCCAATGTAAATTTAAAACTGTGGAGTAGTTATGCCATAGGATGTTCTGAATGTTTCAAATTTACTAAAATACAAGAGAAATCCATGAAGAGCTATTACATATGAGGACACAACTTCCGTGTTATGAAGCCCCTGAAGGTTGGAAAACGTTCTGATCAATTACCACCATGTGCTTTATACTATTTGCTAGATACTCACTTTCGGCCAGACAGGATATTGAACTAAATAAATCCTCCCCTTGCCCCAGTACAGCTGTTCTTACACAACCTGGATTAAATCTCAGTTTAAAAACACATGGGGAAGGAGAAAAGGGACAGCACAGCTAGGTGGGTAAGACATGTAACTTGGAATGCCCATGCTGTTTGAGGCAGTGCCATTGGGAAGGCTGAAGCATCTTCAGGTCTTCTGGCAAGTTCACACTCCTTTAGAAGGCGTTTTTTCCACTGGTGAAAGTCAGTTATTTACGCCAGTGGAACATGGAAATAGGACTAAGGTCTTCATTCATTTACATGAACGGCAGAGACTAACATAGCTATTGATTACTGACTTACTATTTAAATTTTCTAATAAATAATGCACACTTCAAACTTGATTGAAAAACTTACTTCTTTGTTTTGCCATGATTTCTTTGATTGCAGCGTTGTACATGAAGACAGAATTTGACTTACACATTCTGATTCCCAAGATGTCTAGTCTGTATTTGGTACTTAAGAGACACAGGAGACATGTTTTCGGTCTTTTACTTCAGTTATATACCTGCAGTGTCAGAGCAGCAGTTCTGTGAGAATGTCTCACAAAGTTCAGGGTAATACTGGAAAGATGCTTGTGAACTCAACGAGATTTCATGGTTTATTTGGTTTTATTATCTTTATCCCAGTAGGATCTGCACATAGTATGAAGGAATATATCATGTGGGAGGCAAGGGAAAGGATCTTAAGCAACCCTACATAGGGTGATTTAAAAGTTCTTTTCCTTTGAACCAGGCCTGAACTTCTCACTGCACAAGCTTTGGAGACAAATTCAAGCATCAGATTTCAGGAATGCCAAACTACACATCTCTACTACTGATTATTGCATTTAGAAATAGCCTTTATGTAGCCCTTGCTAGAGTCCCATTTTAGTACATCAGAAGTTAAGTTACAGTACGGTTTTGTCACATTAACTCACCCTGATCTGCACATTTCCCTGTAAGTAGGCCCTGCAAGCAAAGTGGCTGGCAGACTTTGACCCTGAGGTTTTTTTATTCAGACTACCTAAACTTCGAGGCTAGACAGTTGTACAGCCTCATGATAAGCAATGAGACTGAGTCCCTGGACCATTTCCTAATGACTGGGCTGTGCTGCATCTCTAATACTACAAAATATTTCCATAGCACCAAGCAAGGTGGGTGAGTCAGATCCCTTCTGGAATTGTTTCTCTGGAAAATTGTCACAGTTCTTAAAGATTCATTCATCTGAGGTATCCCATATGCATATGTTACGCCTTTCAAGTCATTGCTGAAAATCAGCCTGTAATGTCAAAATGAACACCTGTCCTCTGTAACTGACTCTTTACAAACTGTGTCTTTATTGTGCATTTTTTGCATCAGAATACAGAATCAGTGACCCAAAGTCTGCATGTAGGAATTGCACGAATAGAACAGCAGGAGAGCTCCCAGCTTCATCTGGACCAGATTATATATCTAATCAAGTCATATTTAGCTGCAACCTATCATTTGTTTACTGAATAACCTTTCTAGTGTGATGCTAGCAGCTCAGAAAAGCTGATTACTTCCATTTCCAGGGCATTCAGTCAGATCCTTCCTCTGAACATTCATCAATAGTTCAAGAAAAAAAAAAAATCATTCTGTTTTTGTGGGGCTCAACTTTCCATCTTAGCCTCAGGAAAAAAAATGCATTTTGTTGGATACATTTCATACTTCCCCTGGTCTGAGTCAGAATCACCCGAGGAAAGCATGAGTCAGAAAGCCAAAATGATTTTTGAAGAGACGACTACATCTTAAGATGGATGTCTTTTTACTGTAACTGTGCTCAGAGATGGTTCCCCACAGAGGTGCATGGAAAGGAGGAACACCAGCCACTGACTTTGGACAGTGCCAGCTCCTAAATGGACATACACATTGCAGTGGCTTCTGTGACTAACCTGTGTAAATGGCCCTGACCCATGCCCTCTGTTATTTCGAAGTGCTGACTACAATGTCTATGTTAAAGATTTTTCTGCATTTGTAGAAATAAGCCAAAATAGACCCGCAGCATCCTGCCAGCCTGTGCCTGGGAAGCTGATTAAAACTAAAGGAGCTTGTTTTGACATAGTCATAGTCATTTCCCAAGCAGTGCTTATGGAAAGTGGGAACTTAACTGCAATGATTTCTGTGGACAGGTATGGTAAAAACATACTAGGGTTTATCTGAAAGCATGAAGTGCACCTCAATAAAGGAGCTTGGTCACTGTGTGACACTGGTAAATGAGTGATCAGTGTAGGTGTGGTGCCTTTTAATAAATAAACCATTTGACTAGAAGAAAAATGACACCAAAACACACTTAACCATGGCACTTTTCAGGAACGTTGCATGCATCCTTCAGAAATCATTTATTGACCTCTTGAATCTGTTATTTATTCACAAAGAAGAGGGGTAAACATTTTGGTCTCTTCAAATCTGAACAGATTTCTGTATTTGCCATGTGCTAGCCCAGGCTTTTGCTGCATGTCACTCAAGCCAGTTGCAACAAGCTGAGAGACTGACAAGGGTATTTCTTGTTTACCTCCCTGGAAACAGAAATAGTGTTTAAAAGAGCCCTGGCACTCAAGTGTACGGCTCCTGATTTTAACCCATAAACAAAACACTCCACAGCTGCTTGGATGACAAACCATGAGGAAATGCAGCGTGTGACAGCCTGGTATATCTGCCTCAACAAGTGTTTTGTTCAGCTTGCTAGAAACTGTGGCTCCAATGGCAGGGAATGGGCATAATACAGCTCTTGGGATACAGATAAGCAGA
The DNA here is from genome assembly GCF_023638135.1 of Falco biarmicus. Lineage (NCBI taxonomy): Eukaryota > Metazoa > Chordata > Aves > Falconiformes > Falconidae > Falco > Falco biarmicus. The sequence goes on along the minus strand of NC_079289.1, from coordinate 21,823,740 downwards.
GTTGAGGAGCTCCATGAGAATGCTTGCCTGGTGAGTGGGGCGTGATGTTTGGACAGGACTGACCTTCCACAAGGCAAACCTGCTTCTTTCCACTAGAGCTGCTCTGGTGGGGCTTCCTGTTGGGGACTTTAACTGAAGCAAATGTGAAGCTTTTCAGCTTTTTTTGCAAAATGCATTTTTCAGGAGAAAAAGCTGCTTAAAAATTTGTTCCTCTGTTCATGTCCTCTGTTACTACAGGCAGGACTTCAGGCTTCAACCTGAAGAAGGCTGGAGGCAGGAGCAGTGGTGGCTCCCTCATGCTGGGGCCAGCATGCAGCTGATGCAGGGCACAGTGAGAGCAAGCCTGTGCTGCTGTAGAACCCCATTTTGGGAACACACAAAACTGAGACATAACATTGTGTGTGTTTGTGCATGCACAACTACACAAACATTCTCACCTAGGTGAGAAAGTAGCCCATTACTCACTTTAGTGAGTATGAAGACCTACCTTACAAGGACAAGTATAATTTAATGCAGAGACCCCCGCGTTCTCTGTAACCTGAATTTTTCAGAGAGCTTTCAAATGGGCATACTTGCTTCTCTTGTTTCTGTTGCAAAATCAAATGTAGAAACAACAGCAAGATGTGCAAATTTTGAACTGAAATTGTTCCTCTGATGGGAAGCATCATCCCTCATAGTCTAAAAAGTATAGTAGCAGGAGGGACTTTTAATAACAGAAAATCAAAGTTTCTCAAATTACTTGCAGATTAAGAGATTTGCAGAGCCAGCCTTAGAAAAAGACAATGGCTGTGTGATTGATCTTGCTGACAAAAGATAATTTGCAGAAGTGCTGGTATTGAACAAACCCAGACAAATGATTAATGAGGAAAAAATCTGACAAACATTTTCCCCTTACTGTTGAATTGCCTGTGAATTTATTGTATTTCTTCTCTATTCAAAATCTATTTTCTTAGTGATTTTTGAAGATTATCTTTATTTTTATGCTTTGTTATTAAGAAGAATTCATTGCATCAGTGGTTTTCAGACTCTTTGGGTTGAGGCTCCCACCCACAGCCTCATCTTCTTCCCTGCCCCTTCCATTCCCAGCTACACTGTAGGTCCAGGAGATGAAAGAAGGGGGAGGTTTGTACCGTAAACCATCTGGCAGTGCTTCTTTTTGCTGTCTTCTGTCACTCCCTTCCCCTCTGCTATTACCTGGGATAGGAGGGAGTCTGACAGCAGTGCTGGGGCCTCTCTGCCTCTCTGCTTCCCGTCCTCAGGTGCACAGAGCCACAGGGGGAGACAGTGCATGGCTCGGGCTCCCTGCTTCGCCCTCCCTGAACCCAGCTCTTGCCCAGTGCTTCAGTGTGGGATTTAGTGTGCCTGTGTATGGAGGTACTGAGGGAATATGGAGTATATCCTGGTTTACAGTGGCTTATAGCACTGCCTCTCCTGCGCCACAGCTCACAGCTCGGAGGGTAGGTGAGGTGCTGTCTCTGCAGTGGAGGTGTGGTGCAGGGAAGCACAGCTGATGCTGCGTGACTGGCATTAACATGCCAGAGCTCAGCTGTGAAGGGAAGTTGTACAGCACATGCACGATTTTTGCCACTCAGTTTTATTATACTCTCTTCCCTTATCCTTGATCGTAACTCTCAAAATTGGGTTTCCTATAAAACACAGTCTGAAAAGTGCTGTCTGCACAAGTTCATAATATTCACTTCAATATCATTGTTTGAATTAATTCCATGGCTGCATAAAGTAGCTAAGCCTGGATGTTGTAACTGATTTTGTTTGTGACTGGCAGGGAATTTATTTCTTGTTCTTTAATGTTGGGTACTCACTTCAAAATGTGTGTTGTACTTCCTCTCTTCTTCCCTTTGCCTGGCCCGTCTCCTTGGCTTGTAAACTTTTTATGGTTTGGAGACTGTCTCTTGCCTTCTGTTTGTTTACTAATACCACTGAGCCCAATCTGGATAGGAATTTCTAAGTGCAACCATAGTACAAGTATTAGAGGAATGGTCACAGCAAAGTAATTTGTTACAAGAGCTGTAGAAAGAGAACATAACAAGGAAACACAGCTTTAACCTGTTTATGTGTAAGTAAGAATGGTCGAATACCTTTTTGCAGGGTTTGTGCACATTGAACTCAGATACTACATTTCAGTGAGACTATGGAGTGAATAAGATAATAGTTAGGGAGGGTACTGACACTGTACTAATGAGTTATGTTGTTGGGTGGTTATATAGAAAGGAATCACCAACCTCATGAATTTCATGCAGTGTGATTGATTGCCTGACAATTAAATGTGAAGTCTCTGAATAGTCAGCCTCCCAGATGTTTTTTCTCTCCTCTAACATCCCTTATTTAGATATCCTTTATCTCTTTCTTTTTATTTGATTTATCCATTTATGTTTTCTTCAGCAAAGAATTCTTTCCTCCTCCTAACTCCCTTTAATTTATTCCCAACTTTAAACAACAAATAAAAAAATGCTAGGTTTGAAAACTCTAGCAAGCTGCAAGAAGACTGAGAAAACCCAAAGTGGACAATGTCTTCCACACACCATGAAGCACTGGAATCTAACTGCTTATAATCTACCATCACTTTATAAAAGGCACATAGGCCATAATCTTAAAAATGTTTATACCTCTATATGAATATATTTGCCAGACTACTTCAATGAAGTAAATGATAGTGTACACACAGAAGTAAAGTACCTCAGAGTCTGTTTACAGAGAATGGACCTTTTCTTGTTCTGTTCCACCTTTCGTAGAAATGTTGTAAAGAGTCATATTCATTAAATGCTCTTCAAAGTTGAGGTACAAAAAATGAATTCAAGCTTCTAATTACAGGAAGAGGTGCAGAGTATACTTGAAGAGTCACAGGATTTATTAATTACCTTCCTGTAATGCATTAAATCCTTACCTGTGTGGCAAATACAAGACTCATGTCAGATGCTGCAAAAACTCCATTAAGATTAGGGTTTCTTTATAAAGCACATGCAAAAAAAAAAAAAGAAAAAAACAACCCCATAAGAAACACACTTGTAGAAGTAGGACCTAGTACTGCTCTTCTGAGTTAATAAAGAGCAAAATTAGGTACTTGAGAGCAATGACAGACCTGGCCCAATATTTGAAGCTATCATTTTTGTATTACTAGTCTTCATTTCTTCATTAGTAAATAAGCTTATTGCTCTGCTAAAAGGCCAGTGCAGCCAGAAGTATTATGAGGAGGTGATATATCCTCTCACAACTATTAACGTGATGAGCTGGAAAATGAGCTGTGACACTAAGAAAGCTACTTCCCTGTTTTGAAGAGAATTTGAATCCAAACCCATGAAGAGTCAATGCTGAGGGTTAAGGTAGCTTTTACTGAGGTCATTTCTGTTTATTAATTCATATTTTCATACTGTTCGTTGATATTTTGCTTTCTTTATTCCTTTCCTCAAAGTAACATCAGATCACATGGATAAAGTGATGAAGATTTGTTTATAATACAGTGCATTGGTAGCAGTCTGTCAGCTTTACTGTGGTACATTTCCAACACTGCATGTAAAAATATAAACCAAAAGGTGGTAGTAAACTAAAAAGATACAGGGAACTTTTAAAGGAGTGAAACTTCGTATCTCGGTGTTGTTCCCTTTTGATATCAACAGGACTCCAGGAATCTTCCTAGTAAAGGTTATCAGACTATGGCTGCATGAATATCCAAGAAGGAAATTAAAATAAGGGAGAAATGGATACTACAATTGGCAAGGATATTTCTGAGGACTGGTAATATAGAAGAGATGGTAATTTAGCATAGTGTATCATAGAAAAAAAAAGAACAGTGATATGAAGGAAATTATTTTGGGCAAAGAAGGATGTCTAAATATAATTTTGTTTTATTTTATATAATCTGCAGTACTTCCTACATAAAGGATAGCATTTGCGTATCTTAGTCATGTCTTTGAAATGACTGACATATTTCATATATGGGTTTTTTTTCCTTTCATTCTCTTCCCTGATAATCAGTCAATGGTGGCAAAGACACTGTCATTGCTATTCTTTTAATGGAATTGACACATAAAATACAGTAGAGGAAATCTAACTTGGTGCAGAAACTCCATATTCTTTGAAAGCTCAGAACTCCATTTTTCTTACAGAAGACAAGTTCTTTAATACCCAGGCTGTTAGCACATACCCAGCTCACAAAGCATGAATTTACTGATACACATCATATGTGGAAGTTTTCTTTCATAGTACAGACAGTCCTAAACAAATAAAATAAATTTGACACTGAATAACAGCTTTAGTTTCCTCTAAATCTAATCCAGAGTGCAACAGTGCTTTCATAATGCACTGAAAAAAACACAGTGAAATGACAGGAGTATATTCAAGAACAGAGTCTGTTAATGTCAGCCCCAGGAAAACACAACCCCAGATTACCAAATCTGAATGACACCCAGTTTTAATCCAAAAATTATTTATTCATCTGATTCCTATGAAATCTTGAATTGGAGGAATCCAGAAACTGTGAAGCATCGTTTGCAAGAAATTCCGGGCGATTTTTATGTATGTTTGTAGCCAGAAGACTAGGCGGTGGAGGCTATATAGCTTAAAAGTTCTTTCTCTGAAAAAAAGAAATAAACATCACAGTTATGTCAGAACATGAGGAGAAACTTACCTCCTAGAACATGTGGTTCCAAGATCTTAGTCCATCAAAGGAAGCTAATCACTCTCCCAAAGGCAGCTCTGCCACAGAAGACTCACAGGCTTTCAGAAGAAACACTTACTAGTGATGGGGCTGGATTCCTCATCAAGGCACTTTTTTTCCTCCCTTAATTGCTAATGGACTCGTATAAATCACACTTGAATCCACTGAATCTTTGAAAAACTGAGAATAGATAGACAGTAGCTGGGAGAAGAGTGTCAATAGTACAAGATGTACCCAGTTACCAGTTGCTGTCTGACACAGTGTAAGTCAGCAAACAAGGGTGAGTGGTGTTGTAATTAGATGAATCAATTGCATTTTCTGTTATGCTTCCTCTAATACAAATGCAACTTGACTCCTAGAGCTCCCGTTCTTCATTTGCAGAGCATTCCTGCAGGTGCATTTACCATTGCTCCATGTGGGTTTTGCTCACAGCAACACAAGGCGAAGGGCAGGCACAGCGGACGGGCGGAATGCCTGGAGGAAAGCTGGCACTGGAGAGGCTTTCTGCTTTGGGTGTGAATAGCTAGGAGACTGTGGTGATACAGATAACAAAAATCTGTGGATGAAGGCAATGCTGACCATTAAGATAAAAACATTTACAAGCATTACTTTGGATTAATACTTAAGGTTGTAGTCAAGTGCTCTTCCTAGAACATCTCTACTGGTTAAAGAGACTTCCACCTCTACTTGCTTGTTGTTGCTTGTCTGAACACTCCCTAGCCCCTTTCCAGCAAAATGAGCTGAATTAAGTAGTTTAAGTAATTTGGACCATTCTGATGGAGACAGGTCAGGGAGCGATCATGTAAGGGCATCTGCTAACAGCTATGGGGGGGTGGGGGGGGGGGGGGGGCGGGAGGGCTCACCTCCAGTGGGATGCCAGTGATCAGCTGGGCATCGGCTGGGAGGGGCAGCACACAGGTTAGAAGAGCACTGGGTTTTACAGCACCAGATGCTGTGACAGCTACTTCTCCTAATTTTCCTGGACAACAGCAGGATCTTCTTAGGCATTGCTGCCTTGTAACTGCTGGAAACATGGACATCTATAAGCAGACACAGGAGGTGAGAAAAAGACCAGTTTGCAGCACGTCTGTTAAAGATTGCTGAGAGTGGATGGAAAAGGGTTTATACCAAACACCAAAACTTTCAAATTGAGGAGGTATTTTAATTTTCCTGTTGTCTGTCTCCCAGTCCTAAATTCTTCTTCCCACTAACTTCTCATGTCCACTGTTATTTCTTCTGGATGTTCTGGCTGACTTTTCTTATTGAGTGAATGTGCTGGTGTGAGAATATTATCTATTCAAGAACCCTGTCTTTAAGCATTATTAACTTCAATAAAGCATCTTTATAGCTGGTTCTTTGTAGTTTGAAAGTACCTAGAAAAGGACCCAGGGCTTAAAACAGGATGTTTAAAATCCCACCACACGCAAAATTACCCATTGTGCTCCCATGCAAAGAGAGGAAAGATACATGACCCTGATGGAGCAAAACACTTTGGCATACATCTAACTCTAAACACATGAATAATCTCATTGCATGCCACAGATCTACTTTTTCAAGGATATGCTCATATGCCTGTTAAGATGGAATGGAATAATAGGTCATGCCCACAAACACTGAAGACAATACCATTACTGCAGTAAATATGTATAGCCCATCCATCAGGGTGATTCACAGAAGATCCCACTATGAAGCAGCTCCTCAGCCTGTCTCAAAACTAATCCTAGACAGTCAATCATAATTTATAATAGAAACAAAGAATTTATTTCTTTTTCTATGAAAGGTTTTGGCTTTTGTTGGAAAACTTTGACCTTTCATGCAATTGCTGGAGGCTTTGCTACATTATAACTTCATTCTTCATGAGTTTGTAGAGCAGGACAGGATCTACATATGAGTTTCCCACAGGGATACCTAGATTGTAAAGAAAAGCTAGCAACGCTGCAGACAAAGTAACGGGTTTACTGTTGACTAAAGAGTTGAAAAAGTACGTCCTCTATGACTACAAAAGGAACTTGAAATTTGTCAAGCTATTACTCTGTCCACCTTAGACTGCTTCCTCATTGAATATTCCAGCTATTACGAGTGGTCCACTGGCAGTTTAAGTACTGCTGCGGCATAAGGCAGATTAGGAAACACAATATTCACAAAGACAATTGCTAAAGAGGTGCATGGCCCACTTCATCTTTTCACCATTGCTAGCATCGGTGAGGATCTACCAGGAAAGTGGTATTTTAGCAGTACATAAGAGGCAGATAAACTCATGTGTTTTGTTTCTCAGGCTATGAAAAGTGGCTAAAATTTCTATTGCCCAAGTAAATGTGGATAAACTCTGTTCACCTTCAACTGCACAACTGCTTTTGGCAGGAACTCTGGAAAGTTTTAATGGAAAAAGGCTAGCAGAGCTGGAAGATCAAGAGGTGAATGTCTATCTGTTCTTTCTGCAGATAATTGAAAACATGTCCCCAAGATGACAGACTTATCTTGATTATTGTTATTATAGCTTGCTTAAGTGGAAAGGTAAAATAATAGCCATTAACATACATTGGCTATATATAGTAGGGAAACAGACTGCACATTTTGAGTTCCTGGCTCTTCAAAATTAATAGTCCACAAATATGAGACAGTGACTTTCACCAGGAAGTGAACTCAGTTATAATCTCAACATACACTTAACCTCTTTCTAAAATAAGTTTCCATGGAAAAACATAGATTTTGGAAGCGTTAAAAAGGAAGAGAAAACAAGATTTTGGGGAGCAAACTACATGGAAGAAAATTAGCTTTAGTTAGTTAATTAGTTTTAATGATTCATAAAACCAGAGGTTTGTTTTCAATTTAGAAATAGGGATGAAAGGCTATTCAAGGACTTACAGGTGATGATGCTTCTCTCACCTGCTATTAAACTTGTAAGCAACCTTTTCATAGTTCCAGCTGGGGCACTGAAATATGATTATGCTAGATGAGAGTTCCTTTTGGCACACTGTAGCAGCACTGCAGAGAAAACACAAATATCTCACTTCCACTCATAAAGTGCTATAATATCTGAGCTCTAGAAGTAGTGTTCTGAGCTGCACTTTTCACTCAGTTTTACAATGAAGGTTTTACATGCAGAAGGGAGCTATAATTCGATCATTGATCTTGTGCATTTTTATCCTCGTAATTTATTTGAATTTGCATATATGGATAGTAATCAACAATAGGAAAACATCAGCAGTGTAAATGATGTTTTAAAATGTATTTTTGAAAAATATGCAGAGATTAAACTATGGTACTCCTTATACGCAGTCATATTTTGGAGAAGCCATCCAAACATTTTGAACTTGCCTGTTGGTAACAGACACCCTGGTAGACTATTTTGCTCTCAAGGCTCAGAACTTCTGCTTTTTTTCTCAGTGCTTTTATGACATTAAAGTTCTTGCCCTTGACAGTCCTTGGGTGAACATAATCCAAGACACACCACACTTCCTGACAACCTCTTTTAACAGGCATTCCAATGCATTTTTCATACTTCATCCTTCATGCAGCCTTAATCAGCTTCCCTTGAAAGAGAAATGATACTGCTCACCTACGGCATTTCTAAGTATACACTTCTTTGTTTAAATTCTCACTTCTTTTAGATTGACAGTGAATTTCTAAGGAGATAATTGAGTTCTAGTTATGTAAGTTTACTGTTTTTTTCAGGAGGTTTGGGGTTTTTTTAGGAGTTTTGCAGTTACATAACTTTTTTTTGTATTTTTATGATGTTTTGATGGTTTTACTTTTGTGGGAATTTTGTGGGCTATCTACCAGTTCTGCTTTGCAGTTGTAATGATACAGCGTTACAAAAAGTACCCTAATGTATTTGAAAGCTACACAGAGTTAATCAATTCTGTTTATCAAATGAGTCAATGCAATATTTCATAAGGAATCAGCATCAAAAATGAGTTTATAAAGATTTGCCTGGTATCAACTAAGCTTTAGTTTTATTGTTGTATTGGACGGAGAGCAGTACTCAGATATGCATTCAGTGCCATGTTGTTCTCACAACACTAGCACCATGAAGGAATTTAAATGGGCAGCTTCTTTACAGTGCTGATTCTTCGGGCTTTGTGCTGTTGTTCCAAGAGCACCTTGAACTATTAAAACGTGTCACTATCTGCTGAAAGAAGTGGTCCTTTCCTGCCTCCCTGGCTGCTCATGTCTGCTCCAGTGTTGTCTAACCACTGAGCTAGCACAGTGAAATGGCCTTACAGTCAACTGAGCTGGTGAAGCACTCCAGGTAAAATTAACCTGTCCAAAAAGCTGTTTGGGAGCAGCTCTGGTGAATGGGATGAATTAAGTGAATGATCTCATTTGACTCACCCTATTAAGCACGGTAGACAGAGTCACTTCTAGAGGAGCTCTTGTAGCTCTGATAATTGAATCTTGACATTATGGAAGGACTAATCCAAAAGCACAGCTGTTGGCCCGTGTTACAACTGTGCACACCATGGTCCTAACGGGAGGGAAGGGGATAAGGGGAGCCATCTTCGTGCAAGTGCCCCTGGAAACACTCTTCATCAATGCTGATACCCGCACGATGCTACCAGCGTGCTCAATGAGAGACGCTTGCCCCACCAGTCCAACCAGGGTAACTTCCCTCACTTTTATTCAAGTGCTGTTAAGCTGCACGGGAAAGAAGGAGGAGTTGGGCTTTGGCTTTCCTCCATTCCAGCATAATCACTTGGAGTCCTGCAGCGATCTGAGGCGTGGTGGGCCTGCTGCCTTCCACCCCGCCAGCTCACTGATGGCGACATGCCGCCGGGGCTGTTCTGCCAGGGCAGGGAAGGGGCTTGGTTCACACATGCTTCCTCAGACACATTTGTTACGGTGGCCTAATGCATTTCTCCAGGCATTCTGCCAAAACTAGTTCCTTCCTATGTACAGCTAGACCTGTGGTCCAGGGAATAGGCAATAAGTATAGTTTAATTTGCTTCTACTTATCTCCTGAGAACTGAGCTTCTCTTGCTTCCAGCAGTGTTCTCTGCTAGAAGAGGTGCCAGCTGAAATTGCAAATGTCCTCCCTACAGCTGAAAAACTAAAAGATCTCATTCTGTCTTGGTAATGTCTTGCTGCTTCTAAGGAACATGAGAACTTTTCAGGGCTGGCAGGCCACCTAATGCTAAGCCTTGTGGTATCCCAGCACATGCGTCTGCACAGACTGAATCCTTCAGTCAGAGTTACGTTTGAGGAGGGGGAGGTTTGCCCTGTACACCTGCCTACCTTCTCAGCCGTATTATTTTGAGGAAAGCTTGCCCTTTTGCCTGAGCGCGCTGGCTTTGGATGAAGCAGTCCTATTGCTTGGTCGTGAGCTGGATCTGTATCCCAGACAGCTCTTGCAGGGCATCTCCCTGTGGACAGCCATGGCTTTACGGTGTGGGAAGGGACCACGGCCCTTCCCATGACAGTCACACGGGGAGTCAGGGACGCCCAGCTCAGAGCCCACAGTCCCTCTCCCTTCCTATCTCCGTGTGTATTGGGTTTGCGTGTCCAGGTTTTGGTAGCAGGGAGAGGGGGGCCACAGGGGCGGCTTCAGCGAGTTGCTGCCAGAAGCTTCCCCCACGGCCCGCGGGCCAGTGCCAGCCGGCTCCCAGAGGGACCCGCCGCTGGCCAAGGCCGAGCCCACCAGCGACAGCGGCAGCGCCTCAGGGGCTGCGCATTGAGCAGGGGGTAAAACCCCCCTGCGGCAGCGAGAGAGTGAGCGCAGCAGCCCCGCAGCCCCGGGCGGTGCGGAGGGGCCGGGGGGCTCCGGGCGCCGCAGCAGCGGCTCCCCCAGCCCGCGGGGCAGCCCCCGGCGGGGCAGGCTGTGCCCCCAGCCCACGGAGCCCGCGGGGGAGCAGCTCCCCCCCGCAGCCCGGGCAGGGGGTGCCCGCAGGGGGCCGGGACCCGCGGGGGCCGCGCCGGGGCCGGCTCCGGGCAGGGCCCGTGGCCCCGCGGGGAGGAGCCCGGGCCGGGGCCGGGCTGCGGGCAGGGCCGGGGACCCCGCGGGGGCCGCGCCGGGGCCGGCCGGGCCTGAGGGGCTGGGGCCGGGGGTGAGGAACTGCAGCCCCTGGGCAGGGCTCCCGCTGGAGCAGCCCGTGGGGAGCCGCCTCCCGTGGGGGGGAGCCGCCTCCCGTGGGGGGGACCCCGCGCCGGGGCCGGGCAGGGGGCGAGGACCCTCCCCCGAGGGGCAGGAGCGGCCGGGACGGCGGGGGCGGCACCGACCGTAACCCCCAGGCCCTGCTCCCCTGCGCCGCTGGCAGGGGGGAGGGAGAGGCGTCAGGGGCGAAGTTCAGCCTGGGAAGGAGGGAGGGCTGGGGGAAGGTGGTTTAAGATTCGGGTTTATTTCTCGTTACTCAGATTTGATCGGCGAGAAATTAAACTAATTTCCCCGAGTCGAGCCTGTTCTGCCCATGACGGCACCTGCTGAGCCATCTCCCTGCCCCCATCTCAGCCCAGGAGCCTTTTGCTGTATTTTCCCTCCCCTGCCCGGCTGAGGAGGGGGGTGGCAGAGCGGCTGTGGTGGGCGCCTGGTGCCCAGCCAGGGTCAACCCACCGCAGTGTGTCCCGGCAAAGCAGGGCTAAGCAGACCTGACACAGCCACCGAGTTCAAAGGCAGTGACTAACGCCTTGCTTCATATTGAGTATGGTATCTTCCCACCCTGTTTGTGACTTGCTGCTGCTGTGGATTTCAGAAACCTTAGTTTACTCCCCTGGAATAAATAATAAAAACATTAAGTCTCCATTAAAATACAGCAATTCAACATCCTGACATTTATGAGCTCACGGTAGGAGTTTATTTAATTAAGGATGATTCTGCATTCTTCACAAGGAAGATTGGCTTTTTTGTTTACATTGTCATAAATAGTCTTGTATGTTGGAACACTTTGGAAAATACCAAGGAAATATGCTTCCCTCCCACTTTGAAAATATTCTCCCTCAGCATTTTTGTGTGCTGTTTTTATTATCTTTGCCTCCAGTAAAACCCCTAAGATAGGCATGGTTTTCAAGGGGAAGACTTCAGTACAAACAGCCTTCAGTGCATGTTAACAGATTTAACAAAAGATTAAAAGAGAGGAATGAGATTAATAGGAAGTATGAAAATAAAAACGGAGGCTAGATCAATCCTCCCAATATTCTTAGGTCCAAGTGTTTGTTTCCCTCACGATAAAAGTGTATCTTCCAATGTGTTGTATCCTTCAGTTTTAAAGAGTACTCCAATGTAAAAAAAAAAAAATACACAGTTCAATATAAAACGTTGCTCCCTCTGCAACTGTGTTTTAAAAAGGGGGAGTGACAATGAGAAGTATGTATTGCAGCCGAGATCAGATCTTTAGGAGTATGAGCAGCACAATGATCTCAGGTGACAGGAAAGAACCGCAAGAATTCAGATTCCAAGACTGCAGATTTGTGCCCAGGAGCCCTCTGATCCTGTTGGCATCATTGCACTGGAGCGGAGCAGGAGCAAGGACTGTGGCAGGATTCTTCCCAGAGCCTGAACAGCCCTTCCACCTCCAGCCTGATGAACAAAGCCTCTTCTTTTCCTGCTCAGTGTAGCAGAGAGAAACTCTCCAGCCAAACGCAGTGAAGCTGCAGAGCCCTGTTGGGTGGCATTTTTCACCTACCTGCCTTCGTTTGTAACGCATGTAACTCCTGCATGCAGCACCTGATTAATCTAGCGTTTGAGGGGAGGTGCTAGGTAATGAAGTGCAGAATGCCATTGATTTTCAAGAAATCTAGAAATAAGAAAGAACCCTAAAAACTGGAAGCGCAACTTCCATTTTTTAGCAGAGTTGCAACTTCATCCATATTTGTGGGTGTATATATAAATAAGAAGCGCTATATTCTAGCATAACAAGCACACCTCCTGCCCACCGTGTCTGTCTGTTCTCCCATGAGAGATTATAAACTTGATACTTGGGAAGATGCAAGGCTGGCACGGAGGGGTCTTGGAGGAATGCAAGGAACACCTACTGTGTGCAAGGAACATGGCTCACGAGCACGGTGGAGAGTGTCTCAGCAAGAAAAAGGAGCATGCCCTGAGCCCTGTGCTGGCAGGAGGGCTGCTACCAGTACCTGCATGAGCACATTTTAAGCTGGTTTAGACGTGTCCAAGCAGATTTATAGTTGGTACAACCTCACTGTTACTAGTATTAAGCTGAGGCATGCAGCCGCTTAGCTTTACAGGCCTGAAATTTCATTCTGATAGGAAACCCTGATACTACAGCCTCTGTGCACCTGGGACCTGGGGCCAGAAGGAGAGCACACGAGGAGGAGCGTGACTTGGCAGCCCGGTATCTACAGCACCTACCTCAGGAAGGCGTCCTGGGTTCCTTTCTCTACCCTCAAGATTACTTGTGGTTTTATATCTTTAGTGTCCAAAGGAAGTCATAGTACATCTCAAGCAAGGGACCCAAGCTTCTGGCATCTGGCAACGAGACACCCTCAGGCGTGCTCCCCTCCAGGTCCCATGGCTCCTGAGGTCCTGGCACAGAAGTCCAGCTGCATTTGGAGGATCCTTCTACCTCCCACTTCTGTAGCCTGTTGGTTATGGGACTTGTACAGGAGATATAAGACATGAATGTGAATTCTACTTAGCCAGGGGATGCAATTAGTTATCTTGGACACTTAAGGTGAAAATGTTTTCAGGAGACAGGCTACGTGATCTAGCAGATAAACACCGCTGAGAGGCAGATCACTGGCTTCCACTACTGACTTTATGACTAAACCACCAGTCAGTCATTGGGCAGCCTGTGAACCTGTAAACTCACTAATGCATGAGATGAGATGAGACACCCCAAATACCTCCCTGCTGGGTAAATGCATTTAATTGTCTAGCAGACAGGTCTGAGAAATGGAAGGGGTGGAAAGGACCACCATGCATCTAGGAAGAGGGTGAAGACCTTCCCTTTCAGCAACAGTGGGTTATTAGGTTAGCCCCACAGCTAAGCCTCACATTTCCAAGGCATCCAGCAGCCATGGATAAGCCAACGCTGGCATCTGGAAAGCTTTCAGGCTGAGCAGGAAGCTTAGTGTGGAAATGCTAAAGAAGATGCAGAAGTTTCATTTTTTTGGCCTTACGCAATCAAATTTTTCCTACGACCCATTGTAGACAGCAAAATAGGCCTTATTTCTGCATTTGCCTAGTCTCAGCTTTGAGACATTGATTCTTATGCTTCTGCTGCTAAATTAAAGACTCTCCTAGTTCCTGTACAACTACTATTTGATAAACTAAATAATTTGATCCCTTTAAGTCTCTTACTGCAAGGCATTTTCTTGAATTCTTTTGAGGCTCTTTTTTGTGGCTTTTCCAATTCAATATAATTTTCATCCTAAGTCTGCTCAGAACAATTGTAAATTGTTTTGTTGTTCATTAAAAATTCAGCAAAAACCCAGTGCATCCCTGGAGCAACTTGTTATTCTGTGACTGACAATGCAGTAGTCTGAATCAACAATGTTTTCCTATTAAACATACGCAAAGTCTTCCTGTCCCCATACCCCTGTACATATGAGTAACCCAGAAGTAAAATAGCAGTCTGGAAAAATTTTTGCTTCACAGAGAGGATCTGACAGAAGGCGGCACAACTGCATGGGCAGTTCATATGCATAGTGATTTTCCAGGTGTTGCCTGGAAGCTGCTTTTAAATATATTTTTGGAAGAGACATTACTTTTGTCTATGGCAAATTTGTATAGTTAGACAAAATGATACATATGCCTACAGGATTAATAGCTGTGTAGAAATTAACATTTTACCTTTCATTGCTTATTCTTGATAATATCGTATTATTTTTCACAAAGTCTTTTTTTATTTAATAATAAAAATAACGCTATGAAAGAAAATGAAAAATAACACCATCATGACAGCATACAGATATCTGTTCAAACTAGTGGCTCATATGTTTAGGTACAAGTGCCTGTGTTTGGGTAAAAACTGAAAGTGTAGCACAAAGCCTTACAGCATAGACAGGATCCCATTTCCAGAAGATGCTGACAGCATTTTGGCATTCCAGGAGCAAGACCCATAAAGTCACCTTGTTTGTTCTCACCCTTATGCATTAAGGAGGAGCACAGGTTCCTTTTACTCTCTTCTTTGCTGCTCCTTGGTATTTTCTTCCATTAAAAGCATTATGCAATACAGTCAAGTAATTTCTCTTTCTCACTGTCTAAACAATATCGAGCTTTTTATTACACCCCCTTGGTATTCTGTGTTTCAGGATGATATGCTGGGGCTTACAAAAGCCTCCAGATACATTGCATTGCCATTAGCAGAGCTGGAGGTGGCTGCTCAGCAGCAACAGAATTTCCCAGCTCCCCTGTGGTGGAGATGGTGACAGGAATTAAGTATAAAGCAGCTTTGGGAGAGCTTAGCCTCTGCAAAAAAACCTCCAGGAGATCTGAACTGTAGGTTGACTTACTGATTGGGGCTGCACATCTGTAATGAAATGAAACTCCACTGGACCTGCTTATGCTTCCCTGCCTGCCAGCAGCACCTCTGTTCTTGTTCCACTTGGCTTTAACTTTCTGTCAAATGTGACTTACGCTGTGTACATGTAATCTATATAACCTCCATGCCACTACAAGCCAGAGCTCAGTGCCCTCTGTGCAACCTGCATGGAACAGGCTGCAGCACTGCCTGCTATGGCACTTCCCTGATGCTGTTACAACACAGGTTTGGTTGTGAATGCAGACAGGTTGTTATCCTCAGCTCAGCTAAAATCCACAGATATGTCCAAGTCCATGTCAAGCCCTGCTTAGCTGTCCCCATGCAATACCTTAGCTTTGGTTTTGCCTTGAATCTCTGTACTTTGGTTGGTTTTGGTATGGTATGAGACCTGATTTCACTTTGTACCTCTTACAGTAGCCCAGTAAGTCAAGGCATTTTAAACTGGGAGTGTTTATCTGCTGAAAAGCCAAAACAGACACTTTTAGATGGAAGACTTACTAACTGGCATAAATTAAACTAGGCTGAGCCCATCACCTGGTTCTGTGTTTGTCATAGGTCTTTCCTAGACCTAGCCACATCTCATTCAGCCACACCTCTGGCTACACACAGCATGACCCTTATTTACATTCTTTAAAGCTAGCCCCCAAAATGAGAAATTCTGGCTCTATCTCAGATATTCCTCTGACCAGCAAGCCTCTAAAACCAGCTTTGCAAACCAGCCAGCCAGCCATCTGGAACAAGTAAAGTTCATTTCCAAAGTGTACCAACAAAGCAGCCTCCATGCATCTTCTCCAGAGCACTGGCTCACAGCCAACAATAACTTTTCTATGTAATGTATTGTGAAATATTTGCAGTTCTGTACTGACATTTCCTTTTCTTCTTTCTCTCTAAAGTCCTGGTCAGCTCCTTGGTTGGTGAGGATTTAGCCCACCTTTGTAGAACAATAGTTGCATGCAACAAAATGCTTATCTTGGTTCCTTATCTGGTACTGCCTGTCTTTGTACAAGATGAGTCCACTAGTGATCTGTATCAAATAATCTACTGTCTGAAACAAATGTACAGAATTGAGTAATTAAAATATTAAATGATTCTACTGTTTGGCACTATCGGAAAGGTTATTATTAATCTTGCAGCCAAGATTAATTTTGTTCAGTATTTCTCTTAGTACATTTGGGGTTTTTTTCTGCAGAGACTTGAAATATTAGCACCGAATTGTCTGAAGCATTTATCTCTTGCCAATAACACTATCTGTTCAGACCTAGTAAAACATGTTCAAGCTTTTCCAACATAAGCACTACATACTTTATGAAGTCTAAATTAGGTTCTTTATGAAATCAGCAGTGGTTATATAACCACTGTGCAGTTTCATTAAATATGGATTAATATCAAGACCATTCTTTTTGGAGAATTTTGTGGGCTCCTTTCCAAGGATAGCAGAGAAAATCTTTCAATCTGACACACTGGAAGAAAGGAAATAATTGCTAATTCTTCATATTTAAATGCAGTGCATTTCTGCTTAGGTCATGTTTCATTTGAACTCTGTCTTCAGAGGATGTTAAAGAGGATACTTTGGGATAAGTTCATCTGAATATATCCCATAGATGCATTTTTGGGTATCTTTTTAAAAGACTGGAACTCACCAATACATCTGATTAATTTATAGCTCTTTCTGTGCTTAAGTTTCTGGGTAATGTTTGTGTAGTCTGGTCTTTGACCTGTTCCTTGCAGTCCCAAAGGCTGCTGAGCTCCAGGGTCACACATAAACTCTGTGTACAAAAACGGTAACTTTTGCTAGTAAATATTGTAGTAAGCTTTTTTACTCCAAATCACTCCCCAAACTTTTATAGGATGACAATTCACACCTCCAATACGCAGTGGCTTGTCTTCCCGTTCTTTTCAAGCTTGTGCTTGGTGGGTTTGGATTTTTACACAATTATTTATTTATTTGATTTTCTATGGCTATATCCCTTATGCCATTTTCCTGAGACAGCTGCCACTACTTTTATGATGCATTGGAGCAGCAAAGTATCTCTCTCATTCTACTCTCCACCATCTTTCTTCCCTTTTCTCACTGTGGAGCAGGGAAGGGCTCATCTGGCTCCAGTGCTTGGGGTCTGGATGGATTCATCCACTAGAAGACTGTGTAGACTAATGCAGAAAAGTTTGTTAGATAATGTAAGTAACATGAAACTGGAATCCACTGAAAATTCTGGGCTATTTTCTCCTCCCCCAGCTATCAGACTAATTCAGCATGTGGTATTTTTGTGGAAATTAATTTTTTAAAAGCTCTTTATTTTAAATATATGAGATAAAAAAGATTCAGCAAATAATTTCTGGGGGTAAACAATATGATACTTCAGTTTGAAACTTCCTGCCACTGCTTTGAAATGCATTTGTAAAACAATAGTCCTTGAATACTTATGGCCCACAGGGACCAACAGGCTTTTTAAAATGGTGATACAGAGGATACAGGGAGCAGGGATACTGGGCTGTTTGGTGTATAAGCTGCGCATGACTGAGGTCTTTTGCTTTTGCTACTAAGAGAATTCCCAGCTGACGGAGAATGCCATTTTGGTTAGGACTTTCACTTCTGCAAAAGTTCAGCTTCGCAGCAGTAACAAGTTTTTAATATTGACTTTCCTGCCCTTAAAAGCCATCTTCTACACAATGATAGGTGTGTTGCCGTAGGCTGTTTGAAGAATTCCCAGCAGACTTGGTTTTGTAGGTCAAGACATGGCTATCATAAATCTAGGTATGTCACAACAAGGATGGGAGAGACAATGGTAGCAATCATTGTGACAAACAAAATGGTTTACGTCACTGTGACATCATAACATCACTGAAGAGCTCACCGAGCTCAGCTCAACATACAGAAGGGGAAAGGGAAAAGGGAGAAGGAAGACATCCAAGGAAAAAAGGAGCTGCAACCTGGATTGTAACAGCTCACAAACTGTCCACAGGCACAAAATATTATTAGATTTACAGTATCAGAAGTACTGGCTTTAATAGTTGTTCCCTGTACAAACCTCCCTTTTATGAGTAACTGGCTTTTTATGGATATAGTAATGATCAAGTAGAAGCTCTTAGTCTGAACAGACTTCGGGTACCATTTCATAGCATTTCATAGCAAACAGGTCCAACTGCTTTTATTGTGTTGTATTAACCCTGTGACCCTCAAGGAATGGCAGTGGCAAGGTATCAGTTCCAGAAATACATAAGGCCTACCCACAGGAGTCATATCAAATTTTTAGCATACACCAGCATGTCTGGTATATCTGTGCAGTTCAAAGTGGTGTTTTTCAGAATATAAGCTCTTAGTTGGGACAGGAAGAGGGCAGAGCAAATCTGTAATGACTATTTTAAAAGTATTTCAAATAAACTGATATAATACAGTGTAGGACTTCTCCCAGCCTTCTCCCAGAAGTGAGTCTGCAAAAAATGCCATTTAGAAATGGATGGAGAGACAGGCAAGGAAACAGAGGAGCTCATAATTGTTTCTAGAAAAGACCTTTTACATTACTTTAGCAGTATAAGGGGTCTTTAAGCAGTTCTAATGGCAATGAAAGGCAGCCTGGAAGCTGGAATAAGTTATGGTTTAAAAAGCATTTCCTGTAAATGACAGCTAAGACCTGTGTGTTTTCAGCAGTGTTGAATTAGGACTTCCATGGGATATGACACTGCCATATTGTATAAGAATATGGTTTGAAATGAAAGAACAAATTAAAACTTCAGAGATGAGGGGGTACCCCTAATGGGAACATATCAAAGAGCAAAAAGTGGAGGGGTCAGCCAGTGTTCAGAGCACAGAGTGAAGGACTTGTCATGCGTGGGAGGAAAAGAGAGGGACACTGGCTCTCTCATCAGTGCATTTGCACTGTAACCCTGACTTTCCCATGTTTGATCCTTTCTCCTTGTGCAGCTTTAAATTTGAGGCAAGGCTGGTAACAAACACATCTCTTATTCAGCCATGCAGAATATTTCTGTCATATTGGGTCATTACACTGACCCAAATTCAGAGTAAAACAGAGAAATCAAAGCAAAGGATGATCAACTCCATTCTAAATCTCTGTATGAAAAACAGGATGCAGCTCAACCCCCCTCAACCTTATCCGAGCCTGGAGGTCACTTGAGTGGCCAACAAGCTTTTTAGTTTTCACTCAGATCACTGCTGTTTTCCTACGGATACAAAAGGAGGCCTAAGAGCTTGAAATTTTCTGGAAGTGAAAAGCTATTACTGACTGAGAAACTACACTCTATCCCAAAATTCTCTGTGTACATGGGTGAGCATTTCCACCCATCTCTCTGAGGCATGTGCACAGATGCCTGAGATTTAAAAGTACAGAAGTGAAAGTTTGCATCTCACAGATGTTTGAGACTCCCATTGATGTCTGTGACTCCCATTTCAAGTATTCCCAATTTGCACGGTGTTAGGACAAGTGGTCTTTCAGAGGCTTCATGATAAAATAGTAATTTAATGTTGTATCTATCACATGTGCCATTGGATGCAGACTTCTAATACTTACATCAAGGCCTTGCAAAGTCTTAGAAATGCTTTGTTTGCCTTTTGGTCTATATTCCCTCTTTGAATGCTTACAATAAATTTTGCAAAGTGTGGGGAGTTTATATTCAGGCCTATAACATTATCACATGTCCTTTGCTGGGTATACAATGTGATATGTGCTATTTACTGATCTTGGTAAGTAAGATTCCGTTGGCAAAATGATAGCTCTTTCAGGCTGCCAAATCTCTGATGTGCTTTCACTTTCTGCAGTGCTAGATTACTTTCAGGATATTGCTGCTGAGAATTGAGCATCTGATCTTGCAGAGTAAGATATACCACCATGGAGATGCTGAGACCTAATGACTTTTGTGGCAAAGGCGTATTTGGCATTTTTGTGGCTTTGTAGTAAAATTACTATAATAGTAACATATTAGTTATGCTAGTTCTCTTTGTTTTCTTGATTTTTTTAATAGTACTTTCTGAGACAAGAGAAAGCTTGGTATAAAGGGGCTTCAAGCTCTTTTATCTTGGAGAACCTCAATGTTTTCCAGTGCAGAGCCTTCTGTAGGGAACATATATGCCTGTTGACAGTAGGGCAGGTGCAATTTCACATTAATTACATCTAACTTGCAGTAACTACAGACCTTCTTAAAACAGCCTGACCTCCTCACACCTTTCTTTCTCTCTAGCTCCACTTCCTACTGGTTGGCGGTTTTTTTGAGTTGGATCTAGGAGTCATTTCCATCAGAAAGTGAATTTCCCGTTGGGAAAGTGCGTTGAAGTGACCTGCCCTACAGCTTCCCAGTTCCTTGCCTGCTTCTGGCACCAGAAGGGCAGAGGAGCTCCTAGCGGGACAGCCAGGCAGCCTTGGAATTGTATTGGTTTGGTGTAATGTGAGGCACTCCCACAGCTGTTCCTTCAACAGTCCCTTGATCCTCAGGGAATCTGTAAACCACAGAGGAAAACCACTGCTTAACTAATCGGATTATCAGCTAGCTCACTTGCATGTAATACATATCTAAACACTGCTTAATTTGGGATGTTAATTACAGCCTGCACTGAAAGAATATGCATAAGTCTTTAATTACATGGAAAGATGTTAGATCTTCAAATTTGCGGCTGGAACTCTTGTTCCAAGGGTTTAAGAAGCTGGTAATTGCTTGTGATAACCATTTTTACTCTGAAAATTGGTTTTGGTCATGTACTGGCAAAGTACTGGCTGCTTGCAGTTATGTTGCCAAATGCCACCCAGACTGAACCCAAAACAGACTAGAATTTTGTGAATTTGATATTTTCTCATATAGCTTCACCATTGTCCCAGTCGTTTGTTGTCTTACATATCTGATTGACTGTGAATGAACTCAGGTTTAAGAGGATATGGTTTTTTTTACTCTAAGATGTCTTTATTATAACTTCGTGTTGTGCAGCCTATAATGTGAATCCCTTTATGTTCAGGGCTTAATCCACCAAGGGGCTGTGCACAGAAAATACCAGTGTGCTTAGTGCATAGAAAAATAAATATTGTTTGTCCCATGACTGGCTTCTTACCAAACAGCACAGATGTATTTACAAATCCCATTTGTAACCCCATTATCTGTGAATGGATACTAATACAATTCTGGCATATGAAAGTGCATAATTTTCAGAACAGAGTGGCAGTTTGGGACTAATCTCTGAAATGGTTCCTTTGCTAGTTCCTGAACTCATTTGTCACATGGAGAGCTTGCACATTTAGCAAAGATGAAAAGACAGGTAAGGATAGAGAGATCTTTTTATAATTCAGATTTCTGTGCAGGATTGATCCCACTTTAAAGATTCTTAGATAAATCCTTAGACATTATTCAAAGAATATTATTTGGAGGGTGAGAAACAGTGAAAATTTCCCTTGGCATAAAATAATTCAAACAAGATTAAATCTTGCCTCTCAGCCTTTCTGAAGATTTTTCTTGGCAGTTTGATATATTAATTTGAAGGGAAAAAAATTAAATACCCTTAAAACTTCTTAGAACTTCAGATTTCTGATACAGATCCAAATGGGAAGCACAGGAATACACAGAGCAGAGAAAATCACAAGCCTGGCTAAGGTTGTACCTGGAGTCTGAAACCCTTAGCAGGACACATATTCTAAAATGAATCCTGTGAACCTTATGGTGAAGGGAGAGTGCTTGTATAATTGCATTTTTTACATAGCTTTTCACAAAAGCCTTGCGGGAGCGACTTTTGAGATAGGTTTCTTCACAAAAGAAGGTCATTCTGAACTATATCTGATGCACTGGTGATAGCTTCCCTATGGAGATTATTCAATTCTGTAAGTTAGTTCATGGAACTAGTAGAGAGTATCCATAATAAATATAATGAAATCTAGTTCTCAGTTGCTTTCTAGTTAAAAAACAGACTATTTTGCTTCCATAATTGTGAATCTTCTCATTTCAGTAGTATGTTGTGTGGATTCAGTATTAATTTATGAAACTAATAAAAAAATTATGGATTGTGGATCTGATAATCAGTAATAAATTTGATTCAAACCTGATGTCACAATTGCAAGGCTTACAGGATACCAGTGTAGTTTTTATAGCTGCCGGCAATTGTCCAGCCTTCATCAATTTAATGCAATCATTCATTTTTAGTCCATCTGAAATACTAGAAACATTTCACTGTTTACTGCTCTACTTTACTGTACCACTCCAACATGCAACAAACTTCTCTCAGCTGAGGAAAATCCTATAGTACCTTTCACAAATGACATGAGGACTTCTGGCTGATACCTAATACCTAGACAGTTTGAAAGTCTTAGTGAAAAGAAAGCATGTCCAATTTAAGTTGTGTAAATTTCTGACATAAATTCCTAAATACAAAGCTATTATAGAGTATATCTATTTAATTAGTACAAACACATTTCTTAAGACGTCTGCCCAGCAACTGTACATAGCAGCTCTTCCCTCAGCCCTGCTGTGGCCCAGCCTTGCCCCATTCCTCGTTTGCTTTACAGAGACCTCTGCCTTTTCTGCCCGTCGGTAACCCGGTCGCATGGGCTGTTGCTCTGCCACGTTATCTGTTCCACATCCTGCTCTCAGCACAGTACATCACCTGTGCTGATCCTGCACCACCATAAATACACTTCTATCCCTTTTTTTCATTCAGTAATAAACCAACAGATGTGCTATGTCTATCTTTGCTACAGGTGGGATTTTCAAAGCTGTTTAGTTTTACCTTCCGTTGACATTAATGGCAGTCTTATTCTTCTAATCGATTTAAATAAACCAGGCCAGCACAGATTACTCTTAGAAATCTGTCTGATTCTGCTTGTTATTTGAGGCAAGCACACTTAATTAGTGATGAAAGCTAGAAAGAACCCTATGCAGACTAATTCTTCATTGCTGCCCTCTCTGATTTTTACTTTAATATTTGGCAGTAAAGAAATGCAAGTACTGTTAGGACTGTAAAGTCATAACTGCCGGCTTAACACCTGATGGTGATAAACTCATGAAGAATTCTCTCTGATGGTATCCTAGAAGCAGAGAGCTCCTGTGATTCTCAGGTAGCCTTCCGTGAGGCCGGGGGCAGCTAGCTCAGCAAAGAAGGCAGAATAAAATGCATTTCTAGTGATGATCATAGAAATTTTCCACCCAATTAAAAATCTACAAGAACTGGTGTTTTCTCTGAGGCAAGAAACAATTAGTTTCAGCCTTGTCATAAACACAGCACCTTTTCAGAATGCAGGAGGGCTTAGACTGCCAAGCCTACAAGTTCTACTTTTACCGCTAAAACTTTTATCAGTAATGTACTGTCATTTTAAAGTAGTTGACTTCACACTATAAACCACCCTGTAATGGAATAGTTTGTACTTGCTGCCAGAAGGGAAAGAAAGAGGTCCCCAGCTGAACCACAGGTTTTAAAACGAAGCCATGCAAATTAGCCTGTGTTGCAGTACCACCATTAAATGGTTTCCAGTACCTGGTGTGGCTTCTAAGCACTTAATGTGAATGTATCAGCCCTACCCTGTCTACGCAACACAGATACTTCCACAGCTCCCAGAATTTCTCTTTGAGAGTGTTCTGGGAAGCTTTCCTCCTGTAGGGATTATCTGAACTAGAGTATTTCTATAGAATCAGGAAGGCTGGAAGTGACCTCTGGAACAGCTGTAGGTCTCTAGTCCAACCTCCTGCTCAAAGCATCTCCCATGACAACAGGTTGCTCAGGGCCTTGTCCTGTCAATTTTTGAATGTCTCCAAAAATGGAGGTCTTGCCACCTCTCTGTGCAGCCCAAATCCTCATGGTAAAAAACATTTTCACTCTGTTGAGTCAGAATTTCTTATGTTACACCTTGTATCCATTGCTTCTTGTCCTTTTACCAAGCATTTTAGAGAAGAATCTGGCTGTGCCTTCTCTGCAATCTCCCATTAGGTAGTTGAAGATAGCACTAAATACTCTTCTTAGCTGTACCACACAAAATAGAAACAGCACCTTCTTTTTTTGTTAGACCTCAAGAACCTTAAATCTCCAACCCGGGGTTGGAGGAGTCATCAAGGAAGGGAGGCCCAGGTCTACCTGAAGGTATTCAAACCCACAGCTCAACATCTTAGGACATGGCCTGGGATCAGATGGCAATGGGAATTTCTCTTCAAAACTTCTGCCCAGTGTTGAAGCTATTGTGCAGAGAAGACTTTAGAAACCCAGAGAAAGGGAAGAAACAGTGGGGAGCCTGGCTCTGTGACTCTTTTCCATTCTGTTTTTTTACAGCAGGAACAGATTATGCATTTTGCATGGAAAAAGCATTGTGTAAAATGTATTAGTGGCACTGGGAGCAGAGACTTGTAGGGTCATTAAAATGTACAGTCAGGCTCCTTCCTTTTGCTCTCTCTCTGTGGCCCCATGAATCTTTTCATCACTTCATCTCTGTGCAATGGCACTGCTAGGAAGAAACATAACTAACCACCACAAGGATAAGTTAATTAAAGTGTTTGCAAAAATGCTTGGAAAAAAACGGAGATCTAGTTAATGTTTTACACACTGCTGTGTAATAGAAATGTGTTATTAATCATCTTTATCGTAAGACTGATGAAACATTAAACTTGAAGGATTGCTGTTGTGCTAGACACTGTACAAACTGAGAATGGCAGACAGCCCTGCTCAGCCTCATGGGTTTAGAAAAGGAATTGACATTAAAGATAGGACTCATCTGGCCAAAGGCAGATAGATGTCTGTTCAACATCATAAAAATGAATTTTCTCCAAGAAATGTATTTTTCTCACTAGTGACAGGGGACCTCAGATATTGACATCCAAAATTAAGCTCATGCCATGAGAAAGAGAGGCAGTATAAAGGACAGAGCTCACAACGGGTTTGCAGCAAAAAACATCCATGCTGTCTTACTTAGGAGGGGTGAAACAGCTAGAGAGGTAAGTGAAAGAAGGAATAACAGGGAGAGGGGCAGTGCAGAAGAGATTGATGCTCTAGGAGGTGTAAAGAGAGGGGGACTGTGATGGTGGGATGAGAGAGGAGAAGCAGGAAGGGACTAGCTGGACAATGAAAGATATACAGAGTTCCCTGGGTATCCAAAGGTTTCTGCTTTTGGATCTTTGGTGGCTGTCCCTCCTGCCTTTGAGCTTTGAAGGCAAAGCTTCCTAGCAGAGTGCGAGCTTGGCTGGAGGGCATCACCCCAGTTCTCAGTGACCCTCCAAGTGGGCCCCCCTCCCTGCATAGTTCTTGGCCATGTGGTGGTATCTTCGTTGGGTCTATTCCTTTCCCCTGTTGCCTTGGGTGGTCCTATAGCTGCCTCTGCCAGCTGCTACATTATGCTCCTGTGTTTAGCACCTGTGACTCCATCAGATACCTGGTATCAGGTTTTTTCTTTCCACTGTGTTTTGATAACAGCATGCCTTCTGTGTGAAAATGACAGGGAGATGTCTCTTTAGGTTTAGATGTTGCTCCCCACATTTACGTGCTGTAGTGCTGGCAGCATGTGGGATTTCTCCCCTTCCATCTTTTGTATCTCCAGCCAGGTAGACTTCAGACAGGGATATCTAGTTCACCCAGTACTGAGGTATCATTAAATGACTCCTTGTTCAATGTACACATAACTTAAGGTGATAGGATATTTTGCTTCAAGACAAAATAGCAATTGCTTTGAGCTGCCTGGAGGTATACACCATCTCCAAACTAACATTTAAATCTTAGCCAAGGAGGGAATTTAAAAACACATGCCATTGCAGTGCATTTTAAATGAATCCTTGTGAAAGAAACACTTGAAGCACAGAGTTCAGTACTTAACCCCTTATATGTCAGATTCACAATGCCTCAATAAGCCAGAAAACCGTTCTAAAGACCCAAGGAAAGAAGCTGTTGGTTGATCTTGAACAAATGTACTTGGTAGGCAAGGAGTATGGGAGTAGACGGCTGTGCTGCAGGTGTAATGGGGCATCACTGCCCAATCTTCCATCCCTGCAGATGGCAGAGAATGGAGGTTCACCAGGTTTGAAATAGCCCCTGGTTAACCCTGGATTAGGAGAGCATCATAATTGCTTTAGAGCTCCTTGGCCCTCTGAGCTCTTCAAATATCCCAGGGGTAAAGCTAGCACAGCTGTGTAACATACAGAGTCCATACCATTTAGATTCCTAGAGTCCCAAAGAGAGATCTGGGCTGGCTGTTCCCTGTCTAAACCCTAGGGGATCTCTCTAGGGTCTCAAAGAGGATTGTAAGTGCATAAAGTTAATCTGGCAAATTCAAACTGAATACACTGAATGTACATATTGCCTTAACAAATTCAACTTTTCCTATGGCTAAATGTGCACTTAGTATGTGTATTTTTTAGAACAGTGGCTTTGTCACACTGGGCTTCATGTTTTTTTCTTCAAGCCTTTGACATTTCACTGTAAGGTTTGAAGTCTGTTTCACATAATAAATGTCAGCTAATTTCAGAATTAAAGATTCACTTAAGGGCCTCAAGCGCCAGAGTATAGCACCAAAATTAGTGGTCCATTAGAGACCCCCACAGCAGGACATTTGACACTTTCTCCTTGACTTTTGTGCCACAATGGCCAGACTGTACTTCCTCTCTGCATTGGTGTGCAGGAAGGTGGATTTCCCTTCCACATCTGTATTATGCCGCTTCTGCTCAAGTGTGCACCTTTCAGAGTTGCAGTCCTGCTCTCTTGTACATTCATCATCGGTTTGCATAACACATTTTACCTGTTTACCATATTTTTTCTGTTGTGCCTTTCATTGTGGACTTACAGGACTATAAACCACCTCAGAGGATTTGTTGTATCTAATGTGCCCAAGTGTGAAGCTCATGTCATTGTCTCTGGTTTCCTATTCTGCTGCATCCATGCATTTGTAGCTCCACGCAGCCCCTCCTGTCCTGCAGTCCTGCATGGCAGATGAAGATGATGTGTGGTCCAGCAGCCTGCTGCCTCTTGCCTGAGAGGCTCCAAGCAGCAGAGAGGCTGCTGAACTCTGCCACGCTTTGGCATCTGCTCCGGCGTAGGGTGCCGTGGTTAATGGACTGCAGCTCAGAGGCACAATCTGCAGGCTCTGTGCTGCTGTGTGGCCAGCCCCCCATGCTCCCACCTCCACAGCTTTCACAGGGACCTAACATTGATGTGTTCTGGCTCTTTTAGACCATACTTTTTTTACCCACTCACTTGAGAAACAAAAAAAAAAAGAGAAATAATATTGGTGAAGCTGAGCAACAGTAAGATACAAGTTTTATAGGATTTATTTGCCATTTTGTTTTGTTTTGTAATCATAGTGATTACATTGTCCATGTCACACTGCCATCTCAGAGACAGATGAAAAGACCTGAACTGCAGATCAGTTTGCATTTGAAATACTGCTGCATGTGGAAGAGACCATGTCCTGGAAAGAACTTCCAACCATATTGCTATTCATGCATGGTTCACAGAAGGAAAATGTTTGCAGGATGCTAATCTCTCCTCCCTCCCAGCTTCTGAGCAGGCTAGAGCACAGGGGTGTGAAGTGCTTCTTACTGTTGATTACCTAATGCTAAACATGCAGGTGGGGAGTCTGTTCCTCTGTAATCAAGACCAGATGAAGAGCTGCCCGACCTGCAGATGTCTGAAAAAAGTTTGTTCTCATTCCACACTGTACCTTGCAGGCAGTTGTAACGATTCGCCCAGAAGTCTGCTGCTGCGCTGTGTATAATCAGGTAACTTCACGGAACTTGAAATTAGACGTTTTGAATATCATCCACCCTGAGAAAAGGCAAGAAGATCTTTATTACTTTTAGTAGCTGGGCTACTATGTCTAACCAAAATATCTTTAACTGATGACTTATTTTAAGTAATCTTCAACGCAGACGAAGAAAGACAGTTCTCCATGTTAGCTTTCTACAGTCCCTGTAGGACTTTCATGTGTTTCTTTGTAGCCACTTTCCCTCTGGAAATGTGGGTTGTAACATGAAGTGTTTTAAGAGGAAGAAAGTATATTTGTGTTTTCTCGTATACCTTCACATCTCACAGATGCAGCAGTTCCAGACTGAAGCAGTTACTGAGAGACAAAGTGGTTACAGAGGGTCACAGATAACTGTGGTACATTATCATGAGCTGTCAATATTATGTCAGATTGAGGTTTGCCAGTAGATGTGAGGAATGCAAGTATTTTTGACTCTTGGCTACTGAGAAGAGAAGATGCTCGGCCTGTATCTATCCAGGCCCTGGAAGGATTGTTCCTCGTGTGATTAATTTCTGCACTGGTCTGCTCTCAGTCCCCTCCAGCAGCTCCCGGTTCAATTCTAGGGCCAGAGTGCAGCTTGCTCTGCGTGAGACATTGCAGATGGTCCCCAAAATTTGTAGCTCCAGAGGCTGAGAATCAGAGAGACTGTATTACAGAGAGTCCGTGTGCCCTTTCCTCAGGATTTCCTACATCAATGGGAGTTATAAGACCGTAAAATCTAAAACAACCCACAAAGAGCTGGATAATTAAAATAATCCAGTGCAACAGGACTGGCTGGCTCAAGCTACTGCTCCAAATAAAGCCAACACTCTGAGAGACAACCCTTTTCACACCTTTGCCTGGCTCCACGGCAAAGGAAAAGACAAGGAAATGCCTTTCAGTCCTTGCCTTTAATTTTTTCCCGTTGCTGCTGGATTTTGCGTGGGTTTCTTGGGACATTTGCTTGAGATGCCACACGATGAATGTCACGTCCCTAGGATGTAGGACTGCGATACACAATGACCCATTGCACTTCCACAGATGAGGTGGAAGTGTCATTGGTCACTGCAGAAAGTTGTCCACTCATCAGTGACAGGCCAGTGACTGTATCAGCATGTCATCTGTGTCACTGAGCTTAGAGGTTGCCTTTCCAAGCCTGGCTGCTGCTCCCAGACAGCAGGGGTGTACTTGAGCTGCCACTACTGGTATTATCTTTGCTTTCTAGATAAGAGAGAGAATTTGACTCTCTGGCAGAGTTAAGTCTGATACTTCTCACAAGTGCTAAATTCATTCATTATTTATCGTTGATGCTTATTATTTGTGAAGAGCTGGCTTCATGCTCAGCATTTTAATGAATTCTGACTCCTGTCTCCACTGAGTTTCTCTGAAATATGACAATGGAAAGCAAGTTTTTTTATTAGTGAGGATTAAAAGATGCTGTGAAGCAAAGATGAAAGAACTGTTGTCACCCACCATTTCCATGTAAAACATGAACTATTTGGAATTATAATGTGATACTGATGAAGCATTCTATTAGTATGTATGATCATTTGGGGGCAGTACCGACTATGTTTCTTGGTAAGAAGGACCCAGTCAGGCAGTCATAGGTGCTTTGGAAATTTCTGATAGCCTGACTACCTCTGGGCAGGCAGATGAATTTTGAGGGGAAAACACCATGCAGCCTAATTCTCAAGTTGTCAGTAGGGGTCTGTTTCCCATTTATCCTACCCTCTAGCTTCTATTCATTGATTCTCAAAGATGTCCATTCTGGAAATGCAGGTCAATGAGAAGTGCGTATTCTAGGAGCATGAGACCAATCTAACTCTGCAAGATGTGACATTGTTTGTGCCCTTCCACTGAATCTGTGTTAGTGGTAAAAGGCTCTTCTGTGAATGTAGTATCAGGATCACTTACATTCCTGAGCAGCCATTGCATCTTCTGTCTTTCTTGGCTTATTACATCTCTGGTTTTGCCATTTTCTGAAAGCATGACAATTTCATCCAACAAAGTAGCATAACTATATGAAGAGAGAAGACGCTGCAGTGGCATGTTTGCTTCAGCTCTATTAATGTCTTGTGGAATAGAAAATAATATTGAAATTGACAATAAGGCAGTAATTAACTATCTACACTTATTTTACTGACACTGAGACATGTTTCTGCCTAGCTCCAGATTCTGGAGAAGGTAGCAAGGCAACTGTGGATTTTGATTCTGATCTCCCGGGTGGTTTCTAGCTCAAAGCCCTCTTTTGAGTCAGTCAAGGTCTTTCAGCACATCAGCATCTAGATGCAGGTTTTGCATCTTTAATCCCTCTAAGCATAATTAGGCAAGCCTGGATTTACCAGAATTGCCATAGATGTTAATCCCCATCCACATGCCCCTGCCCCTTCTGACTCCCCTAGAGCCTGACTGAGGGCACATGTGGCACCAAGTGGGATCCGAGAATTTGGGAGGAAATCCAGAGCCTCCCCTCATGGCTAAGGTGGCCTTGAGCAGCTCTCCTATTTCCAGGACCATAGCACAAACTAGAAACAACAGACCCAGAGATGAGTGAGGGGTTTCTCCTGGTCCCATGCTGGGAGTGGCTCAGTGCCCTGTGGTTTGCAATTTAGCTGGATTGCAAAGGAAAACCGGGATTCAGCTAATGGAGTCCCTGTTACGTCTGGGTCTTGGATGTGCTTTGTCCCCATTGTAGTATCTAGCAGATTCGGAGCTGCATCCAATGCTCCTCATTGACCTGGCTGTTTTTCCTTTGTCTTCAGTACATTTTTACGTTCTGCCTCATTACACATTAAAAGATCTATATCCTCCTTTCACTGACCCCGGTTTGCCCTCATTTGTCCAGGGGCCCTTTCCCAGAGTTTGGAGAAGGAAACCTGTGTTTGGGAGTTGATGTCTCCCTGTGGCTGAGGGTGGCATTGACATGCGTGTTTGTCTGGTAAGCCTTGTTTGTCTTTCATACCACTTTCTTTCTCTCCAGCTTGGTTCAGTTTGTGTTCATGAAGATTGTGAGGATACTTTTTTACCTAAAGGTGGTTATATGCATGCACATGTAAGGAAGGCAAAGAGCAAATATAGCTGTCCTTTGAACCCTGACTGCTCCCTCGCCCACAGTGCCTGCAGCACTGATGGAGTGTGGGGAAGAAGCTGCAACTTCTGTTCATTGCAAGTGTCCCTCCATCTGCTTGCAGAACAACAGAGGGAACACACTAAGGAAAGCATGGAGAAGGTTAGGGTAGGTGGGAAGAACAAGGTTTCAGTGTGCTTTCCCTCTTATTTCCTAGGGAACTGCTTCTGAAAACCTGTTTCCAGAGGGGCAGCTGTGCTTGCAAAAGTGTGTTCCAACACATGTCACTGTGTTGCTGTCATTTGGATGGCTGTATTTTTTGGTGTACATAACCAGAACTGGAACACATTTCTGTGGACTGATGTAAAAAAGTGGGGAAGAGTCTTATACTAAATTATTTGCAAAAGGAAATAGCTCCATGACTGCCCTTCCTTGGAGTTGCTGTGTGTCCCCTGTTTTGACCAAATACACTGCTCTGTAAGTAAGGGTAGGTGGGGAAGAAGCACATTTCCAGAATGGGTTACTTTGTGCCCGAGATATGTTTT
Organism: Falco biarmicus; assembly: GCF_023638135.1. NCBI lineage: Eukaryota > Metazoa > Chordata > Aves > Falconiformes > Falconidae > Falco > Falco biarmicus. The sequence continues at coordinate 21,792,346 of NC_079289.1, read as the reverse complement.
GCACGGGTCTGAAAGGGAAGCACTGTCAGAAATCCTCCATCCCGTGGAAAGGCCTAGAGGTCCAGTCCAGCTCAGAGGTTTGGCTTTTGTAAAAATAGGAAAGAGGTTAGCTGGCGAAACCCACACCCTTTCCTTTTCTAGGTAGAACCAAGTGTCATGTTTTCTGAAGTCAGCAAACATCAGCAAGCAATTCAGGCTATTTATTTCCAAAGTAATAAAATTTTATTTTGAAATGTGCCGTTTGACCTAGTTCAAAAGCAGAAGAGGTACTTCTGTTTTAAAAATGAATACATTAACTTTATTGTAGTTGTTTAAGTTAGAACCTATGGAGTCTCAGAGGGTGATAATTTAGTCCTTTTAAACTGGCCTTTTTAAAGTCTCTGATGAATCGTAAGCTTATATAATGTTTGCCGTATATAACAGATCTGTGTACTTTTACCTGAGTCATCATCCTCCTACTTGTATCACTATTTGTTTACTTAAAATCAAACCACAAGTCTCTGGGGAAACCATTGCCATAAGCAAACTATGCGTGGTTTGATCTACATTGCAGTCACTTCTCTGAGGGGCCTGAGCAGTGTAAATTCTCATTCCTGCTGGTAAACAGCCTGGGGTGTGCTGAGAAAGCCAAAGTAAATGACACTAAGTTTAGGGTTTTAAAAAATTTCTTCTAAAACAAAGATGCTTTTTTCCCCCCTCTGTCAGTAACGTGCTTCCCTACAAAAACAGTTTTCTGAGTAGTTTTCCTGTGACTTTACAAGAAACATGAGCTGAGCTCTTTGTTCAGAAAACTGCCCTTCTACAAATGGAGAAAATGACGCTTTTAGGAGGCTGAAGTCCTCTGTCAACTGACATTTGGCTGTTGGTTGTAGCACCAGCTTGATTATAATCCAACAGCCACTGTGCTTGGCTCACCGGCAGCTGAACGTGTGGCCTGATGTGACCAACTGTAGGAGCCGTGACTGCTACTTACCAAAACAGGGTGAAAATGTCATTGGTGCCCCTGCGGCTCGGAGGACAATTCCAGCAAAACTCTGGAGTGAGCTGTGTGGTTTTTGAGCAGGGGTAAGCAGGCAGTGTCAGTTGCTCGCAGAGGGGCAGAGGATAAAACCCTGCTAGGACACGCTCCACAGATCACAAGTGGGAGGATGTGCTGGCTTTGCTGACCTTATGGAGCTACGGAGGGTGAGTTTCCAGGGGATCAGCAGGACAGCCGTTGGTGATGTTACTAAACTGTGCAGGGGTCATCCCCCCTACTAAACATTTATGATCTGTAAGTGGTTCTGCTTCACCTTCCTTAATAGACTAACATTTCCACAGCACTCATCAACAAAGTAATCAAGTACTTCCATGTAGGAGTCAATGTCTTCTAAATAGCAGTCGATTTCATTTGGTTTTGGGTGAGCTGAGTGCGCTCACGTAGCAGGGTGTCAGTACAGGTATGAATGGTAAATACAACATCCACAGTGTGTCACCAGTGTCGGAGTAAACAGGTTTCTATTCTGAACAAGAGACCACTTTGCTCCCCACACTTGCTCTTGCCCTCAGGTGCCAGCAGATGAGCTGTGACTCCACTCTGGGCTATTGGGCCACCAACATTGCCTTGCCTTGCCAGGTTCCAAGGGCAGACAGCTCCTCACTCCCAACTGACAGACAAGGGTGGAAGCGAAAATGTGACACAGCTCGTGCAGTAAACTCCAAAACAGGCACGGGCGAGCAAGGTATGTTCAGAATAATATGGTCCTGGCAATCCAGAAAAAAAAAAATCTCTCCTGATTTTCTCGGCATCCTGGCAGTGTTATGGATGGAGTGGATGGCTGTAGTACATTGCTGCTGTACTGAAGCTTTCCTGCAGCCCTGAAGTACAAAGACATCTGAGGGCAGTTCTAAACCACTCTTCTTTCCCAATAGGCCTCTGACCATCCAGGCTGCAGATCAGTGTATGAAGTACCATGCAAAAAGCTCTGTGTTTCTTGCCCTGACAAACAGATAAGAGTAAAGGTCGACAAATTCAGGTTCAGCTGAAGCAAGGAAAAGCAAATTCCAGCACCAAAGGCTCTCAGCTCAGTGCCCTGGCTCCAGCTGCCAGGCATTAAACCCACAGGCTGTGAGCAAGAGGTGGCATGTAAAATATGAGAAGTAGCCAAGTTTATTTAATATGTTGGCTTTTCCACTGCTCTTAGCACTGTTATCAGGACACAATTTAGTTATACAGAGCAACATGGAAAAACACCAGTGAGCATAAAATGAAAAAGCTGCTTCCAAGTAGCTTCCAAATTAATTATTAGTCCCTTTGCATTGCTGGAAATCTAATAAAGCACTGATTACATATAGGACTGCTGAGTTTTAAAATATGTTCAGCTTTTATGTACATATTGCTCAAAAAGACTTGGGGCAGGAAAATATGAAGTCATCTCAGGACCTCAACGCTGATACCACTAGGTCTTTTGAGCTGGCTGCTCAAAGGCTTTCTCTCAATTCTTACATGGCAGCTGAGAAATGGCCAACTCTGTGTGCTCAGGGGTCATTTTTTTCAGTCATTCTTTTGGGATGGGACCACTGTAGCTGGAAGACGAGCTAATCAACCCTCCAGTATGAGACAGCCCAGCTAATGGGAAATCTCAAATAAGGCTGGTCATGTGGAAAGCCCTGGGGAGTGTGCCAGCAGCCACCAGCTGGGGTCCATAGAGCTCACCAGAGCTGCAGGCTCTCCTGACGTGTTCCCAGGGACCTGGCGAGCCAGGCTTGTCCATGTGTTTTGCCAAAGAGCAAGGCTTGTCGTGTAAAGAAGAGGGCTTATTTAATAGGGACTTAAATGGGCAAATTAGATACGCTCCCACAGCCACACACCACCCTTTCCTCCTGTGGTTACTTGAATAGCCAGTCTTGAATAGAGAGTGCTGGGGATCTGTGGGCTCATGCCAAAACTGCCTAGAATGTGAGAGTGAGCAATGGGCAACTCTTTGCTCCCAAGTTGGCTTGAACCTGTATATAACCAGGATGGGAGAACAGTTCCTCACTGGGAGCATCTTGGACTGTAGCACCCTGTACAGACACAGACACAGCATGATTTGCTGCCATCATTGTACCTGTAGCTATTAGACCCTTCGTGCCCTGCCCTGCATTCTGGCTCTCTATTAGGTTGCATGTTTGCCTTCATGTTTAGCATTGCCAGAAGAGTGAAATCCAGCTTCCTCCACTTTTCTTCACCATGTATCCTTGCTGCTTGCCTTGTTGCCAGCTCTGGCACTGCTCCAATTACAGAATAAGATGATTCAACTCACTAGAACAGCAGAGAATTAAGTCAGGAAAACAAGTGAACAGGGAGAGGGAGGAACATGCAGCCGGCAATGGGGGTGGGAGGGGAAGGGAATTGGAGAGGATGGTAGCAAAGACCTTTCTGTGGCAGCCAGATTTTAACTTGGTGCAGAGGGTCATGTGAAATCACAGCTTCGTCCTGAGCAGCAGCAGCAGTAGCAGTTGTGTCAGGGTTTTTTGGGGGACTCTCCAGGACAAGTAAACCTAGCAGATTCTGGCGCAATCCTTTCCAGAGGCTGCTGGTGAAGTTGGTGTCACAGCTTGGGCTACATGCAGATATGTTACGTGTTTGAAGAACGTGGTTCTGGTTCTGATTGATTGATTGACTGATGCTGTGTCACAAGACTGTGCTTGGGAAAGCACCCAGCTTGCAAGTCCTGCCTCTCTGCATACTTTTCACCCAGAAGATTCATGGCTAGAGGAGGAAATTCAAAACTGTCAGCAAGGCAGGATGCAAACTGGTCTTTCAACTTGCCGGGCCAGCTGAACAGGAGACTTGAGCACTAATATTGGGAGACCTTTGAAAGGATTTTCCTTTTTAGAAGGCAAACTACCTCCTTAAAAGATTATGGCTCCCTGTAAGCAGGACATTTAGAAAGTAACTTGAAATCACTCCGAGTGTTCAGCCCTCTCTGAGGTATGACCGGCTACAGCAACCTGCACAGTGCAAAAGCCAGCAAAGAAGGAGGCAGACTGTCAGCCTACAAGTGTTTGCTACAAAATATAATAAAGTGACATTCCCCGAATCTTCTGAAGCAAAGCCAGGGGTGACTGCACCAGCCTGCTATGGTATGCTGGCACTTGGACTGATATCTGACACTCCCTGAGTTTCCTTCCTCCTCTGTGCAGGTGTATTTATTTCATCAGCGGGTGAGTGCCACCCGGGAGGGGGAAGATGATGTCAGCATACCAGGGCTGGGGTAGGTTTGCAAGCAAACAGTCAAGAATCACAAGATGACTTGATAAATCAGAAGGCAGGAATTCAAATGGATGTATGAAGGTCCGATGGAATGAGAGAATTTAATCTTCTGCTGTTTTTTTCCTAATTTTTCTCCTACCAGCGTCCACTGACAGTTTGTCCAGGTACAAGTATTGCACCATCTAAATGAACTCATTGGTGGCTCAAAGCTCTCAGGGCCCTGAAAGGCGCAAATGAACATTTTCATGGGAGTTGTTCCTGTCTTTGTCAAGAAAGACCTTTTCCTTGAGAGATGAAAGGTCTCCAGTGTTGTGCAAACCATCCATCTATACTCACCATGGCTTGTAAAGTGTGTGCAGGGACAGATCTCGGGCTCAGCTGGGAAACAGCAATAACGGCTATTGCTAACATCAGGCTGCAGCTGACCTATGTTAGGATGTTACTGTACACTGAGCATTTCTTCCCCTTCTTTCCCATCAGGATGCACCCCAACACAAGCATGGTCCTGGTTCAGGGCTGCATGTTGTGAATGCTCTGTCACTGCTGCATGAGCTGATTCATGTCACAGGCTGTAGAAAAAAAGAAAAAAACCTCAACAATCAAACTGTTTTCTGTCAGTTGAGTGAGCTGAATTGGATCATCAAATTGTCAGAGGAACAGCAGAGTTGGCATTAGGTGGAGGCACAGACCATTTCCCAGAAGAGAGAAAGGAGAGGAGACTCAGTGCCTTGTTTCAGCAGTAGCACGCCATTACCTTGTGAAACCTTACCTTGTGATGCAGTGATAGAATTGCTTATCCTGTCAGTCCCTGGCACAGCTATGTGAAAATGATCTGTACTAGCCTCTAGTTTTCATAGGAGATTTTTTCTGGATCATTTTGAAACTGAGAAGAGGGGGGACAAAACACATTACCCTACTGGCAGATCTGAAGAGACAGTAATCTTCAAGGAAGTGTGGGAGGAATAAAGAAATAACCTCTTAATCCTGTTCATCTGTGGCCTGGACAATATCTCTGGCTGTGGCCTAAGGGTAGAGCCAGGCAGTATGTTTAAACTGGGCTAAAAGATAACTACTGCCAAAGAGTGCCAGGCAGCCTCTCCCTACCTCCCGCTTGGGTGCACTCCTGCCCTTTCCCTTGGAGCAGCACTGATGCTTCTCTTGACTCTGTGGTGAGCAGGTCAAGGAGTTAATACAGAGTAAAATAATCCAACAGGAAGAAACTGAAGATTTTTCTGCTCACTGAGTAAGATAAATCAACTAATGGTGGAGTCAAACACCATCTCCAGCATAAAGAGAGGGGCAGAGGACAGCCCTTTCAACAGCAGCTGCTGGTTAGGAGTGGCACAGCTTCATCTTCAAGAGCTGTAGGCAGCAAAGACATTGCACTTGCACTCCAGTTTGAATATGGAGTGCCTGCCTCTTCAGGCATGGTCTATCTGTTTGCTGTAGCTGTGGTATTTAGGGCCCAGATTCAATAAATTCAATAAGGTGATGCCAAGATACTTCCCAGAACGCCCTACTGAACAGGATACACGTACAAAGTTTAAAAAGCTCGAGCAAGTGAAACAGCCACGAAATGAGCTTAGTTAATTGATCTGCTTTGGGTAAGGGGCATCCCTTCAAAGTCAACAGGAATTTCAGCTTTAGCTTTTGAAAGAGCAGACTACAAACCTTCTTGTTTTGTTTTTGTGTGCTTTTATTCTGGGTTTTGCCTTTTAGGTTTGCTTCAGTATTTTGTGGCCTTTTGAAACGATATCTGAGACTACCATTGCTGGACGTAAATCAGTATTATATTCTACAGGGTAGTTCAAGGATACCTGTAAGATTTGCATGAAAGGCTCTGTAGTTTCCTGTGCTCTCCCTGCTTGGCTTTGTTCCCTATGGCTAAGGCAGTACCCAAACTTCCCTACCTCACCATGCCCGCCCCCACCAAATCTGTCCTTGACACACATAGTGATTTAAATAGGTGGCCTGAATAATTCAGCTTTAAAAATCTAGCTGAAAATCCATTGTCACACAAAATGGACCATACTGATAAGAAGCAGGTCATCCCGAACAGTCTTTCACTGTCTGCACTTCACCATAAACGCTGGCCAGAACTCAGAAAGGATTAGGTGTTTCTACAGGAACCAGAGCATTTGCAAACATAGCGCTAAGCAGCTGCTAATGCTTTGTGCATGCAGCTCTGGGCCAGAGCCCACTGCTTGTGTTCCTTCACCCCTTTGCTTTCTAAAACACGATTGCAAAAGGACACAGGGCTTTTATGCCATCTCATCAGTATAGTGGTTCACCTTCAACAGCCGACCTAGTAAGCATGCTTGTGCAACTTTCTGTTACCTCATGAAGTCCAGTCGATGTTGTTGCCAAATTCCTACAATTCTAAGTTATCTATGTATGGTAAATCAGTCCAATTGTGATATAATTTCTAAGTAAACAGTCCAAGCAGGTTATCTTCCAGTCTGGTCAAAAACAAGTTCAGAAAAACAAAGCTAAACAGTATTAGCACAAACTATATTGTGTATGTTTACCAGCAGAGGTTTTTCTAGAGTCCTGCTAAAAATAATTTAGAACATATGCTACTGCTGGGTTTGTGTTTGGGTTTGTTTTTTCCAGTTAATAGCTTATTTCATGGAAACCGGGCTCAATTTACAAAGAGCAGAGTGACTTTAGTACTTAAATTCTTGCTAACAGCACAGTACTTATTTGGTATGGAGTGTACAGAAATAAATGTGGTTTATTTCTTGTATATTTTATCCTTTTTTGCTAGATGATAATACACTATTCGAAGCTGAGTTTCTGAGTTTGTGAAGGCTCTGATTTTATATACCATGTGTGGAGGATCACAGGTACTGCACCTCAGTCACCTGAAACGTATTTTGTGAGCTCAGTCAGCTCAAGTACCTGCATGGCTGCAATACAGTAGCATTTCGGTGGCTTACAGCCTGTAGGATAAGGGAAGAGTATTGTCCCATTTGATCAAGAAAGCACAGGCACAAAAAAAGCTTAGATGGAATATGGATATTACATATAATGTAGTGTAACCGGGGGCTGCTGTTCTGCAGTTGCACTGCACTGCCCACCTGTCTGCCTGCACTGCCCAACTCTGCACCCAGCAATTGCACAGCTGTGGGTAGGTCACCTTAAGGAGTTGATGAAATGGAAAATTATGGCTTTTGGGTGGGTTGGTTTTCAAGTGGACCGGCTTTCTGAAACAGCACCCCTGTGGCTCCAGCACAGGAGCTGTGCAAAGGAAACAGACTGTGGCAGGGCATGCAAGGAAAAGGGAAGGTGAGGGTGACACTGACCTTGAGCCTGTAGCTCAGTTACCGGCTGATCAGGTGCAGTGTCTAACTAGCTCAACAGCAAGTCCAGAGAAGACCTGGCCAGAAACGTAGCTCTCATGCACCACCTCTGTGCCACCAGAGCTACAAACACATTTCAGTTGTTCCATGGGCATCACTGGATGGAATGTGGGGGCAGGGCAGGGGGCTAGTGGTCCACTTGTTATTGAAAAGCATAACCAAGAAAACGCTCCAAACCAAATGAGAGTTTAGAAAGCCAACGGTGGTTTAGTGCAGCGCTGGGTGCATGGGGGATTTTTCCTCCTAACAAGTTACTCGAGGGCACACATTATATACAATAGAGTACTTGGGTATTCGTAGTACATTACATATTCATTTTCATTCACACACAGGATTGGTTACAGGTTTCTTGATTCTAATGCAAATTAGCAGGCATCCTCAGAGAGCACTACCAAAGCTTTTTACTAACTATACATGCTCCCCAAGCAGAGTTTTGCCCTCTTTGGGAGGGCTATTTGAGTTGGAGGTCACAATCTCCCACTGCCACAATTATTTTTGTCCTACTTACAACTAACTTTCTGTTGATGTCAGTAGATTGCAACACCTTACCAGCTTGTCTCCTCTTGTGGCCAGAACTTTCCTCACTTGGAGGCGTCTTTCTGCATAACTTAGATAACGGTGTTCTTTTCACCATCCATTCTTTGTTTCTCGTCCTTCCCAAGGCTGACTCCTTTGATTAGAAGTCCCTGCATTCGTCACTTTTAACAACTTTGGAGAGTCAGCTTGGCCTAAACTTTGTGCACAGATTTGTTAAACAATAAATATAGTTACACACTAAATCAGAGTTCGATAATTCAGGAGTTTAGGCAACACACCCTTCTGGAGTTGCTTTAGAATATTCTAAAAACTTAACCAAACCTTGTCTCCTGAAAATGTTTTGTCTTCACATACCCAGTAGGTGTATATTGCACAGCAGCATGGTTTTGTGCCATAGCTTTACAAGTTTCATAATACCTACCGCTTTCATAAAACATTTACAACATTTAAAATAACACTTGTGTATTTGGTATTGGGTCAGGATATTAGCTGATGATAGTCTGAGAAATACATACTGATGCTGAAACTGTACTTCAGAATTTATCATTTAAAAAATTGAATGAAACCATCCCAAAGGGTAAGACTTCCAAAATCATGAGTTGTGAATGTACATTTAAACCTCTTTTCTTTCTCTCTTCTCAAGAATTTTCTCATTTAAATGATAGTTCAGGAAATAACTGATTATTCTCTGCTACGCTTCAGGAAAGAGATGTGGATGAGAAACTTACCTCTTTTTGGGTTTTGTTTTGTTTTCTTTTTTTGGGGGAGCGTGGTGTGAGGAAGATAACGATGCCTGGGTGTTGAGGGGAAAGGTTATGGTGACTTGTAATGAATCTCAAGGTCTGAGGAAAAGAGGTTATATCTTCCAGAATGCTAGATCTCTCACTCTTTGTGCTGCTCTGCTGTTTCCAAGCTTAAGCATGCATTTAAAGCTACTCAAAGACAAATTTTCCGAAGTAAATAATACACAATTAGGCTCTTAAAGAGATTTGTAAATGAGGCAGTTTTTGTAAGGCAGCATCGAGTTAAAACACTGAAATGCGGCTTGTAAGGCTCTTTTCAGCTCCGAGTAACAAGGTTTGGGTTTTGTTACTTTACACCCCCACCCCCACCCTTGTGCAACTGGGGCCAGAAAAGCCCTGCAGGGCAGCTTGGTTTTGCACATGCTGCCAGTCTGCTCCCATAGCCAAAACTACCGGTAAAAGGGCTGGAAATCTGAATGCAGATCTGTGTACGGCGGCAGCAGTTTGGATGCGGGGTGCCTGGACACCCATTAAACCCCACACGATCCCTGCAGCACAATTCTTTTATCTCTGCCCTCTCCACCGCCCCGGAGACTAAAGAGCTCATCTCAGTAGGGCTCATCTCCATAGGACTGGGGAAGCATCGTCTTCCCCGCAGGCTTTGCTTGATGCTGACCCTCTGCTGACTCTCCCAGTAGCTGTTTGTCACTTTATGAACTTTACTGGGAACTTTTCAGATGGTTTCAAGCATCCTTGAAGGAATCTGATAAACAAGTTAGAGAAAAAACCAGAACATTTTGAGACGTCCTTAGAAGTTTTTAAAGCTTTACTTAGGTATTAGAAATGGGCTTTTTGTCTGAATAATGGATTTTTCCTTTTACTAGGTAATAGGCTTCCTTCAAAGAGCTGTGGAAGTCCTTAATATTAACTGCTGTAATGAAACAAGCCCTTGGTCTGGGTGTGAAGTCCCCAGTGCATAAACATGCACTTTCTTTATTTCTTCCTTAGACAAATAAAACCACATACACCAGCCCGCTGCAGGTTGGATAAATCTTTTTCATAATGAATTGTTTTATGCAGATGGCTTCTGAGGGGGGCAAAAACTTAAATGTGGTTACTATGTCAACAAATGACGGGATTTAGGCATTTTTCTCAAGGACTTACGTCTGCGGAAGGCTGAGGAAAATTTATAGAGCGTGTTGTGCTGACACTCTTCCAGCTGTTCCTCCCCCTGAGCGCAGAGGAGGCAGGGGAACGGCTCGGGGGGCAGCAGCTCCTCCAGAGACCCTCCAGGGGTTCCTCACGGAGGGGAGCCCAGGCTGCTTGGGGCAGGGGGCTAGGGGTGTTGCGGGGGAGAACAAGAGCACCCCTGCTTTTCCTTGTGCTGGAGCCGAGATCCTAATCTGGTTTTAGGGAAAAGTTTGTACAGGCAAGCGTCTGCGGCGCTCTCTGAGGAGTCAGCAGAGAGGTAAGACAGATATTTTCTCTAAGGAGTTTCCTTTCCTGCTCTTTTCCCCTTCCCTCCCTAAGTCACAAGTGCTCACCAGCACCCTGGTGCAGCTACACCCAGCAGCCGCAGCGGGTGGCAGTGGGAGGGTCACCGCGGTGTCCCAAGGGTGGCTGCCGCCATGCGTGCGGCTGGTGAGGCAGCCCGGCAGTGCAGGGCACGCTCACCCTGGGTGGCACGCTTGCCCTGGGGGACATGCTGGCCCTGAGGGTCATGCTCACCCTGGGGGGCACGCTCACCCTGTCGACATGCTGGCCCTGAGGGGCACGCTTGCTCTTTGGGGCCAAACTGGGGCCACAGCCACAGGGGTGCTGGGTGCTGCAGCCCCCTGTGACTACGGCCCTCGGAAACCTCTGAAACACAATCCACGGTGGAGCGATGTCATCCCCAGTTTGGGGTTATTTTTGGGTCACAAGCGCTTGCTTTTTGTTATTGCATGAGACAGGTTTTGTATCTACATGAGGTCATACCCATTCATGTCTGATCTGGTAAAATTAGTGAGGATGGGTGAGGAGTGGTAGAATTGCTGCAAGGAATTCGGTGCTGTCTGGGATGTGAGGAGATGTGCCAGGAGCTGCCCGTGTGTAGCTAGAGTTGTTCTGTGCAGATGGATGCTCCACCACCCTTCTCCTGTGCAGCTGCCCACATCTCACCCATCCTTTTCCAGCACAGATCTCTTGCAATTCCCCCACCCCATCCTTACGTATCACAGCTAGTCTCCTTTGGGCTAGTTTGCTGACGGGACTTTGGAATTTATCACACAAGCACGTTTTTTTACAGTGAAAGTGAAGCCAGTGTACAGCATTTTCTGCTTCCTTTACACCCACAAGCTGAGTCTTAACAAGCTGCTGCCTCGTCAACTCCTGTTACTACATCAGCAAACCCTTTTTTAAGTGATGCATGGGGCCTTATGCATCGGGCCCCAGAAAATGCATCTCAGTGATCCTGCAGGAAAAGAACAGCTGTGTGGAAAGATCAATAAACATGACCAGTTGCTTCAAGAGTCATAAAACGGAAAGACTCCGCAGAATAAAACATGTGGCAGGGGACCCTGGCTCCAGACACTGCAGGAGAAATCCTGGGAAATGCAGTAATTAATGGGAACCCTCAGAATTGTTTTCTTTTGGTGGTTCCACACAAAAATATTTGTTTTAGGAGAGCAAATCACAGAGGTAGGAAGAAATACTTACCTATGTAAAAGGAAAGCTTGTTTACACTTAATGCATTGGAGAAATTGTTCATGAATGGTTTGTCTATGTGAAAATAAAACCCTTGCAGTGCTGCCAAGACCAGAGAGACCTCAGGCATGCTGCATATTTGCTGGCTCACCCTGTGAACTTGAAGTGTCTGGGGCTCCTTTGGTTTTATTTGCTAAAATGATATGAAACTCTTTCACTGAACTTTTCTTCTTTCTACCTGCTTTTTCCATGCTACTGTAGCTCTTTGCTCCTTTGTTTAATCTGTTTTCCCTTAGTGCCCAGGAGAGAGGAATCCCTTGGAACAGGCAGCTCCCACTTGTGGCTCACTCTCACCTCCATCACCACCTGGAGGCCCACCTGCCCTCTTTGCAGCTCTCTCCTCCCACCCCCTCGCTCTCCCCAACCTCTTTTGGTGGGTGGCTCTTTCCCATCGCTCTCACATCTCCCCCAGCCTGGTCCACTCATGCTCTCCTACCTGTACCCTGCTGCTGCTCTCATGTGTACTCACGCTCACCAGCCTGTGCCACCCCTCCTCCTTGCTCTGCCACCGCCTTGGGGACCATTGTTTCCCCCAAGCCTTCCCTGTGACATTCTGTCACGACAAGTTTCCTGAGGAATGCTGCAGGCTCCACAGCGATGCCATGTGAAGGAAAAAGAGCTGCCTGGGGTTGTATCTTTGCTGCAGGGCAGGGTATGCAGTATTCAAGCAAAGCTCTGAGTGCATTTCCTCGAGCAGGCTGGTTCCCCTGCCTGTACAAAGCTTAACGTAAGGAGGGTTGCCTTTTCCCCCTTCTCTTTAACATTTCTTCTTGAAGATTTTTGACAGCTGTGTGCCCATGAACTCAGATCTTGAGGTGTGATTGATTGACAAATTAAGATTTCTAAATGGTGACAAAGCCAAATCCTAAAATTAGAATAATTTGTGCTGTTGGAGGGGGCTCTATACATGTGAAAACTTATTGGTAAAACTATGGCAGTAATTTATACCTCTTCAACTCAAGCAGGGATTTGCAAGGGTATTGGAGGGAAGGGGTGAGAGCCTGCAGCCTCTGTCGGTGCCGTGCACACTCCATGCTGTGTGCCAAGGCCATCAGTCCCTCCTACCATTTCCTTCCCCAGCTGCGTGTCTGTGCTCAAGCCCCTAATTCCTCACATGGAAACCTGCAGTCCAGCAAAGATGTCCACGTAGTGTGTTGTGTCACTACACACTGCAACTGTATTAGTAGTAAAGTGCTCCTGGCTAACTTTCCCATCAGGCAAAGGCCAGTGGTCTGCTTTGAGTCTCACTTCTGCAGCCTTTTGCTTATACAGGATCTCATCCAAAGCCCACTGAGTTCCCATTCATCTTGGTGGGCTTCCAGTCTGCCTCATTGCAGCTAATCTCACAGAAAAGAGCTCTGGGATCCAGTACTTTGATTCTGCCTCAAATGAGTATTAAATTCTCCTAAGATAGCCCTACTGCTAGGCAGGATCTTCACTACTCGATCCACTTTGGAGCTGAGCTGACCTTGGATGCATACCTTCATAATTAGATTCTTCCTCTTCTGCAATAAGAATGTCCCATGTCACAATGAGTGTGTTGCAGTGACATGCTGCAGGGCACCATATTGTTGTATGAGCCTGAGTGAATCAAAAACTTTTATACCTCTGCACTGCAAACTGCCTGTCTTCCTACAGGGTGGTGGAATGGCCGGCTTTATCTGATCCCCATGTGCTTTGACCCCCAAATGTCTCTTTCCAGTGACGCTTTGCACTGTACTCGCAGACGTGGTTTCCTCAGACTGGTCCAGCCCTGACTGGCTTAGAGCAGCATTTGTGTTCCCTCTTTGTACTAGATTTACCCTGACATAGCCTAGAAGTAGAGGAATCGTGAAGCTGTTGATTAAGAATTGCTGCCACTGATGTCGTTCATGGATGAAGACTCTGGTTTTGTGTTTAATCAAACGTGGTTATAAACACTGTAGGAACGGTCACTTTCAGTTGCAAATCTTTTTACATTTTCTTAAGGGATTAGAGAGACCGTGTGGCTATTCAACAGGGATTTGCAGCTACTGCACAAGGCCTCCCACTCTGAGCACGGATGTGACATTTCGTGAATCGGGGGTGAAGCAGAAGTGAATTAAGTACACAAATTAATCTCTAGGTCTTCAAACTCCAAAAAAATATTTTGAAATTACACAGTATCAGTTCTGTAAAACCCCATGGGTAGACCCCAAACTAGACTCAAGAGCCAAAATTCTCTCTCTGATTAAAATAAACAAATTCTTTTTTAATGATTGATAGAAGTCCATAACCTGACCTACAGGGACTGAATCTGCATTTTAGTTGCTCTTTTTTTTTTTTTTCTCTTTTTTTTAAATGGGACTATCATGACCTTCACTTATCAGAAAGCCACAGGGAGCCCTTGCCTTCCTTCCATGGAGAGCAAAGTTACACCCTTCTCTTCTGATATGTAGGCGGGACTCTTCTGATGTCACACCTAAGGGAGACAGGCAAACCCGAGTCTAGGGTATCTGACATTACACTGAGATAACTCATAGATCGTCAGACAGACTAGTTCATGTGTAGCCATGACCAGAATTTTACAATGGTCTTCTAAGAGCCAGCCTTAAAAAAGATGAAGAGATTACGGTACTGCTTTTCAGATGGGCACACAACTTCATTTTAATTCAGTGATTGACATGTAATTACAAAGCACCATGCTGCCATCTCACAGGAACATGCCTGTGCAGCACATGTAACTTAATGTGGCATGTTGGGACACTGACCTGTAGACCAGTGTTAGAACCCAGACCAGTGATGGAGATGCCCAGGCTTAAGTGGAAAGACCATAACATCGTTTAGGTTGGAAAAGACCTTTAAGATTTTTGAGTCCAACTGTAAACATAACACTGCCAGGTCCACCACTAAACTGTGTCCCTAAGTGCCACCTCTACACATCTTTTAAACACTTTCAGGGATGATGGTTCCACCACCTCCCTGGGCAGCCTGTTCCAATGCTTGACCACCCTTTCAGTGAAGACATTTTTCCTAATATCCCTCCCCTGGCACAGCTTGAGGCTGTTTCCTCTTGTCCTATCACTTGTCACTTGGGAAAAGAGATCAACACCCACCTGCCTACAGCCTCCCTTCAGGTAGCTGTGAAGAGCGATAAGGTCTCCCCTCAGCCTCCTCCTCTCCAGGCTGAACACCCCCAGCTCCCTCAGCTGCTCCTCACAGGACTTGTGCCCCAGCCCCTTCCCCAGCCCCGCTGCCCTTCCCTGGACACGCTCCAGCCCCTCGACGTCCCTCCTGCAGCGAGGGGCCCGACACTGAACCCAGGGTTCGAGGTGCGGCCTCACCAGTGCCCAGTCCAGGGGGCGGTCACTGCCCTGGCCCTGCTGGCCACACTGTTTCTGACACCAGCCAGGACGCTGCTGGCCCCTTGGCCACCTGGGCACACTGGGGGCTCGTGCCCAGCCGGCTGTCAGCCAGCACCCCCAGGCCCTTTCCCACCGGGCAGTTCCCAGCCCCCTGCCCCAGCCTGTAGCGCTGCCTGGGGCTGGTGTGACCCACGGGCAGGGCCCGGCACTGAGCCTGGTTGAACCTCACACCACTGGCCTCGGCCCATCGGCCCAGCCTGCCCAGACCCCTCTGCAGAGCCTCCTGCCCTCCAGCAGACCAACACTCCCACCCAGCTTGGTGTCATCTGCAAACTCACCGAGGGTGCACTCGATCCCCTCGTCCAGATCGGTGATAAAGATACTAAACAGGACTGGCCCCAATCCTGAGCCCTGGGGAACACCACTTGTGAATGGCCACCAACTGGGTCTAACTCCATTCACCACCACTCTTTGGGCCCCGCCATACAACACAGCAGAGAGTATGCCCATCCAAGTATTCCACAGGAGAATGCTGTGGGAGACTTAAAACCATGGCTGCACTGTGCGGTGTGGACACTTGCCAGCCTCTTATCTAATTTCCTGGTTGGAGGTATAGGAATCCAGTGAAGCTGTAGGAGAGCCACATGATTCTGCCCACAGGCAGGGATTCCATCTCATGCACATGATGGGCTATGCTCCCTAAAACCTGGGACTTGCTGTGCATCCATAATGCACCACATCCCCTGTGCAGGATGTGCACCTGCATGGCAGCAGCACGCCTGAGTGTCTTGTTGGATCCCTGCAGCCGCTGGTCAGCTCAGTTGCCTGTCATCTAGAAATTCTTGGCACATGGCCTAATTCCTCCTTTTCCAATCAGACTGCATTACAGATGGAAGAATGTACTATTGGAGCAAGTAAGAATGTACTATTTGAGGGAACTTAAAACCAAGTTAGTTTTTCCTTGCCCTCCTCTTTCATGCCCTTAGGTGAAGGATGGGCATAATTTCTGAAGACACGGTACATCACTTAGGTGCACTCCTCAGGGAGAGCTGGAAATGAAGATTTCCTTTATTAGACTTTGTAAATCCTTTCCTGAACCTTTTGCCTGTCTGTGGATTAGCACAATCAGGAAGCAAATCTCAGCTGAAGAGCAATCAGTCACGCTGAAGTCATGGGTGACTAATTGTCACTTGTCCTCTTTCTTCTAATTCACAGTATCATTCCTGACAGTGGCATTAAGTGTCATCTGTTCTCAGAGGGGTCACAAATCTTGTGGGACACTGTCATATTTAATTACATTATTTTGTTTTTCCTCTCATAAGAATACTACCATGTTGTCGTATGAGGTTGGAAAAGAACATCACCAATTTACTGTATCTGTTAGCAGTCCCTGTTTCTTGTGCGGTTTTTGTCATCTAAATATAACTGTCCTTTAGATTCCAACACAAGGAAGTGTCATTTGCCAGTTCCTGATGCCACTCTCTCTGCATATTCCATTTCCAGAGCCCCAGAAGGACATAAGAAGAACTCATTTCCAAGAGTTTATGAAACAGCTCTGATAAACTAAGTCTGTTATTCAGATAAAAAGTTGGTGCCCCTTAATGAGTTGGATGAATATTTTTTGGATAGAATATTTAAAGGGAAGGGAATAAGGGGAAATGATTTATGCTTATCAGAACCATTTAATGTTACTATACCAGAAATATTTATATTTTGTGAGTCCTTTAAAACTGTTATTTTAAGCAAATGAACATGCATTATTTTTATCTGTTCCCTGCTCAATTAATGATTTCAAATCTTGTAATTTCTACTTTTATGGAAAAAAAAAAGTGATGAAATTACAGATCAGCAGACAGGTGATCCAGAATTTTTGTATTTCATGAAATAGTGTCACTGTAGTGTATTCAAAGCAAAAATAAACATCAAAGACATAAGTATTTATGGGAAGATGAAGTCTCTAGGAGACAGGCACTGTAACAGTTTTTCTGCCCTTTGCGATACAGAAGACTGCTACAACCACACCTGTATGTGTCCCAGCTGAGGCTAAAAGGTCGAGGGCCATGAGATGGACTTGAATAAGGCCATAGAGGTTTTTAATTAGAGGATTTTAACAAGTTTCGCAAATAGATGGTGATTACAGCTGTGGGTGAGCTCCTGTGGCAGTCCAGGGCAGCAGCAGTTATCTCCATGTGCTCTGTGCAGTGTGGACAGCTTTTGAATGGCAGTTGTGTAATGAATTGGTTCAGCAGGGGCAGGCTCAAGACCCTTTTCTGCAACTTGCAAAAGCAACCCCATCTTCAGGGAAATTAGTGTATAGTTTGCACTGCTGGAGCAGCAGGCAGTCTGTTCATAGAGAGAACTCTAGTTTTATAAGGGAACATATTCAAAGCTAAGCCAAGGCCATGTAAATCTGCAGCATGTAAAACTAGTAGCCCAAGTTGCATAACCTGAACAGTTGAAATGTTATTTTACGTCTTCTTGGTCTGATTTAGATTTAAGCAAAATACCTGGCACAACCAACATATTAGTAGAGTGAAACAAAAAGAAAAACCACATGAGTTTGAATCTGCTGATTCAGATATTTTATTTCTAAATGTGACAGGTTTACCACTCTGTGTAGAGCTGTAGTAGCTGGCACCACTTATTAAAGCAATATAGATTTTTTTATTCCTGCAGGAAATTGAAAGTCAGTTCTCCCCTAGAACATTGCTGAATTGCAAAATACTGAGACAAGCGTCGAGTCAAGGAGTGAACCTGGCTCATGTCATGCATGTTTAGGTCTTACACTGTAATAATCTAAGAATGCTGTGATGGATGATTATATACACACAAGTGCAAACACACATACATGATTTTAATGATGAACACCAGGCAGATGTACTAGGTAGGTAATGAGAATGTGAAGGGTATTATGGTATATTGGTTGTAAGTCTTCCTTATATGATTTCCCCAAAGGCAGAGTTTTAATAGCTCCTACATGTTACCCGTATGCGTGTGAGGAGAGGTGTGACTATAGATCTCAGGGTATTAAGAGTGTGCAGTTGAGTGGCTCTGTGCTGGGCAAGGCAGAGGCTGGAACAGCAGAAGCTTTTTTAGCTTTGGGGGTATATTTGCAAGATTTGCCTATGCACTCTGGGGGAAAAGACAGGCCAAATTGATTCTTTGAGCCATCAGCTGAACCATACTGAACATCTGAAGAGGAATCCACAAGAATAAAAATACCCAACAGTTCTGGCTTCTCCTCCAAAGAAAAAAAAAGGGGGGGGGGGGGGGGCGGGAAGAGAGAGGAATCAGGGAAATCTATTAGCTTTGGGGAACTCACCTCAGATGAAAATGCCAGACTGAGAAGCTGAGATGAAAATGCCAGACTGAGAAGCTGTAGTGGAGAAGACAATTAAAAGTCTTTCTCTGGAGAAGAGGTATCTAGTGGTGATGAATGACTACACATTACCTAGGAAGAAAGGTCCACAGAGAAAAAAAACAGTGAAAGATGTTGAGTTCCCCCCAGTAGGGAATGGTCTGTATCAAGAAGCAGGGAGGTAAACTAACCATGACTCAGATGTCATTATCTCTATAATGCCTTTTTTCTACACAAAAAAGGTTACTCTACAGTAACTGTGTTTTCTGTTGCTGACTCCTGGTCTGTAGCTCCTTACAGAACAAATCTCTTAAACTAGAGGCAGGGGGAAGGGGTCACTGTCACTCAAGGGACAGCAGCCCAGCACCCCTGCAGAGGCAGAGGCCTGGATGAGGTGAGGATGAGGCGAGGGATCGTGTGTGCCCTTCCTCCTCCTGGATCCCTGACTGACCCATGAAATTGCATCGCCTTCCTCTTTTCACTGTGCACAGCTACCACTCCTGTCCCCCAGAATCTACTTCTTTATGGCACGATTCCTCTTCACTTGGTGCAAAGCTCCCCAGATTTCTCTCAGCCAACCTTGCCTTCAGATTCGACTGTAATATCTTGTCAAGTTCAGAGTCAGTTAATTTCCCAGGCAACCCTCCTCCTCTTTTTTAAATACATGCATCGCATTTTCTGTTCTTCAGTCACACAGTATCAGGCTGTATTTGAAACATTAATCACCCTTGTTAATGCACATGAAATGCCTAATTTTGGTTAATACTGTGTTCTGGGAAAGAGAGACAGTCCTTTGTATTATTTGGTCTTTTGAAAATTTGCTCTTGCTGTTGTTTTCAAAGTACTAACACTGTATGTGATCCTGGAGGAGTTAACTCCACTCAAACTAATTTGATTATTTTAAAGAGAAGGAAGAGGGTTTACAGGACCAAACTCCCAATTCTTATCAGTCAGATACAACAGCGGTTCAATAGGAACACAAAAACATGGCTTAGTTTTGCTCTCCAAATTGTCACTATGTGAAGACATGCTAACATATGATAATAGACATTATTATGATAAGAAGAGTTACTTGTCACACAATTTTAAACCAGCTCCAAGCAATATTGGAATGCAAATTTCAACAGCCAGTCTGTTGAATGAAGTCTCCTAAATCTGTATGTACTTACACTGTTGGCACATAGTGCCAAATTAGCAAGGGAAACACCTACATCATCAGGAATAATTATATGTCTGAGCTATTACATCATCTAACATGTCTCTTTCTCTTCTTTGTCTCCCTGGTGGGAAACTGGAAGGGAAGAAGAATATTATACCTCTTGCTACTGGAAAACACTAAAAAGTTTCTGAAAATTCAACTTTGTCTAAGATCTCTGTTCAGGACACTTAATTTTTGAACCAGTAAAGTTTCTCAGTATTGCTGTCACCACAGGTTCCATAGCAACCTTTGATTTTTAATTGGAATAAATTTTGAGTAGGTTTTATGAGAATTATTTTGAATCTTAAGTAGGGTGACCATAAATGTGTACAGACACAACTGTATTGAAGAGCTTGGTTTGATTAGTCATTGGGTCCAACAGTCTTCCGCTTGAAGGCAATGAAAAGGGTTTTCCATTGATGTACTCTAAATAGGAATCCAGAGTAAGTTTTTTTCTGTGCAGACTGTGCTGCACTGTTATGAGGATGGCAGCAAGAAATAACTTTCTAGCAGAGTGGGATACGTGAAGGCCCAGACTGGCAAAATAAATGAAAAGTTGTAGAAGACAATGAAATCCCAGGAAGTGAAAGGACATGACTATTGAGAGCTAAATGGATAGGCTGCAAATGGAAACTGTCCAAAAATCACAGGTGATATGACAGAGGACAACTGAGCTTTTGTCCTCTCCTGGAACATAGAGCTTTTCTAGTAATTCTTGCTGAATTGAGTCTGAGGTTCAGATGAAGAGATGAAGGGCGCTCAGCACACAAGAACTGCAGGGAACGGCTGGCATCTACAGTGCTAGTGGCTCGTTTGTCCTGGCTCCAACCAGGAGCAAATTGAGTCCCGGCTAATATGTACAGCTTCCTCCAAGCGGCTTGTTGGCTCTGAGCAGGAGGACGTGAAAGAGATTAACACTCAGAGAGTTTCACTTGTGTCTGAGGTGTCTGTCTGTGTTACATCTTTCCCCTGTATCTGAGAGTCAGTTGGAAAGTGTCTGACCTGTGGGTGTAATGGAGTCTGTGGGACCATTGCTGCTGCCCTCAAGGCAAGACTGATCTCATCCTGGATTTTTTATAGACAGTCAGAATGTCACATTGGCATTTCTGCATTATTTTGTATTTCTTTTTGTAATGCAAATGCTTTGTGCTCCCTGAAAACGTACGGAATTTAATTATTTATGTTAAATAAATTCAAGAGCAGTTTAACTACACTATAACCTGGCTTTGCTTATACACAGGGCTCACCTGCTCCTGGCAACCAGCACTCCTATTTTGGAGGCCAACTTTCCCACTGCTATGTGCACAGGTAGCATCAAGTAAGAGTTAATTTGGTGCGCAAGAACCAGCTGTCCCATATAAAGGCAGCTCATTTCTTTCATTCACCCAAACCATCCTATTGGGCTAGGCCATTGAACTCTGGCTGAAAGTGACCTTGATTTGCCTACTAGGCATCATCTGCATCCTGTTAGGTTTAATAAGTAAGTAATTCATTCTTTATCTCGGTCAGCTTTCTCCATCTGTTTTCCTGATTAAATTAAGGAGTAGAGATTTTCATTCCAGTGTTTCTATTTTACTTGTATTCTATGGCTCTAGATTAAACTTTCTAGCACTGCTTACATATTCTGAAGTTCTCTTTCATATGTCCTCCATTTCGTAGGATGAGAATATAAAGAAGGCTTTTATACACGTGGGACAGCAGAAAACAAGTCTGTTGTGATGTTCAAAGTTCAGATGTTCAACAGCTCACCCAACTACCCACTTGAGACAGGACAGATCCATTGCAGCAGGTGCTGAGCTTAAGCCACATATTTTGTCAGATGTTTCCTTCTTTCTAATGAAGGAAACTTCTTTGCAAAAGCTCTTGGATGCATTTTTACCATGCTTAGCATTTCTGTGAGGAGGAGTGTACTTCCTTAGTCTCATGTATTTTTAATTAGCTCTTAATTATGGTAATTTCATGTTCTGCTTGCATGTGGAAGAACTGAAGCTAAGAGCTTCAAATGAACCAGGATCTGTCCCTGCATTAATACTGTTGCAGAGACTGAATTACAGGCAGAATGCTTTTTCTAAGAACTAGATAATGTTGTCTCTGGGCAAACCTCATGAGTAAAATGGTTCAGCCAGTTAACGGACTAAATAAACCAGATAACAATAATAATGATTATGATAATAATGACATCAACAACAATAACGAAGATGATGGTGATAGGTTGTTCCAACTAGAAAAATAAAATCAATGCAAAAGTTTTAAAGACAGATCTTGTACAGAGACCTTGTTTAAAAATAAGTTCCTGTCTGAAACCATCAGTTTGGGAATTGGATAACTAATGGGAAGAGTTTGGCTGCTGATGATACTGCAAAATTCATGTTTGAAAGTTGGCTTCTATAAATTACTGGGTTTCTTCAAAGCCCTGTCACAGACTCAGATTGACTCAGAGCTGAAAAAAATTTCTTTTTGTCTTTGTCCCTTGTTGTCCTTGCTTATGACAAGGGTCAGCATTTTAGAGTACTTTGGAACTGTTTGAAGTAAGCTATTGCCTTGTTCCAGTGTGTTAATCAGGACCTTGTAATTAAAAGAAACCTCCCAACAATGAACCAAGGGCTCCATGGCTCCTTGGCATGCTGGGTGGTTTGTTGCTGTGTTGTTAAAGTATTTTTAGGTTGCTGATGGAACAGTTTAGCTATCCAGGAAGAAAATAGCCAAGTTGGCTAAATGCCTTAGTTACACACTTGTATAACACAGTAGAGAAAAGGTTAACAAGGAACTTGATGCTTCCTGGTGCACTGGCTGCTGAGAGAAACGGTGGATTTTGGGGAACTGGTGGCATTCATCACTAGGGCTCTGACCTTCCAGGTTCTAAAAATGTTTGAGTGAATTAAATATATTATTTAAAACCTGAGCAACAGCATAAAATGTAAGTAGCATGTGGCAAGGCTAGAAAAAAAAGATCAAGAACAGCACACTTTTACGGAATTAATTACTTAGTCATGCTTTCTGTATTACAGTCATCGAGATTGTAAAAACCCAGGAAACCCTTCCTAACAGTACAAGAAGCAAATATGACCATCATTTAAATATTTGGAGAAGAATCCAGGAACCTAACTTGCATATCTGGCTATAAGTCCTCTTGACAAATGTGCTCCCCTTTTTCCTGGAAGCCCATCCTTCCTGTTATTTCACCTTTCAACACGTGTGTCTGCAAGGCTTGAGGCACCCAGCTCTTGGCACCCTCCGGCAAGACTAGGTTTTCAGACACAGCATCACCTGGGCAGTAGATTAAAATCAAACCAAAGGGAATACATTTCTCCCAGGGTACCAATTAATTATGGGAATTCAGTGAAAGATGAAAGTCAAAGATTTAGTGAAAATATAAATAAAGCAGGAAAATTCATGGAAGAATGCCCCAATGGAATTAGAAAATAGTGTATTCTGCTTGCAGCCTCTGATTTAGGAAGACTCTAAACTTCAGGTTGCCAGAAGATGGGAAAGTAAAATAGAGGGAAATTTTTTCTGTATTCGTCCTGTTTCCTGTTCCTCCTTAAGCCACTTGGAGACAAGAGAGTTGGTTAGATGGCTTTTTGGTCCGATCTAATGCAGCAGGTCCTACCTAACAACTTTCTCTTGAGAATGAGATTCAGAAATCTGGCTCAGAATCTTGTCCTGGATCTTTCACTGTTTATTTCCAGTGTATCTGGTTTTATTTTAAATTTTGACATCTCATCTAGTATCCTTTAAAATAGACATATTTCTTGCATTTTATCAGCTGCACTTTAATGTCAGTATTAGAAACTCCCTTAGTCACCACTGATAGTACTGAAGAGATAACGTCCTTGATGAAGATTTTACAGTCTACCTTATGAAACAGGGTCTTATTATTGAAGAATACACATAAACAGGTTTTGCTTTTATGGATGTAATCTGTTGTGTGTTTTCTGCATGACTGCATGAGAAAGAGGCAGAGTGAAAATTGTAGGACCTTTCTCATCTTGTGGCAAAGAAATCAGACTTTTGGGGCAAAGGACAGCGGTGTTGTAGCAGTACGAAAGCAGTAACACTCCCAAGTCCTACAGAGAGTATTCTGTGCTGAGGACTCAGTACATTGGTTTAGCTTAGCAGCATATTCAGCTCTTGGGCTGAGGAATTAATCTTCTCAAAGGCTTTAAAATATTGTTAAAAATAAACCAGGATCACTTAAAACATCTTTTCAGGTGGTGATTGTTAATCTCCTCACCTCTGCATCTAGTGTCCAGGCCTAATTGCCTTGTATGACCCGGTGATGAATTGGTTTTATGAATGGTGCTGTGCCTGGATTACTTTGCAATTGCTAACCTAAATATTTGCAGGGAGGATTACAGGGCCTGCTTTGTATTATGTGGAGTTGTTAAGACTGAGGTGCCTTAATGTAACTGATACAGCAACATGCAGATGTGCCTACTTTTTTCCTTCTTTTTTCAGTTTCTTTCTTTCTTGTTTTTCTGTGCTCTGACTACAGTAAAAGATTTGGCATGAACCGATGGTAAATGAACTGTTATTTAATTTTTCTGTATTTTCAATTCAGTCTGAGCTAATGAAAAGTAGTGGATGAACATCCCTGAAAGCCAGCTCCTTTATTTACAGAACATATACAGCATGTGAATCGTGTTGTTTTATTAACATGCCTAAACCCAGATCACCAGTACGAGCATATTACTCCTACCAGTGTGTTTAGTGTCCAAGCTTTCTTAAGCCTTCTTTGCTTTGGTTGAGACTGCTGGCAGTGGTTGTAAAAAGTAATGGTAGTTTCCAGAGAAGGAATGGTTCTCTGAAAATGTAACAGATTTCCAACTAGCAGCAATCAAGGGCAGCAGTTTTGCCGCCACCATGATCTTCACCAGATGCTAAACCAAGACATGATTGAAATGTCATCATGGGGAACATAAGTCCTTCCCATATCTGCCAGAGGGACAACACAGAAGGGCACAAGCCATTCAGGAGGTTTCTGGAGTGCACTGAGGATAACTTCATAACACTGGTGACCAAGAAGCCAGGGAGGAAAGGCACACAGCTGGGCCTCCTTATGCTTACAAGCAAGAAGGCTCTGGTTGAGGATGTGAAGGCTGGGAGCAGCTTTGGCTGCACTGACAAGTAGTGATGGAGTACAAGATCCTGAGAGGAGGAAACAGGACAAATAGCATGGCCTTCAAGAGAGAAGACTTTGGCCTCTTCAGGAATCCTCTTGGAAGAGTCCCATGGGAGAACATCCTGGAGAGAAGGGAGCTGGTTGACTTTCAAGAATCACCTCTTCCTCCAGGCTCAAGAATGGCCCAGTCCAACAAGCAGGCAATCAAGCAAAGATGACAGGAGGCCTGCATGGATGAACAAGGAGCTCCTGACAGAACTCAGACTTCAAATGGGAGCATACAAGAGTGTATTTGGTTTGCACGCATGCTTTTGGCAGTGCGGGGCTGCAGGGTGGCCTGTGTGAAGAAGGCTGGGACTGCCCCATGCCAGACACAGGCAGTTCCAGCTGGCTCCAGAATGGACCCACTGCAGGACACAGCTGAGCCCATCAGGGAAGCTGGTGGTCCCCCTGGGAAATGTATTTAAGAAAGGAACAAAACACTGCACAGACAGTGAGGAGTGAGGAAAAAAAGTGTGAAAAACAGCCGCATGAGCACCAAGGTCAGAGAAGGAGCCGGGGGGAGGTGGTGCTCTAAGTGCCAGGGCAGACATTCCTCTGCAGCCCAAGGACAGACCGTGATGGAGTAGGTATTCACACTGCAGGCCATGAAGAGGACCATCCCGGAACAAGTGGATATTTCCTGAAGGAACTGCAGCCCTTTGAGAGCTCACACAGAAGTAGGTTCTCCTACGAGGAACTGCATCCCATGGAGGAACCATGCTAGAGCAGGTTGACCCTGAAGAACTGAAGCCCATGGAGAGGACCCATGTTGGAAGAGCTCTTGAAGGACTGCAGCCCATGGAAAGGAGCCACTCTGGAGCAGGGAAAAAGTGTGAGGAGGAAGAAGCAGCAGAGACCAACAGCAGTGGACTGTCCAGAACTGACCACAAATCCCCCATTCACCTGCAGCACTTGGGCACAGTGGGGTAGAAGAGTGGGGAATGAAGTTGAGCCAGGAAAAAAAGGGATGGGTGGGGAGAAGGTGGTGTTTGACCTTTTTTCTCACTATCCAAACTTACTTTAATTGGAATAAATTTAATTAATTTTCCCCAAGTGTAGTCTGTTTTGCCCATGACAGTAATTGGTAAGTGATCTCCTTGTCTTTACCTTGACCTATGAGCTTTTCCATCTTATTTTCTCCCCCTGTCTTAAGAAGAGGTAGTGAGAGAGTGGCTGGGTGGGTATCTGGCAGCCAGTCAAGGTCAACCTACCACCAAGAGGTAGAAGCAGGGGCAGGTGACCCAGGAGGAAGGCACAGATACTGTCCAAGCATGCAGGGCTGGAGTTAGCAAAGACAAAGCCCACTGGGAATTGAATCTGGTGAGGGTCATAAAGGACAACAAAGAAGTGTATCAGCAGTAAAAGGAAGACCAGAGAAAATGTGGGCTCACGGCTGAATATGGCAGGAGACCTGGAGACAAAAGACATGGAGAAGGCTGAGGCAGTGCCTTCTTCACCTCAGTCTTTACTGGTAATCCCAGCCTTCAGCAATCCCAGGCCCTGAGTGGGAACACATGGAGAAAGGAAGACTTATCCTCAGTAAGGATCTGTTCAGGGAACATTTACATAAAACTGAATGCACAGGTCCATGGGACTCTAGGGATGCACCTATGAGAGCTGAGGGAGCTGGCTGATGTCGTTGCAAGGCCAGTCATGATGATCTTTGAAAGGTGGTGGTGACTGGGGAAGGTTTCTGAGGACTGGAAGAAAGTAAATGTTACTCCTGTCTTCAAGAAAGGCAACAAGGAGGATCTGGGGAAACACAGGCTAATCAGTCTCAGCTCAGTCCCCAGGAAGGAGATGGACCAAATCTTCCTGGAGGCCATTTCCAAACATACGAAGGACAAGAAAGTGATTTGGAGTAGTCAGCCTGGATTTATGAAGGGGGAATCATGCCTGATCAACTTGACAGCCTTCTACAGCAAAATGACCAGCTCAGTGGACAAGGGGAGAGCAATGGATTTTAGCAAGACTTTTGACACTGTCTCTGATAACATGCTTATAGGCAAACTGAAGTATGGACTAGGTAAGTGGATAGGTACATTTAAAACTGGCTGAAGTGCTGCATTCTAAGACTTGCAATCAACAGCATGAAGTCCATCTGGAAGCCAGTCACCAGTGGTATACCTCAGCCATCAGTACTGGGGCCAGTACTGTTTGGTATCTTCAGTAATGACCTGGATGATGGGACAGAGTGCACCCTCAGCAAGTTTGCAGGGGATGCAAAACTGGGAGGAGTACCTGATACACCAACTAGACCATCTGACATATGATGAGAGACTGAGAGAGCTGGGACCAGTTATCCTGAAGAGAATGCTCAGGGGATCTTATTAATGTGTATAAGTACCTGATGGGAAAGAAGGGGTAAAGAGGATGGAACCAAACTCTTCTCAGTGGTATCCAGTAAAAAGACAAGAGGCAATGGGCACAAACTGAAATAGAGGAAATTTCATTTAAGCAGAAGAATAAATGTTTTCTGTGGTGAGAGTGGTCAAACACTGGTGCAGGCTGCCCAGAGAGGCTATGGAGTCTCCATCACTGGAGACCCCAAAAAACTCTTTTCAAAACCTGACAGGACATGGCTCTGAGCAGCCTGCTGTAGCTGACCCTGCTTTTAGCAGGGGTTAGACTAGATGATCTCCAGAGGTGCCTTCCAACCTCAACCCTTCTGCAAGGGAGCTTGGACTGCATGATCTCTGGAGGTACCTTCCAACCTCAATCCAGCCCTCTATTCTGTGAATAGCAGGTACTCGCATCTAAGATACAACTCTGCTAGACCCCACCCAATTGGACACTTGTCCAGTTTCTGGGCTGAGATCTCAATAAGTCAGATATTTGTATTTCACTTGGTAGTGATTTGAAACCTCTTTGTCACAATTGCAGATGGTAAAAATTGTTTTGGGACTAGGAAGTCATTTTCCATTGAGATATATTTGCCCTGTTTCTGCTTTGACATGTTTAGGTAACATTAGTCCCTCAATCCCACTGATTTTGGAAAAATATGTGTTCATAGTTTATAGCACAAACCTGGATGCAATACCATAGAATGAAAGCAGCAGAGTGAAGCATTACACTTCTAGAAATGAGGTCATTAGGCCTGGATAGTCTAATTTACTGGTAATTTTGATTCAGATTATTCTGACTGGTTGGTTACTGACCTTCCACAGGTTTCTCTTGCTGTTTTGGTTGCTTCTGTTCTAATAAATTTCTGAGATTTGCATTAAATAATTTTTTTTATATAGGTTTGCTCTGTTGATTGTCCTTTGTTCTGAAGATTATTCTCCACAATATTCTACACCAAAACCTAAACATTGCTTCTGTATTTTGACTAATTCACATGTTGGATGTCAGCATCTCAAATTATCAGTTCAAAATCTGAAATGCTCAAAATTTAAAGGCAATTTCTGAAAAAAAAATTGAAAATATTATAACAGGCTTCATACACACAAAAGGTTTAACTTACTCAAGTTCGTAAAGTACTTGGAGATTCTGAGATTGTAGATAAATTCACATACAAATATAATGACCTATTGTCCTCTAAGAAGGAACCTCATCAAGATCCTTCAGTTACTGAATTGCCAAAACTGACCTGGACTTTGGTGCTAGTCTTGCCAGAAAGTTAAGCATCATATAGCTCTTTAAACTTTGGCCTGTTTTCTACAACAGCATTTGATATCCTAAGCAGAAGCAAAGTTTCATGGACAGGAATACCAGAAACTGCAAGAAAAGACATTTATCACATTTCCGTTTCTGTTATTTTTAATTTTACTGTGTGATCTGAATCCAAATCCTTGTCTTTGCACTTGTGAAGCGCCGGGAGATAGACTTGTGACAGGTAGTAGTATCTGCATTTCAGTTCTAAAATTTCAAACCACAAAGCAAGGTGTGTATTTTCTTAACTTCCTCCCCACCCCAGGACCATGATCAAAATCAACATTCATATGGCAACATCCTAGATGAGCACCCTGGTGAGTGATTTCAGACTAAGAAAATTACTTGAACTGAGCCTTATGGCAACCTGTACTGAAAGCTATAAAGAAGCAGAGGAAAGTCCCCTGAACTTTAGCAGACCTTGTATCTAACTCAGGAGGCTTGAAATGGTAAAAGCCCAGCCTTGCATGACAGGAGTACAGCTGTGAGGAGCTTGCTTCCTCCTTTTCACTGAAGGCTTTGAGTGTAAGTCAAACATTATGAAGTTCTGTCTTTATACTCTCGTATGGTTTATATCCCTGGTACCAAGATTCCAGCAGAGCTTTCAGTTAAAATGCATGTAACTAATAATTAGGAAGTCAATAATATCTGAATTTCAAATTATTGCATGAGACATATATGAAGCCTCATACTTCATTATAAATTATTAATTAGGTTTTGAAAATTATCTTGGATATGTAAATCTATTATTAAGGAAATCTGCTGGCATTTCTACTTTCAAGAAATGAATGTAATATTGCCATTAAAAATTCTCCTTGTGATTATTCACAGAATAATTCCAAGAAATGTAAGACAGAAATTAATTTATCTTTGGATTAGTGTTCTCTTGCATACACAATTGCAGTTATACTCCACATCTTGCTACTCTAATTCAGAAAAAAATGCAGTTGGAAGTTGTTATTTCTGGGGGATGGGGGGTGGGGGTGGAGAGAAGATCAAATCGCATTCTAGCAGATCTTCTGTTATATATTACCTTGTCTACTGTATAGGGGTATACAGCAGGGCGCTGTACAGGCCCTTCTGACTGGAGAGCACAAAGCCAGGGGCATTCTACATATCTGTATGTGATGCCAGGCTCTCAGGGTAAGTGTGGGTCTCTAGGAGAGGGCAGTTACTCCCTCTACTAGTACGCCAGCTAGCAAAAGCAAGGAAGCACCAGTCCCACCTTTCTGGCAGGCGTGTGTCTGGTGTTCTGCGCTGTGCTGTTCTGCAGCTGGGATCACTCGGCTCCCCACCTGCAGTGCCTTCTGCACGCCCGGTGACTTTCCTGTGGCGCTTTGCAGCTCTCAAAGATGTAATTATGCCTTTGATTTCTGCCTTTTTCATTTGTTACAGTAAATGACCAGGTATGATCTTGGCGTTTGGTTCTGCTGCTGACACCTGCAAATAGAGCTGGGTGGTAAAGTTTTGAGGTTTGTTGTTATTTTCATTTTTGCGGATATGGATTTAACATGTGCCAGTCTGGGTCATCAATTTTGTCCATGCTGTCAGGTGCAGCTTGATCAGGGTAAATTCCAGCTGATAATAACCAGCTCACAGTTTGCACAATATTTAACGAGAAGTCTTTGCTTGCAACTTTAGGTTATTTTTGCCTTGGCTGCTTTATTTTACTTTCATCAGAACTTTCCCCAAACCTTTGCTTTTGTATGGTAAATATGTAGGAATGCTGCATATGAGACTGTTCAGCACAAAGATTTTAATGAAATGCTCCTGTAAATATGCTTCCTTCTCTGTTGTTACAGTTATTTTAAGTGTATGTTTAACTTGCTGATTTCACACACTGCTGTGCAGGTGTTTGTTATATATTAACTAAGACTCAGTCCCGCAAAGTACCAACTGCTTCTGGATCACGCTGAGTCGCTTTCCCTCCCAGCAGTTTTCAAGGGCTTACAGGGTGCTCAGCACCTCGCAAGACTGAGCCCCGAATCCAGGCAACAACAGGCTCTTTCAAAAACCAAACAGGTTTTCTGGAACAAGGTTCGTACTGTAACTGGGCAATATTTTGTGCAATGGATTTTCTTTGATTAAATCTTATCCAGAACAACAAATCTTGTAGTTAATGGCTGCTGGAAGACATAAACATTTAGGTATATACGGTGGTAACTAATTACATGTTACAATTATAGCTTTATTAGTTGTTCCAGTTAAGTGCAAAACCGTGACTGAGACTAATGTTTAATCTTTTGTGTGTTGGCTGCAGTGTGTTTTGCCTCTCTGTTAAAGGTTTTTAGAGTTGCAGATAATCTGTGCAGTTCATCTAGCAAAGCCATTTGGGCATTATTCATCACTGAGCTTAGGCACTACCGCTTTGTGCACTGTGACTTCAAGGAGATCCCACCAGCCATGGCACTGGGGGGGGCAGATTCCCTGGCATTACCCCAGCTTTCTGGAGCCCCCTGGGCAGAAGCCCACCCAGCCAGAGCCGAGCCGCTGGTGGCTGCCTGCGTTGGTGCCTGGTGACTGATGGCACTGGGCTAGAGCACCATCCGCCACCGTGGGTCAGGCATTTTGAAAGGTAGGCTTTACCAAAGGGTACTAAGCTGATCCGTTGCCTACGTTTCGGGAAGCCAGGAGAAATATTTAGTGGCCAAATGTATCTTAATGAGACCAAGATGTGGTGTAGCCTGTGCAAACCACAGAGTTAATTATTATTCTTTCTCTGAAACTCGTTTTGGGAGAAAAGTGTGGCATTGGTCTGTGTTGTAAATTCAGATGTACCTGGCACAGAAGTGTTGTAACATACTGTTTCTAATAAGTTAATCTTGCTGGTTTGCATGCAGATAAAGACTATTATGATCTTCCATTGTTTGCAAGGAAAAAGACAGGACCTGAAACCTTGAAGTAATAGGGTTTAATTCCATCCACAAACAAAGAAAATGACTTCCAAAAAGGCAGCCCTTGCTTTCCCTGTTCAACATCCTGCCACGCTAGGTAAGCAAGGAGACACCCTTTATTTTTGGCCCTGGTGTCACCCGCACACAGTGGTCATTAGGAACTAAACTAAACCTGAGTCTTGCTTTCTGACTATACTTAAGATTGGCCAAGGACCAAGGCACAGTTCTGTCCTAGGGACTGTTGGAGGAATCTCACTCTAATTCAAATACACCTGTGTGTTAATATCTTTTCAAAATAAGTGATCACACTGTTGGCCGTTGCCCTTACTCCCACAATTTAACTATTAGTTGTGTACACATTTGTGTGTGGATTATCTCATGAGATCAGTGTGATTTTAAGCACACAATAGTAGAGAATCACATACATAAAATGTTTGCAAGATCACAGCTCTGGCGGTGTACTCTAACAAACCAGGGTGTGAAATTGGTATGTAAGTAGACTGAGGATTAAGCAACTTGCTGACTGCCGGTTTCCTCGGAGTAATGGTCAAGTTGGCTGCTGTGCTTTTGTGGGGAATAAGCGAAAAACCCAAACAAAACTGAGCTTTGAGGAGTCTTTAGTAAATTAGAGACGTTTCTGTGTAGCTTTAAGCACTGTTAGCTAAGCTGGCAACACTAAGAAGTTAAGAGTTGTTTACCCATTAAAAGCAAGTGGGGAAATAGGTAGAAGTTTAAGGGAACAAAAGCAGACTTCTGATGCCAGTGAAGTATTTTCCAAAACCATCAGCATAGGATGAAGGAACCACGTGATCCCCTGGAAGAATATTGCAGCAGAAATTAGTCACAAGTACTCAGTATCCTCCCTGGGAAAACAGCTCCGGGTTTAGGGGAAATGAGCCTGGGGTTGGTTGTATGCTAATTGCTTCTCATTACTATGTGTTAGCAAAGCTGTTTAATACTTGCTGTAAAGCCTGGATTTCACTCTCCTCTCATTTAATACCAGGTTAAATCTGGACTAATAAGGTCTCAAAAGCTTAGAGGTTCCAGTAAAATGAGATTTGGTTAAAAATTACATGTTTGTTTCCGCTAGTAACAGTGTTGCAGCTTTGGTGCCCTAAGCAATGGAGAAGTAAGACTGGTGAGAAAACAGAACACACTTCGTTAGGATGTTGAATGATTTAGTAGAAGTTGCTGAGTCTTACTGCAAACCTTAGGAAGGGTTTATGTCTCCAGAGAGCCTGAACTCTGTCTGTCTCCCTTTTCTTAGACTTCGGAACAATGAAAAATGCAGTAGTCAATTTTGAATAATTTCCAAGTGTTTGTATAATCTATTTTCCTCAAGTGTTGAAAAATCAAGATGTGGAATATTGTCTTTGGAGCAGGATGGCTGTTACTTCAGTGCTTCACAGGCAGCAATATCTGTGATTCCGAGAGCTGAACACTGAATGGGAGCTGTTTATCAGCTGAACTATAGTAGGATTTCTGATAAATTAAGCATCTTCTCTTGGCCCAGGATGGTGGAATACAAAGCTGATGCCAGTCAGCTGAAACTGGCATGTTATAAAGGTGCACCTCTGACCCTGTGGTTAAAACAATTATTCTGGAAAGTATTTGTGGCTCTTGAGGACTTTCAGAGTTAAAGCTTTCATGTACATCTTGTCCCTGCTAGGAAAATTACCAGATGCTGACAGGGGGTGTCACCAGTGGCTCAGCTGAACATATGCTGCATATGGCTTGGCTGCAAGTGCCGGACAAGGAGGCCCTGTTCCCTGCTGCTGCAGAGACTGGTGAAAACAGGTTTTAAACCAACTGATTTCAGCACAATACTAAACGTTAGCCTCTATGCAGTGTTCATCCTACCAATGAGACTGAATAACTGTTCAAGCATAGGTCGGCCTGCCAAAATTTTTGGTGCATCAGTGAAGAGATAGGTGGCATCTTTACCGAGTTATTTTATAAATGGCTTGTGTTGAGGTACACAGCGATCCCAATATCCTTGCATTGAGGCTGTATTTGTGTTATTTTGTGGTGAGGCTGGAATTGAAACTGAATCAGAAACTGAATGCAAAGCAGATTAAAATCTCTATCTTAACGGTTGATTTTAATCTCTGAATTTGACACAACAGTGCTTTGTATAAAATTCAGTTCACTGTTTTCTGGAGAAAGCATTTTTCTGCTTTTCCAGAGAACACACTTTAAAATAATCCCTCTTTGGGATGTTGCCGCAGAATTTTGTGTTTGTTTGTGTCTTTATTGTGAACCCGCTACAGGCAGCCACCCAGCACCACCACCTGCACACCCGCCTCACACTCACCTCTCCTGGCACCCTATGGCTTTGAAACAACACACGGGGAATAAGCTGAGGGCAATGGCACGTTTTGCCAGCCCTTTCCAATTCACAGCACTCCTGGGCAGCTCCTGGGGCAAATTTTGAGTCTGGAGCCATTCCAGGCGTCCTGTTGCTTCTGGAAGGAGTTTCCACTCTCCTTCCTGCGCTTCCCTCCCTGCCGTTGGATGCTAACTTCCACCTTCTGCCCTGCAACAGCTCGGGTGCAGCCGGGGGAGCTGGTTCAGCTCACAGCCTGGCAGGAGAAAGCAGAAGGCATGTCCAGCATCTCTCCCTTTAGGTGGTGGCATGCTTTTAGACTGGCTGGAGCCATCACTTCTACCTTCATCCGAAGAGACCAGGTAGATTGAAGGATACGATGTGAACAGGAGCAGGTGGTCTATGGCGGAGGGTGGGGGGAGCAACAGCGTCTCTGGCTCAGTGTGTAGTAACAGGAGAGAGCAAAGCAGCCGTTACTGTCCTGGCACAGAAACAGAAAGTTTGCTGAATTATGTTGTGAAAAGGGAGAGGTGGGAAGAGATCTGACTCAGGTATTTAGCATTGCTTGGACAAAAGACAGTTCTAGGACAGAATTGCTGCAAACTGTGCAAAAATTGCTGTGCAAACTTTGATATTGGAGCTGGAAACATGGCTTACATCTCCAGCTTAGTATTTTAATTCTGTACCCCAGCATCTTGAGGTAATGGCTTCTAAGGTTTTTCTCAGTTTTTCTTAACCTGAAGTTTAACAAGGTCTTTTTAAAAGGGACAGTGTCACTGACAGGAGCTGAAGCGTCCATTCTGCTGTTTGCAATGTTTAGGCAAAGACAGCTCACCAACATATATTAACTTTTGTAGTGCGGAAATGTGGAATCTTTCAGGTTCGGAGCTATCCTGTGCTTTTATAAGACATAAATTATTAGCCAGATCTGCAGACTCCCGTTTAGAAGATTAATGGGTCATCATCAAAACAGGCAATTGAGTCTTGAAATGGGCACTTTAGTCTGAACTCCTTTCAAAAAGCTGGAATTTAAGGTTTGTCTTCTGCATGGGTAGATAATGGATTATTTTCTCCGTGTGTACACTTTTTATAGCTCTCATCACCGTAAGCATCAAAGTGCTAAAGAAGCACTGATGGATTTGTCCTTGCAAGCCTGTAGGTTATAAGGTACTACTCCTATCATCACTTATTTTACACCTATGGCACTTAAACTGAGAAAAGTATGCTGAACTGCCAAGGTTAGAGAGAAACAAAATCCAGAGTCTCCCTTCCCCAGCCTCAGCCATAAAACCATCTTTCCTGCCTAAGATGGGTGTTCAATTTTTTTGATAATTTCCTGTTACTTTTGGGGCTGCTAAATCCAGAGTTGTTTAACCTCTGCTCGGTGGAATATGGGTGTCTGATCCAATGTGACCATAAAGGTCTCTTGGGGCACTGGTTCCACCACCATGTCGTCGTGTGTCCCCCCCCCCCCCTCCCATTTTAGACAATTATGCCATTTGGTGCCTTAGATATACATAACTAACTGCATCTCAGGCTACTAAAGTTGGGGTTTTGTCCATGCTGTTCTAACAGGAAGACAGCTGCACGATTCCAATGCTCTGATCTTAAAAAAATCTTCTGGTTTCCCACCAAAATCAGACTAACTTGTGCAGCTGCAGTATCTTACAGAGGCAGTCAATATATATTATTTGCATCGCTTCCTAGAAATAATTATAATATTACAAATAACATCAAGCTGAAAGAGATTTCTTAGGCTATCCTGCTGATAAAAGGTATGGTTGTTTTTAACAGGACCAGTAAGCTAGCCCAAAATTTATAAATTTGTATGTGTCTGATTCCATTTCCAGACAAATAAGTTATGACTAAGCAGCACTGGGTGTCTCCTGCATCTTTAAAAACAGGTGACTTCTTTTCCTGCCAAAATACATAGACATTCTGCTTAAAATTAATCATCCATGTTTTAAAAAAATACTCTTGGTTTTAGTCTTAATAATGAAGAAGATAATTAGTTACTGCAACACCAGAGAAACAGAGAGGTGACTATTAGCTAAAGGCTTATGATTGCTTTCAAGTTTTCAGGCATGCTAAATTCAGAGCACAGATTTTATTGAAAAGGCCAAGCACGTAAACATTGTTGTGGCACTTCATTGTTATCCACTTTGCTCAAATTGTTTTTTCTAGCTTTTCCATTCCACAGGATCCTTTGATAGAGTAAATTCAAACAAAAAGTAGAAGTTATTGACAAACTGGAGGTAGAATTAGCAATATTTTTTGTTGTTGTTGGGTTGTTGGTTGTTTTTTTTTTTTTTTGTCTGAAAAAGAAAGAGAAACACACAGAGATGGTAATTCGTCTTCTGGCACAAGAAATGTGCCCATGAATGTTAATTTACTTCAGACCATAACAAAGACAGCAACTTTGTCATTGTAAAAAGAGACTAAACAAAGGAAAGTATTGATACTAATTGAAAAAACCCAGCCCTGTGTGGTTCTTGAAGCACATGAATCAAGACTGCCTAGAAGCCTCCTGACAATAACAAGCCCCAGTGCTTCCCCCCAAATGCTACCTGTTTCTCCTTCTCTTAATCTGAGTCACTCACTGCTCTGACCTCATGAACGTATCGAGAGCTGTAATTGTTCAGGGCTTTTTCCCCTGGCCAGTATGGAGTTAACTAAGGTGCACAGCTGCACCAGAAGCAGTTGGGTATTTCTGTTGCATCATGCTGGGCCTATTATTCTACTGAGACCTGTTATTTTATTATAATAAGCATCAGAAGCAAGATGTTCCTATATAACTTTGCATAATTTCTACTGATGTGACGTAACTCCTAATGAAGTCCACTACCTGCTTCACTTTTAAAGCATTTCCATCTTTTCTAACATCTGATGGACACTGTACCTCTGCAGTGTTGCTGTACCCCTGCTCCCTCCAGCACAGCTGGATGATTTAAGTGAGGGCTGGGTGCTGCTTGTGCTCCCTCCCTGAGCTCAGGGAGAATTCCTCACCATTGCTCAAAAATCAAATAAACCCACGTGCAGCCCCTTGCTACAGGGCACACCCGAAAATGCATGAAGTGTGCCAGCTCCTGTCACTCCAGCCCCAGGTGCAAACATCTGCTTCATGGGGTCCTCAGCCCTCAGACTCTCGAGGCCCTTTCTCGGCTCATTTATTCTTCCATTGATTGATTTTGGCCTCCCGGTTGCATAACAAGGCACCTTCATATCCTCAGGTCATTTTGGAAGGACAGTTTTGAATAGAGAGGACTGGAAAGCAAGGTGATTAAGTGGGTGGGGAAGAAGGCTGATAAGGAGCTCTTAATAGTCACTTTTACATGCTATTATTTCTAAGCAAGATAAATAAATACAGAATGGCTGTAGGGCCATCAGACACCACAGCCAGGGGTGTGACACAGGAAAGAATGGCAGGTAAAGCAGAGAAGGAAGGGAAAGCAAATGGCTGCAGAGTGGGACAATTCCAGCTCTCTGAAATTGCACCCTTTCCTCCCAGATAGTCCGTATCACTTCAATGTACATCCATCTAACAGAAAATCTAATGCAACTCTTTTTCAAGACAAGAAGAAAAAGAAAAACATTCATGTAATAGGCCAAAAAAATAGATGTTTTTGACTAATCTCTTTTCCTTCCTATTTCTGTCTACTTTACGTCTCCACAGTCTTTTTCCTTCCTATGTCTTACACTTCGTGAGACACAAAATAAAGGTGGAATTCAGCCTTCCTAATTGGTAACTGGAAGTCTTCTTTATGTTTAAACACAATGATCTGTTTATTGGAAACTGCTCTTCTGTAGTACCAGCCATCTCTTCATGTCATGCTGTCTGAATAATGCCTCTTGAAGATGGGGGAGAAAGAATAGCATCGCAGTCAGACCCCGTGGGGTTATAAATAGCATTCTAGCAGCCTGAAAGGCTGAAGCCATCATTAAGCTGCATGCAGCTGTAGTGGTGTAGGTGGGTGAGTAAGAGCAACTTGGAGATGGGATAATGGTAACCTGGTACACAAGGGTCATTTTTCATTGATGGCGTCACTCCATCGGGCTATTGTGTTCTCCCTCCACTGGGTCTCTGTGTTCAACAGAGCTGAGCAAGCTCAGCAAAACAACCTCGGCAAAGCACATTGAAAAGAAGATTAGAGAGGAAAAGTCTTGTGTGTGGTGATTTTGCGATAAACCTTTCTCAGTTTGGTCAGTAATTGCCTTTATCGGCAGCGGAGTAAATGCAAGGGGAACTGGTCTTTGGGAAGCAGCATACCAGGTTCCTGTATAGGGGCAGCGATGGCTTTCACTGGGCAAATTAAGAAGTTAACACAGCAATTTAACCCAAGCTGTCCTTTGAGTGTTTTCCTTAGCAACGTGATTCATTTTCTGGAATGGATTTTTTCAGTGCCAAGACGACAAAGGTCTTGAATTTGGAAAATCCCCTTCAATTTATTATTACTGATTTGGTTGCAGATCTACACAAATGGAAAAATCCTACATTATTTTCACACAGTTTATATATAAAGCAGATGAAAATAATTAGCAGCCTATGTCAGTTTGTGCTTGCATACACAAACACACTACTCTTCCCTCATTTCTACACTGAATAAATTGGGATCGTGATCTCGCTCCCAGTGAAGTCAGTGGGGGAGTTGCCTTTAACTTCAATGGATATGTGACTCAGCTTTAATTCCCCCTGTGGGACCTGTCAATGTGTAAAGATTCCTTGGAGGTTAATTGCTTGCAGAAGAGTCTTTGCCGGGGATGTTAAAGGAAGGTGCAAATTGCAGAACAGGAGCTTTAGTTATGTACTGCAGCCTGGAAAAGACACTGCTGTTTAAAGCAAAGGGATCTCTTATTTCAGTAATCCCGCATTTTAATAATTAAATTTGGTCAGTCATTAATTTGAGTATGTGTTTGAGAGTCACTTCCTTTGCCATCTTGCCCAATAGCTGTTGAAGCAGGACAAATGCTTTTATATTTTCCTGAAATTATTCCTTTGGGCTCTTTTTAAAACTACCTTTAAAAAAAAAACACAAACAAAGCAACCCCACACTGCTTTAAAACAGGCTTTTAGAAAGTATTTATAAAAGAACCACGAAAGAAATAAGAGTTGTGGGAGTGGAAGAGAGAATTTCTAAGTAGAAAGAATCATTCTCATTTAGACTTTTCAGATTTGAGTGACTTTATCACTGTGGAAGCTAACAGATGTATCACTACCTATTAAAAGCTGGGTGGTGGTGGTGGTGGTGGGGTTGTTCTTTCATCATTAAAATTCTATATTCATTCTCCCATGTCACATTTTTTGTAATCCTTTCCCACCTGTATTACACTGTGAATAATCCTTCTCATTCCTTGTCACATGCACATTAAACCTCTTTTAAATTACAGACTTAGAGCTTCTAATACAAGCATTTCATTTTTGTTGCAGTAAGTTTGATGACCATTGTTATATCACTATTAAAAATCTCATGCATATACCAATCTAGAATTTATTCTTGCAGTTGTTCTCTTCATCGATTACTATACTTGGTCAACCAGAACATGCAGTGCTAGCGCTGCCTCTCAGTTCACTGCAGTTTTTGTTACTCATCTGGAGTCAAACGATCAGCCTGTAAATAACATGGTATACAGCTCAGTTTTTCAGAAATACCTGTGAAAGTGCGACGAATTTGTTCTTTGTTACACCTTTTCAAGCCTTCCCAGTGGCACATAGTATCAGTCCTCCGAAGAAATAAAAAAGCTGGAAAACCCACCAGGAATGCCACTTCAAAAGCACCTTTTTAAAATCATAAATTTAGATGAATTTTTTGCTTTTTTAGGACTGTAGAAAAATCTTTGTATAGGAAGGACTAATGGGAAACTTTGGTCTGCAACTTTGAGGAAACACTGTGGCTTGTTTTTCTTCAGGTATTGTAAGAAACTGGAAAGTGTTCAAGTTTATAGTCAGAAGAGTGATTTGCCATCTTTCTCATGGCAGTCCTGTTGGTAAATTTTGCTTTGCATCATTTTACTAAACCTTGGTGTGACAGCACCAGAACACTATATATTCTTCCCAGCCTTGAAAAAAATGGTAATTCAGATTAAGAAAAGATTTGGGTAGTTACTGGTCCCCAGTACAGAAAGTTAATCCTGCTCTCAGACACACTCTTCGGTGTGCTGCATCCGTGCTCTGCTAAATGGTACGCATATGTGGAAGGACAGACTCTTGATTCAATGAAGATGCAAAAATTAGAAGTGGGTTTTCACATACTACCAATAGAAAATCTAGGACAAACAAGTCTGGAAGATTAAACTATAGTATTTACTTATAGAAGCTTGACAAATGTCCAATTGACTAAATACTGTTATCTCTGTAATTGCAATTTTCTAGGTATTTTCTTTATTAAATGTAGTGACATTTAAAGAATATAGCATACAATATATTCTTACTTCATTATCTAAACTGAGTTTTTAGCGTGGCTTTCTAAGGAAATTAAGTTCATGCAAGATGTTGTTAGCCTGTCAGTTCCATCATTTCTATCTCTTCAAGCCATTTTTAACCTGCTGCTTCAAATACATGTAAAAGAAGGGTTCAGAACTCAAAGTTACCAGAATTTCTTAAGTTTCAGAAACACTGTTGGCTAGAAAAAGGAGAGACCCACATTAGTGGCTTAATTCAGCTCAATAGTTTTTTTCTGCTTTGTCTTTTTGTCTGGCTGGTAGATAGAGAACACAGGAGGAACAAGCCCCCCTTCTCTGAGGGGGCTTGTAGATTAAAAAGGATATTCCGAATGAGTGTGATGGATATACCTGGCATATTTATGGAAAGGAATGTACAAAGACACAGCAACGTAAATCCTTTGAAATTCAGGTTTGAATAGTGCTGTTAGAAGCTTTCAAGCAACCAGCACGAACCCCTAGAGATACCTGGGAGGCTGTGAGACACGTTTACAAGACCTGTTGAAAGCTTTTTTAAAGTTAACTTCTGAGATGCTTCTTGCCTCATATGAACGAAATATTTCCTTTCATGATGCTGCTAAAGTTGTTCTCGTGGTCATTTCAGTGCCATTGCTGGGTCCCTTTTCAGAGGCTTCCTTTTCCCAAGGTCTGAAGCAGATAAGGACTATCTGTGCTGCCCCAGGTAGTCCCAGGCTAACACAAATCACCAGCCACGGTCCGTGTGGACCCTCTCCATACAATGTCAGTGCTGACAGCCTTTATCTCCATTTACTTCTCCTTGCTTCCCATGGTCAGCAGTGTAAAGCAACCACTTTGTCCCTCCATGTGAGTCATTATTCAAAGCTCACTCCTTCCATGGGGTGTACCATAGCGCTGGGGCCAGCCAGACCTCGCCTGGTGGCAGGCGGTGCTGGCTCCTGCTGCCTGCCGGAGAATCCTGTGGTCACTCCCAGAGTTATTTGCTGCTTCATTTGACCTACATCCCTTAAGCCCATTTGTTTGCCTCATCCCCTAACTACACCTTGCCTTTGAGAGTACGCCTGCACTGCTCTCCAGAGAAGTAATTGCCGTGTGCGTGTGCAGTCACACCGGTCTCGGAGGAGGGCAGTGGGGCTGGTGGCCTGCGTTACTTCGTTAGGGTGTCTGCTTTGCTGTGCACTCTGTGTCATCTCCTTTTTCCTCTTACCTGAGCTACTTTAAAACGGTTTTCATGATGTCCACAGCTCCGGTCCAAGCGTAGAAATATTTTTAGACAATAAACTACCTGAACAAGGACGACCAGTCTTTGTCAGGAGTCATGACGTGGGGCTGGAAGACATTGTCTCACAGCGGTTTTGTTGCAGTATACGAACGCCGTTCAGGTTGTGCATAAAGTGTTCTTGCTGTTAAGTCTGAGGGACAAGTAAAAAAGTTGGCCAGGCTTGGGACAGAAAGACAGCCTGGGAACCAGCCGTAGGTATCTGAAAAAGCTTGCAGGTCGGCAGGTGCTTCTTTTCCAGCATGTGTATCTTTAAGCTGACTGAAGCAAACCACCCTTAGGGGAATATGCTCATTTATTCACCGGTAAGAAATTTGTATTTGGCACCACAAACACAACGGGGCCCCCCATCCGCTTTAAATACTAAATAGCAATATATGTTACGGCTGGTTTTGTTAGAAAACAAGCAGCTAGCTGCTGAATGTACTCTGCCGGGGTGAGAACGAGCGACACGTGATCTGAGGCTTTTTACAAACATTCGGGGCTTACTGGGAGGATCAGTTGCAGCCTGTGAGGAAGGGGGCTCCTCAGCCCGCGGATCACTGCCGGGACAATCACCCCGCGCTGGAGAAGGGGTGAGGAGCGGGGTGGGGGGGCTGGCCAGCACGGGTGACATTTTTAAAGTACTAAAGGCGATCAGCCCTGCGTGGCCGGATCCCGTCCAGCGGGGCATCGCCGCCGCGCACGGCAGATGGACGGGAGACTCCTTCCAGCCAGCGGCAGCGCCGGCGACCCGCCGGGAGTCGCTTGGGGGCGGGCGGAGCGGGGCAGACCCTGCCGGGGGGAGGCCCGGCGCTGGGCGGCCGCAGGAGCCGGGGGTTCCCGCCCCGCCCCCGCCCCGCCGCGGCGGCCGCTGCCATAGCGATGCGGGAGCGGACAGGCGGCGGCGGCGGGGTCCCCCGGCTCCCCCCAGGTAAGGGCGCTGCTCCGCGAGTCGCCTCCCGGCAGCTCCGCGCCGCCAGCCGAGTTTTAAGTTTAATGTCATGGTGTTTGTTCTCCGGGCTCTCTGCCTGCTGAGGTGCAGTTTCTCCCAAAGCCGCTTGCTCCGGGAACTTCTCTGCCGAGAGCAGCGTCTTGCTCTCTGCATTGTTAGATATTATTTTTCCGCGTGGAAATTTGCGAGCGCTGCAAGAGCGCAAGGGCCGGCCGGGGCCCCCGTGTCCGGCGGGCTTTGTCCGGCCCGGTGCCGCGGCGGCGGAGTCAGGCTCCACCCGGCTCGGCTCGGCCCGGCTCCACCCGGCTCGGCTCGGCTCTGCCTCGCAGCCCGGCAGCCTCCCGCCGCGCCTCCGTGAATGAGGGAGATTAGAAGCAGGCGTCTCGCTGAAACACAAGAAAATCCTTTTATCCCCAGGGGCCGGCGGCTGCCAGATCGCTCTGGAGCGCGCTGCGGGGGGAGCAGCCGCACAGCCGCTGGGCACGGGCCCCGCAGCTCCCCCGTCTCACGCCGGGGGGGTGGGGGTTGGGGGGTCGCTGTGCGCGACCCTCCGGGCCCGCCCGCTGCAGCCTCCCCGCGGCGGCCGCCTGCACCTCCTGCGGTCCCCACGCCTCCCCCGGGCCCGCCGACCCCCGCGGCCGCTTGGATGGGAAGGAGACAAAGAAGGGGACGGGGCTCCCTCCCTCGAGCACAGCTGTACCTTCTGTCTCCTCGTTTCAGGGCGCCGGGGCGGTGGGGGGGGAGCTCCCCCCTCCCCGCCCTGGCAGTGGCAGGTTTGTGAGGATCCCGCTGGCTCTTGCAGAGAAAACCGCACCGTGACCTTCGTTGTTAGCTGGTACCAGCCTTGGACTGGGGACACCGGTGGTTCCTGGGCACGGTGTAGCACGGCGGTGCAAGCGCCTCCCTGCCGGGCAGAGACCCTGGCTGGGGCAGGGGTTGGGGCACCGTGCTCCCGAGCAGCAGAGCAGGGTTTGGGCTGCTGGGGATTCGGGCAGCTCAGGGGGACATCCCTCACATAGCACGTGCCAGTTACAGGGACTCCGGTGACTTCCAAATCCAAGTTTTCATTGCGCTGTCATGACAGCACAGGCCAGCTTCTGGCTTTACATACTTCCGAGTCTTGTTTTCTTTGGCTAGGGAAAGTGCTGTGCACTCGATGTAACTCTTAAATTCTCCTGCTAGGGAACAGATAAAACA
Source organism: Falco biarmicus (assembly GCF_023638135.1). Taxonomy (NCBI): domain Eukaryota; kingdom Metazoa; phylum Chordata; class Aves; order Falconiformes; family Falconidae; genus Falco; species Falco biarmicus. The sequence goes on along the minus strand of NC_079289.1, from coordinate 21,748,984 downwards.
GGTGTCGTGCAGCCTTCCAACAGCAGCAAGCGTAGGAAAAACGATCCGTGTTTTCCTCTTCTTTGCCATTTCTTTGAGGGTTAGGTGGCACCTGATGGATGTGCTCGTGTTTTTGGATGCAAACTTCTCTCGTGTGTTTTGGGGCTCAGTGCTGAGTGTATGAGGAGGAGGGCTGGACTGCTGCTGTTGGGGGTTTCTTTCCCTTAAGTCTGCATGTGGATTATATTTAGTGTTGTAAGGTAGGTGTGGTAGTCATACTGAATTTATTAGCTTATTAAGTATTAGAGAAACAAGTACATATTGAAATTATTCTGGTCTCTTAAATTGCTAATGAATTCATAAAGCCATCAAAGTGTAATTGCATACCTTCTCATAACTGCAACACACCTTTGTTCATGAAAAAAAACCTCTGTTACCCATGTGTCTTTATTTCCTACGTTGGGGCTCAGACTTCTTTTACTGTCTAAGGAGATTTCTCTAACGGTTGCTTTTGTTTTCCTCGTGCAGGCAGCGCAGCCTGAGGAGCTCACTGCACCCAGTCAGTGTGAAAGCAAGTCAGACCAAGGTGCAGGAGATGAAGGAGAGGCAGCAAGGTCAGCTGCTGGGGACAGCAGCGTCGCTTTGAGCTGCCCCAGCCTCCGTCTCCATGCGTACAGCGTCGAGAGCATGACAACATTTCCGAACGGCTGTGGAAATGGCACCACCGTTACTTGTATAGTTATGGATAATAAAGAGCCCCAAAACCAGGCTACCTGTGTCAGTCATAACGGGGGATGCAGCACTGGCAACAGTCATGAGGAGGAAATCCAAGAGGATAAACTCAGCCCTTCCAAAATCATGCGCTTTTTCACCACCCCTCGGAAACGGGCTAATTCCAGTTCTGACAGGCCTCGTTCTCTGGTTCTGATGGGCAGCTCGTCCTCGTGGAATGCTTTGTCTTCCATCAGGAAAATGGGATCTTTCAAGAAGTTGAAATCTTCAGTTCTCCAAGGAATTCAAACAAGGGAATGCTCAGACATCTTAAATGAGAATGGCTTAGGCAAACATGGGTCAAACAGGACAGTGGTGCAAGTTCAGACTAACAGGTATTCCTATTCGGGGCCTCTACATGATTTCCAGAATGCAGGGGATGGTTTAGCTTCTGACTGCTCAGATGCAGAGGAGAGCGATGAGTCTTTCCTGAGGAATACTCACCGCTCACGCAGCATCAGGCGGGCTTATGGTGCTGGGCGCATAAACTTGCTAGACACAGATAAAGTTCAGAGTCAACACAACTGTACTAGGCCGACATCACCTGTCATTGCAGAGCCAAAGATGTGTGAAATTTTGGTGAAGGACTCTGAAAACAACAGGATCATTTATCGGAGAAGCAAAAGTTCAGATAATTTGAACTTTTTAAAAAAAAGCTCATTCAAAAGGAAGTCCACCTCAAACCTGACCGACCTCAAGGTTGCAAGTGAAAAACAGATGCCAACAGGGACTGTGAGCGTTACTTCTGCTGACTCGGACAAAACCAGTGGGAACCTGGAGAGGAGATCCAAGCGATGGAAGAGCCCTATCAGGACAAAGGATTTTGACAGAGTTTTGAAACTCGTCAGTAATGTTACAGATGTTGCATGGAAGAAGGATGGCCCTAAAAGCACAGCTCCTTCTCCTAGCGAGCAGTCCCAGAGAACGAGGTCAAACAGCAGGCTGCACGATGACTACTCCCGCAGGGTTTCCAGCAGCGCGGATCATGACAGAAAGAGATGCACCTCCCCAGTGTCTAGTCCAGACTCTTCCTTGCCAGGAACGCCTTGTCTGCAAAGCCCCACAGTTGCTCAGGATAAAGAGGCTGAAATGAACGTAGCTGTTGCTGAAGACAAAAGCCTCAGGACCTCATCAGGTATCCCAGACTCCGATAGCTTATCACCCACGCTGAATGACATCAGTCCATTTCCCAATGAAGTGTTTTATTCGGACTCGGATGAACCAAAAGCTACCCAGCAGTTTACATATGAAGCTGAAAACCCTCATGTTCCAGTCAGGCCGACGACTCCAAAGCCTCAGAGTCCCACTGCAGAGAAGGATTTCCAGGGCACAAACCATCACAGCACGTTGTCGCTGAGCTCATCGGAGAGTGAGGAGAGGTTCGAGGTACCGGGGCTGAAGCTGGGCAGGCACCCTGTTTGCTTCCAGGACTCGGTGCAGACAGTGTACTATGATGATGGAAATGAAGACAGTGGCATAAGCAGCCACTCTCAGCTAAGCCTCAATTTAGCTTCAGGTGCTGAAGAGAAAAAGGAAGAGGTAAGAAAGAAAACAAAATCCTTTAGAAGCTGTATATAAATCTATAGGTTTTACTAACGCAAAACAATGCAAAATAACCTGGATACTAATGGCTATTGCAGCTTCTTGATGCTAAAATATGCTGACAGCTATTATTTCCTTGAATATAGTCTCTTTGGATGCTAACGTCACATTATTTTTACTTTGTGCATTAATATCAAAGAAAGTTTTGGCAGCAAAGCTACTCGTGTAAGTTGTCAAGGGCAGCTTACTGCACCCTGCAGATACACCACCTTGTCATGTGGTCTTGTCAGACTTTACCAGCCTAAGCAGGGCCTGGCTGTGTTTCCTTCCAAGCTGAAAGGTCTCTGAGGAGTCTGTATATTTCGAAGTAGCGTTGATTCAGTGTGAAAGCTTTGCCTGTGGAAGCCTTGCAGAACATGGTAATATATGTAGAGCAGCGTGGTGTGAAAGATACAGTATACAGGTTTAAGCATTCATTGTATCCGATGTTTTAACTGTGCAGTGATGGGCAGACTGAGGGTAAAATGGTGATTTGCCGGCAAATTTCAAACAGCAGTACTTTCTGTGCTGGGCTGAGTGTGTTGCTACTAACGTTTTGGTGAAGACACCAGCATTTCACTGCACCTAGTGCCTGATTTCATATTCTCAGTAGATGGGTAGATAGATGTATTGCAGCACCTCTGAGGTAAGTTCATGTTAATAACCTTGTGCCCTTACCTGAAGCATTGTGAGTTGGCACTGAAGCGGTTGCAGTGATTTGGCAGTGTTGGTGAAGAGCTGTCACATGTATCCTGCACCCATCTGAAATGGCGTGGCTCACTGCAGCCCCAGTGATGTGTGGTAATGTGGTTTTGAGCTGTTTGGGGTGAGGCAGGAGAGAAAGGTTCGCTACTCATCGGGAAAAATGCACTGGGGCAAAAATCCCTCTGGATCTGTATGTATATGGAAACCATTTACAAAATAAAGCTGACACATCTTTTAAGCCACCTCAGTTTGACTGAAAGTATCATGTACCTTAGGCAGTTGTTGCAGCTGCAGATTTCAGCCTTTCATGCTACAAGGTCTTATAATGTCTGTGAAGCTATCTTACTTTTAAAAGCTTGGAACATTTTTTGCAAACTGGAGAAAAGAGTTTGTTTACTGTAGTGCTTGCAGCGATGGGAAGACTGGAAAAATAAACCCGGTGTGTGTAACTGTTAGGGCTCTGAGGTTACTCTTCTTCTGGAGTCCCAGAATTTCCCCAGCCATCCTTCTTTTCCAAAACTCTTACTTAAGGGTGAATGCTAGGCAAGGGGATGCTTTCACACTGCCGGAAGAGGTGAGAGCCATAGTGTGGATTTATCTCCCTTCTATTTCTCAGGAATAAAATGGGAGGTAGAATTAATGCTACTCATCTACCATCTAGTGGTGATCTGTGATCATGGCCAAAGAAAAATTCAGCCGGTCCCTCCCCTTGGCTCCGGGCAAACCAGTACAGTTTTTAAATGAATGTGTACTTTGGGTGGATAAAAGCTACTGTAGTTTTAGTTTTAACACCACATTCTGTTATTATATAACATGCAATTTAAACTTTATATTACAACATATCTTAGGTTAATTTTGAGTGCCTTTTAGTGCTCTCTTCAGTTGTCTAAAATACGGAGTGTGTGCTGGTGGCAGCTCTGGGTTTGTGTAGCAGGCAGGTGGGTGGCATGGGAGGGAGCCCTGCAGAAGAAGGAAATAGTGGCCAGGGGATGGACTCCTTGGCTGTTGAGCAGTGAGGTACTGTAGCCCCCTCCCTCTGCAGTGAGCACTGCCTGGAGTCCCTGCCTGTGGCAAAGCAACTGCAGCCACCCAAATGATGCAGCTGCATCCAGACCTCTCTTCTGATCCAAGAAAGGAAAGTTTTTGGATGTGGTAGCTGTGGATTGGAAGCAGGAACTGTGCACGGCGAGGTTTACTTCTGCCTTACTATGCAAAGGGTATAAACTCTGTGTATATATATATTTCCTTTTTTCCCCCCGTGCCTGCTCCTCATCCCATGCACAGCCCTAAAGCTGTGGCATTCAGAATGACTACAAAACAGGGAGAGTGGTATGGTTTCTCTGTGCCATTTCTTTGGAGGGTTTCATTGCTTTTTTCCTTCTCCTTTACAGCATGCTTCCCTCAGTGTGGAGGTAGCTTGGTACCAAAGATACTTATGCCAGGTTATTTTTTAATTGGAGTTTATTCAGCCTGCAGGCACTTTTATGAATGCTGCATACTCGCACAATGAAGTCATTGGGGTTTGAACTTTTGACTACAGTTCATTTTTAACTCTACATCTCTGTGTTATAGAACTGTACCCACCCAGCAAGTTGTTCCTGTGATAGACACTTGGTTTGTTCTCGTCAACCATTTGAGAGAAAATGCTGAGCCATGCAAATCCCAAATTTTTAAGATTTTGTCTGACTCTGAAATACAGTGTGCTGAAGGACAAATCTGAACTGTTTTGATGTTTGGTGCATCTTCTTTTCTGTATGGATTTCATGTAAAAGCCAACATGTCTTCCAGTACAGCCACTAAAATCTCTGTGGCTTGGAGACATATTTCAGTACAAACCTTACAAGGTGCTAAATGGTCAGACTCAAATGTGTTCTTCTTTCAGGACTCCAGCCATAGCTGGAAGGAAACCTAGTTTATTCCCTTACCTGCTCATCTAGTAGATTAATTGGCAAATGAAGTCTATGGAATTTGGTCCATCTCTATATTCTCCCAAATACGGAAACTGAGCATTTTCTACTTTGCTTTTCCCCCGACGCTGTAAAGCAGATTTTGCAGTATTCACACAAGGGCATCTATCCGTTTAGCTGAATTCCCATGTGATTTAGCCTTGAGATCCTGTCACTTCTGTCACTTTGTTGGTTTCACCGAAATGCAAGATTTGGACTGGAGCAGAGGAGATGTCTGGTCTTCCTGGTTGTTGGTCCTGCCAGAGGTTGGTTCCCAGGGAAGAGCTAATTAAGTGCAGCCTGGATCCACGCCTCAGCACTTCTTAAGCTACAGAGACATGAGTCACCAAAGCCTGTCTGTGACAGCCCATGCTTTCCCAGTCTCTGCTTTATGCCACTGTCACTTGTATTCAATATGTTGCTTTTAAATAGCATCAAGAGATGATTTAAGTAGAAGTTTGTATTTGGACTGTTTCGCATAGTCTTTACTTTCCTGAAGAAGATACCCATGCCACTGTAAAGTGAAAACTTAAACTCTTTGCTTTGGGCTGGCCTGTACCAGCCGCTGAGGCTGCCTAAACAAAATGCTGTTCTGAATGTGTTACAAAAAAGACAAATCAAGTCTTTCACCTGGTCTTTCACAAGCTTTTAGAGCACTTGCAGTTTAAGTTCCCTTGCTGGCAGCTGGCTTCACAGTACACCAGACTTTTTATTACTTGAATGCCTTATCTGCTTGACTGTAAGTGAAATTACAGTGAAGAGGGAGTTCTGCTGTAATTAGGGTTGAGTCACATTTTGTTTGCAGACTGTATTTTAAGTGCTCCGAGCTCTGTCTGTTGACTCATTTATGCTCGTGCCATGCAAAAGCCAGTGGTTCCAGCTAATCCACAGCATGCAGTCCCCCAGCACTCAGCTGTTGGCAGAGCTGAGCTGGACTGTCCTGTACGGATATCTGGGCTGTGAATATTGAGCATAGGTGGTTTAACCTGGGGGACAGCTTATGGAGGAAATATGGAGAAGATTCAGCTCTGTCCTATTCAGCTCATCCTCCCTATTTCTTGCTTCAGAAAGTGTCCTTACAGCAAAGGACCAAAGGGTGGTGGCTGGATGTGGTCATGTTCGATACCCACAAGGAGCATGCAGTACCTAGGAGCTGAGGATGGGCATTCTTGGTACCTACCACAAGCTCCTGAGTGCTGTGGGGCTGGGCATGAGTGCATCTGCTGGGAGCTGGCTGGTTTCAGCTCTCTGAACTGTTTTTTTCTGGATTTATGCACCTCTGGTTCATCCGCATGCAATTTAGTGTGGCTTAATCAGCTTAATCTGTGTAACTGAAAATGTGCTAAACTGTGAAGGATAATTAGGTAAAGTGAGTAACAGGGAGGGAAAGGGGGGAGCTTCTTAAACTGGGTTTGCTCCTATGGGGCTTGTAATTTGGAGCAAGGGCCCATCTCTCCAGTGGCATGCTGGTCTTCCTGGCTACAGGGCCTAGGGACAGCGCAGCAGAGCACCATAACAGGCTCTCAGCAGCATCTCCAACAGCACACTGAGGTTTCAGTTACACGGAGTGACACTGGATTTACACTAAACTCTCTGAGCTGCTCTGCGCAAGCCAGGATACATACAACATCTCCACAGTTGCTCAAAGAGTGACTTCCAGGAGCACCTGCCCAGAGCTAAAGCAGAAACCACTGTGCATTGCTACAAACCCGAGCTGCAGTCGATCACTGAAATATGATGCAGAAGGGAGCCCTCAAAGGACATTAATCTCTTCCCGTTGCAGCAAAAACTCTTCCAACTCACTGCAGCAGAGCTGTCTGTATTCAGTACAGCCTGTAATCATTTGTTGCTGTATGCTCTACTAGGAAGAAGAAAAACAAGGCAGTGGTGTGATGGTAATCTGAATTCTGGGTCAGGTTAAATTTTAGACCAAGTAACTTGGCAGTGCTGAGTAAAACTGCCATTCTTGAAGGCTGTACAGTAATACAGGAGTTACTGTCATCCCTGCAAAAGGTTCTGTGGATGCTGAAAGGAGGAGCTCAGGTGGACTCTGCAGTTAGCCTGGGGCAAGCTGCTTCCTCTCCTTGCTGCTTGTGTGCTCCTCTGCTTCTCCACAGTGTCTGACACTTGACTGCTGTTGCTCTGCTCTGTCGCCTCAGTAACACCCAGGTGCTGCTTACCCTGGGATCAGGAGTAATAGTACCCTAGAGGGGAACGACACTTCTGGCCATGTAATTTTTACGTCGAGCATGCTGTTGAGTTGTCATCGCTGAAAATCCATCTCGATGCTAGGAGGTTGTGAGGTCCAAATCGAGCAGAGGCAGCTGCGTTTCCCCTTTCTGGCGTCCACTGCTGTGCCGCTTGTGGTACCGGGATGCTGAGCGGGATGCTGTGGCAGGCTGGGGGACTGTGGCTGGGTGCTGGAGCAGGCTGAGTACAGCAGCCTCGACTCTTCCTACTCCAGGCTCAACCACAGCAGCCTCGCCCTTACTCCACGCTCTAGGAAGTAATAGTTTGCAGGCGTAGAGTTGCCCAGGGCAGCTCCACCCCGTGCAAGCTGGCGTTTGTGACTGCTGCTGGGACCAGCCAGCGGCTGGGCTTGGGCTTGGGCAGGGAAGATGAGGCTTTGCTCGGGAAGGGTGGAGGAACCAGAGGACCTCTGCCTGGAGGGACGCTGAAGAGATGCAAAGGCCTATGGCTTTTTATGTTTTGCTTTGTTAGCATAAAGTTCCATTTTCAACCTGTGTTTATCATCTGGCTTCCAAGGTTCACCAGCGGATATTACAAAGACAGCCTGGAAAAAGTTGCTTGTTTTGCCAAGTAAAGGAAAATGGATTTTTTTTTTTAGACCTGTTACTTGACCTGGGGAGTTCTGAGAAATCACTTAGGGATTTATTTAGGGATTATTAATGGCTATACAGCTCCTAAAATGAGGCAGAGGACATGGCCCTGCCAACTCCTCTGCTACACAATACACTACATGCTTGCTGTTCCAGTTCAGACACTGAAACAAGGAAGGGACAGCATCAGAGCACCACCCAGCCATCCCCAAGTATCAGTCAACAGAAAACAAATGGAAACAGCTTTCTAGTTTTAGCATGCTTGCATTTTTGCATAACTGATGAGATTATTTCTGCAAACAGCTACATTTCCCTGCAAACTGTCCTATGTAGGTCGGAAATACATTAGCTGATTTGGTTTTGGAGATGAGTTAGAGAGGATGAAGGAAATCCTTGAGGCTGAAGAACAGATTTGAGAGTCATGAGATCCTCTTGTCATTTCCAGTTCAGCCCTCTGCTTCCTCTGTGACTTACATGACTTAACTGCCTTGTGTCTGCTCCTTATCTGTGAAATGTGGATGCTAGGAAGGTAAACTCGCTAATCTTCGTAAGGCGTGTTGCTGAGAGGGAAAGCATTATGCTTGTTGATTGTGATAAGCAGGCTTTCAAGGATCAGGTTAAATGAAGCAAACCTGCATTAAATATGCCTTAGAAATATATGGCTAAATTTTTTTGGGGGTTGTGTCTATATAGGTGATTTTTTAATGCTGTTTTATAGGTGTAGTTGTTAGAATACCACAGTTGCTTTGGTGGCAACAAATCCCAAGAGTAGAGTTATACAATTTTTTTTCCCAATTTCTAAAACTTCCAAAATGGGTGTTTTACCACAGTAGGTTGTGTTGCTAACAGCAATTGATTTTACCATGTTACAAGGCATAATAATGTAATTTTGCTTTATTACAATGCATTGTATCTCCTGCATCCATTCTAGGAGCTCATACTAGTATAGTGCAGTGGTATTCCTTTAGGGGGTCACCCTATGGAACAGTGCTCTGCAAATTTTTAAACTGTGGGTCCACTCAGTTTTTGGGAGGGGGAAGAAAAGGCAGATTGTCTTGCTGTAATGTTTATAAGTTCCAGGCTGCTAAAACTTATCTTGAATTTTGAATATAGTTGTATTACTTTGATATCTTCTGCTTTGCTTGTTTGTATAGGTGTAAATATATATGTTCTTAAGGTTTTTTTCAGTTGTTTCGCAGATCATATTCTCCTGTCTTGCAGACCACTGGTCAAATAGCACTGTGTAGTCTAGGGATAGATAATCAATGCTTTTACTTGGGGCCTTATTAAAGGCTAATTAAAAAGATGCTATTGGCAGAGGAGGCAAAGACACTTAATTAGAACGGAATAGATGGAAGTTTTCTTCCTGTAAGTGTATTGGACTAGTTTAATAATTCTGGTTAGCTTGTGATAGAAGATGTGAACACTGACTGAATGGGTGCTTTCTTCTACAGCAACAGCAATTATTTTCATGGAAACTATTGCTGTGATGGTTTCACTGTTGGAAATTGTCAGCCTGTTGAGTGAACAGTATATCCCTAGGCTCTCATACACTTTAGGATCTTTTGACAAAATCCAAAAAGAAAGCAATAAATATATTTTCTCTGGGAGACTGTCATGTATTCAGGGTCTCATAATCTCTGTCTGTCACAACAGTTTGCAAATAAAATATCGATCATGTCCATGAAACATGATGCAAGCTTTTGACCTCAGTTAGTAGTGTTGATAAATGAACTTCCATGATAATGCCCCCCCCCTGCTATTTAGCAACAAGAAAAGTGCAAAGGTTGCCTTTTATCTTGTGCCTGGGTGGAGATATGTTGTCCGGACTTCTACTCTGTTAAGTGAAGGCGATAAAATAATTTATGACCACTATGATCACTTGGTCCTTTATATTTTTGGTGGCTTATATGAAATGAAAAATAAATTCTAATGCTGCTACTGAGTTCCTAGCATTTGGTGGTTACTGTATTATACAGAAATATTAGCTGTTCAATAGCCACCAATTATAATACTGGCATGTAGCTGTCATTGCTAGCATAAGAAGTTTGTACATTTTTATATAGACCCATGAAAGTACATAGAACTGTGTACTCATGATCAAAATACAGAGGTACCTACATGACATAGCACAGATCCTGTGAGGCTTTTAAGCCTTCTTATTTACAGAAACACATGACTGATTATCCATTACAAGTTTTCACTGAGAAGATGTAGTAATTGTATTCTGAAACTTATCAGCCTACTCAGGTTTTCCTTGTAGCTTATTCTCAGCCAGAATTATCATCTGTTTCATTTATCACACCTTTTTATAAATGCTGTTTGGAAATTAATATGCATTTCTTGTAAAGACATTATTAGATTTTGATGATTTCCTTTCTCTGGATTAGAAAAAGGCAGCTGTAGTTAGCAAGGCTGCATTTCAGCCAGGCAGCTCAAAAATACAGAGATACCAAAACATGGAGCATGGAGCATTGCAACTTATTGTGGAGCTAAGAGGAAAAAAAAAAAAAAAAAAAAAAAGCAAAAGGGAGCCAGGATGCTTTTTACCCTGGAGACCAACAAGGCTGGCACCTACCTGTGACTTCCCAGTAGATTGCCAGGTAGATTTAAGTGTCTGTTTAGACTGCCATGCTTGTCTATATGTGTAAGTTATGAAGCATTAATTGTATCAGTACCTTTAGAGCATAAAAATAAGATTTTAAATATCCAAATAGGTAATGGTGGAGGTTGAAATGTGGATTAGTGGAAGGGAGCCTCAGCAATGTACACAGGCATCAACACATTTAAAAAGTGGTGATTTTATTTTCATTAGGAAGTTAGTTGGCGTAAACATGTTAACAAAACATCACCCAGGGATTGTTTTTCCTTTGCCGTTATGGTGGCAGCAGTATGTGAGCCCTCACAAGTGTACCAACAGCAGCAAGCTGACCAGCAGCTGGCTGTTTTGGGTCAGGCTTACACTTTGGGCTTTTTCTGCAGTGGAAGTATGGTCAGGTATAGGATGAAGTGTTGTTCGTGGTTGGTGTAACTGTGCCAGCAGAAGTCCTGCCATGCAATTGCAGGTACTGGCAGGTTTTTTTGCCATTTCACTGATAAAAGTTGCTTTCGTGTAAGCAACAGTTTATCAGTGCTGTACAAATCAGATCTCATGCTCCTCAGGCAGCACTCCCTCCCTCTGAAGACAATTTTGGGGGTTGACTTTATTAAATATGCCACTGTAGTTTGAGTAATAGTTGCAGAGCCTTGCTCTCATCTGGCTCTAAAGGCAAAGCTAAGATTTTAGTGGTTAAACACTTGATGCTGCTTACATTGGTATTAATGAGTAACAGGGAATACCAACAGCAGTCATGTGCCATTAAATGCAACAGGGTCATACCAGTGCCAGGTTGGGTTGAGTGAGGTCACGATCAAGTCCTTGAAGCTGCTGTGCCTGTATTGGGAAATCAGTCTGGGCCCAGGCAAAGGAAAGATTTGGTCTGGCTGGGCTTGGACTCTGTGGTGCCATTGTCTGCCTGGGAGCAGCCCAGGAAAGCTCCTGCTGTAGCCTGGCTGGTGCAGTCAGGGGCCCTGGGGAGCACACCCAAAACAGCACACCTGAAAGCAGCACGTGTGATGAGGGGCAGGTATCCAAGACAGGTGTGCACAGCTGGAAAGCGCCTTGTGGGGAAGCTGCACCTTGCTGGAGCAGGAGATGGGGACCAAGCAAGGTTCCCCACGCACTGGGGAACATGGGTGTAGTGCCATCGGCATCTGCCGACACTCAGGTTTGGCACCTGATTCCTGCCAGTAGTGCTGCCTGGGCGATCCGCTCTGTAGGTTTGGCTGACGCTCTTCTCTGGGAGCTCAACTCGATTGCCTGAACATAAGCACCCAGTGCTGCTTTGGTGCTGATTGTTTACCCCTGTCTCCAGGGGCTGCTTCTGGATGTCCCAGGCCTCCCATAGGTACTTGCATGATGCATGGTACGTGTAGGTTGGGAACATGGCTCTGGGTGCCTGTGTTCAGGCAAGAAAATTTCACCACAGATTTCTACAGGCTACAGTGACAGCTTTAACATCTAGCTAACATACAGGCACCTCCGTTGCAGCCATCAGAATTTAGATGTGGGAGTCTGGAGCTAAATCCTACCCCAAGAGTGACATATTACATGGGAACAATAGCAAATGAAAGTGTAGCCTGGATCGAAGTAAATGTTAATTTTAGGTGGTTGTATTGGTAGGTATACTGCTGTCAGGAAAAAGATTAAAAAACATTTTAACTAATATACTGTTGTAGGAATCTAGCTGTCCAGATAAAATTAATTCATTTGCATTGGTATAAATAAGTAGAGCTGTTTGTGTCTGCAGTTTCAGAAGAAATCTAATAGTGCAGCCAAAAAAGCAAGATAAATTATCCTGGTTGCTAGCGTTGGTGATCCTGTGCTGTTGGTAGATTAACAGGTGTGAATTTCAGAAAACCAAGTATGGATTTGGCTTAGACCTTTACTTCTCAGAAATCTCAAAATCCCTTAAGATTTTTGAACAACACTTATAATGCATGTCAGTGCATGACGTTTTGATTTTCATCCTATATGAAGTGCCATGTATATCTCTACTCATGTATAGATGTTATCAATAATAATTGTGTAACATAAACCTGATTTCACCTATAAAGGATTAATGAACAGAATGCCATTTGGGATCAGCGGTGCTGCACCAGTATAAAGCCAGTGGCAAATGGAACAAAATAGTTTCTTCAGAATTTTTTCATTGATGTCAAGAATCACACTTATGCTGAAGTGACTGCAGTACTGGAGCCTATACGTTGTGTGCTGGATATTTTATTCCTACTAGTAAGAGGTCACTTGATCAGATCCTGCTTGAGTAGGTCACTTAGAGGAATGTGAGGTTATCAGTCTGGTTTCCTCTGATTTTTGCTATGAGGGGGTTTTGTTTTCTGTTTTGTTACTATTCTTCAATGGTTTATAGAGCTAAGTCAGTTCTAAAAATACACGTCCTTCAGCATTGTTTATTGCACAGCAGAGATTAATCTGGCTGTCATTTGGATCACTACTGTAGGTGGAGTGCTGCAGAAGGAAAGCAGTCCTCTCTTTGCAAATGTTATTGCTCAAGATAAGGGTGTAAAAAGCAGATTAGGAGATGACAGGTGACGTGTCCTTCTCTCAGTCTAAAAGTACAGGATCATGGGATAAACTTCGCCTGACTGGTTACACAGAGTGTGCTCACATTTGTAGCTCGTATGGACAAAACCAAAAGATGACTCTCATGAGCTCCTTTCTCAGTCTCTGCATATGTGGAGACCCTTTACCTGTGTCTGATTCTGAGGTAAGAACGTTTATCAAACCTGTGATTTTGCTGCTCTGACCTCGGAGGGGCTATGTTTAAGGGACAGCTTCACTGAAGCTGTGTTCGTGCACCAGCCAGGGTATCACTCTCTGCTGAATTGTTTATACTGTTAAAACTGGTCCTGAGCTAAAATCTGCAGAGAAGGTGAAGCATGCATGAGTGACAGGGGTGATGTCATAGAAATCAGAATTTATGCAGGTGCTCTATTTAGAATAAATTTCATGCTGTAAGTGATATAATTGAATGCAGAGCAATGTGTGACATGGATTGTTTTTCATACCTTAATTGCAGTAATCATGTTAAAATGCTGACTGTTTAATAACTCTGCCTACTAGCTAAAGTGCTTCCATACAGTGAAATTTGTCTTAAGCTGTCTTTCAAATAAAAGCAAAATCTGCCCACTGTATCAGGCGGCCTTCTGAAAAGGCTCATTGGAGTTGCACTGGCTTGGCTGAAAACAGTAGGTGGAAAGGAAGGTGGCAGAAGATTTCACAGGCATCATTGTGAAAGGCTGATTCTGGGCAGCATGTTTGCTTTGAATATGCAATGCTTGAAACGCTTTCACCTGGTCTGAAACAGATGAACAAGATGTAGCTAGAGACAGACGAAATGTTGCCCCTCTTTTTTTGGAATACTTACTGACTTTGAGGATTGTCAGAAGTGCACTTGGGTAGACTGAAGATATCCCAGTAAAGAAGTAGGCTGCTTTTTCTAGAAAAGTCAGAATTAGTTCATAATTTGTATGAGAACTGGGGCAGGGTTCACTTGCTCAGCAGTGCTTTGAAGTTTGTCAGTCAGTCACTTCATCAGGTGTTCATGCAAGCTCCCACCCAGCCCAGAAACACCCATCTTCCTTTCTCTGTTTCTTTTATGTTCTTTAAAGAGGAGCCAGGAAAAGCTAAGGAAACAGTGAGAATTTGGAAATTTTAGGGAAAAGTGAATATAAATTTTTATGTGCAGTATTTTTCCTCAAAAACTGCAGGGGCTTTTGCTAGAAAAGTTTACAGCAGTATTACTCCAAATGCATTGAAATCCTTAAAAATGTTCCCTCTAAGAAGTGCTTTTATTTCCAAACTTTTAGTAACAATGCAATTATGATACCTGTAGGCATGAACCTCCATGAGCCAGGTGTGCTGTTAAACTGGAACAATATGCTCATTTTCCAAGCTTTTGCTCTAAAAACATCAGGTTTCTTCCCCGTATTTGTGTTATAATGTATCTCTGGTCCTAATCAGTATGACTGTAACCTGCCTGAGCATATAGAAAACTAGCTTCTCCCTTCCGAAACTGGATGAGCTCGCTCACCCAATTTGCACGTGGCTGCACAATCTCTAGATCTGACCCAAGCGAGAGTGTAGGAGGGAGGGTGACTGCCCACTTTGGTATTAGCTCACAGTTACATGGGATCAGCAAGCAGTCAAACTGCAGCCTTGCTGTTTATTTTCATTGCTGAATAGAGTTAAATCATAGTATGGTTTGGGTTGGAAGGGACCTTCAAGATCACCTAGTCCCACCCCCCCGCCATGGGCAGGGACACCTCCCACCAGACCAGGCTGCTCACAGCCCCATCCAGCCTGGCCTTGAGCACTGCCAGGGATGGGGCAGCCACAGCTGCTCTGGGCAACCTGTGCCAGTGCCTCACCGCCCTCACAGGAAAGAATTTCTTTCTAATATCTGACCTAATCTACCCTCTTTCAGGTTAAAATTGTTGCCCCTTGTCCTGAAACAGAACAGGGTCTTAAAAAAAAAGATTAGTCAGGATGAGTTTGGTACAATGCTCTGGGTGATGCTGTTTGCGTTGAGAATGTACTCTGAATAATTAGAAAAGATAAGGTGGGCAGCTGAAAGAGATAAGGAGACCATCAAGTCAGGAAATCACTGAACAAAGAAAATTGAAAGGTCTACTCCACCTAGATCCCACCTATTGTGAATGGAATGGTTAGGTGTCAAAATCAAATGAGTATGTATGTAAAGATGTTGTGTAACCTCTCATGAAAGCCATATAAAATACCTGACTTTTCAGTGAAAACTTTGGGAGCTAGTTTGTCCGGTGTGAATTGGCTAGCTCCCCACTGTTGCACGAAATAAATACCTTTGCTGTTTAAAGACAAAATTTGTCTCTGAGCAGTTACTGTGTGCCGTTTTGGTATCAGTCCTGTCACTACAGACCTTGGTAAATAAGTCCAGAAACACAGTGAGCTGGTCGAATTATTTCTACTGGTGTTACATGTAACATGTTACTTGTGCACAGGAACAAGTCCTGTGAGCACCAGAGCTGTCTTTCCAAGACATCATTCAGTGAATTCAGTGTTTATGATATGGTCTGTCTGTACTGCTGAGGTAGTAGGTGAGTTTCTAGTATTACTAGTCATGTTTGCCTAAGAGGTGCTGATGGCTGAGTGTTAACACAAGTGTTATCTCTGCACAAGCATCACGATGTCTTTCTTTGCAAAGTTACTGTCTTCCTGAATTGCCAGTTGCATTTGTTGTATTTATGGTAACTCTTCCTTTTTAGCAATGTTAAGTTGATCTGCCATATGAAAAACTCACAAATGTCAGAAAATTCTGTGGCTTATATGACTTGTTCACATTTAAAAAGGTTGTTTCTGATGACCACTGGAAGAGGTCCCCATCCCAGGACGAAGAGAAGGCAGACACACAAAAGGTCACCCCCAGGAGATGGGGCTCTGGAAAAAGATCTCGACCCAGACCTCTCTCAGACTATGGCCAAATGTCGATCAGAAGTTTCTCTATACCAGAAGACGCGGTTGCAGTGGAATCTCAGAATACAGACTGTACGGATGGAGAAAATCAGCCAGGACTGGCTTCCATCGGGTCTGTGATCCAAAGCAAGACAGTAGGCTACCACAGAGGGCGAAAAAGAAGACCCATCTCTGTAATAGGTGGGGTCAATTTCTATGGAAGTGGTCCCGCAGAAGAGATAGAAGGTCTGCTGACACAAGTAAGATAAGAGATGTGCTCTCTGCAAACTGCAAAAGACCCTTTCACTTCCTTGTCTCTGTCTTCAGCCTAGAAAATAGAACGGATGCTTCCTTCTCTTCCTTCCCTTTTGTCAGCTGACGTTGTGTACTTACAATTCTGCTTTCCTGGTCACTAATTACTTTGTCTTGTTGTTAAAAAACAAACCAGCATGGAATAAAACTGACAACTGACTTGAGGATAATCTTTTCCATATTGTAAATGAACCTTATTTCTTTCTTGGAATGGTCATTATGTCTCTTATCGGTATATAAGAGCTTATTGGTGTGCAATGCAGCTGTGTGCTTAGTCTCCTTACAGAGTGTAGGGCCTGAGGAACAGGGGAGTACAAACAAATATGATAATACACATTATTCATTAATTGTTTCGAATTCTCAAAAAACAGGCCGGTTCAAAACCTTTGGCATTAGCCATGGTGTTAAAAATCATGGTGTTGGCATAGCAAGGAAACTTAAAACTAATAAGGACATTGCTTAAGAAAATTGGTAATAGATTGATAAATTAATGAAATAAAGGAAGAACCTAAAAAACCTGGCAATACAAATAAAATGTCTGTTTATGTACTATTAGATTGACCTGATGGAATGAACGTAGGAAGCCTGTAAGAAAACAGCGTGTGATTGAGTTAGCACTTGAGCAGTACCTATATACTTACTTGCCATCTCTGTTAGCTTAGGCAAAACAGTGAGAAATAAAAAACTTCTGAAAGAGAAATAATTCCTTTTTCCCTGGAGGTAGTCCTGAGTGGGTACAATGTGTAGAGGAACTTAACTGTGGTGTTGGTAGTGGTGGCCCCATCTTCCAGTTGGTTACAGAACTTCTTCAGACTCACAGGCTTTTGTAACATTGCACTGATCAGGTGTTTTCCACTTAACAGAAAAGCTGAAGGGCTCCCACTTAAAGCAGTTGTCAGGCTGGTAAAGCAACAGAAAAAAGGAATAGTATTTACATCCTCAAAAAAGTGTGGTTCTAGTGGTTATTAATGGAATTTGAATCCTCTTAGTCTTTGTCACGCCACTAAGTCTCCTGCTGGGAAGTTTAGTGGTACTCTCCCAGTTGAAATCAAATGCTGAAATAATGGCAGGATTTTCAGTCTCCCCTGAAAAGCGATTTTTAACATGAACATTGTTATTATATATTGCTAATTTTTTCTTTAGAATTCCCTGATGAAAAAATGTTTCTTGAAGCAAAACTCCAACTGAAGCCAGTGAACCTTTTACCCAGGCAAAGGCCATAGTTTCAAATCCTATATCATTGGGATACTTTAAAATTAATGTTATCACTATTTAGCTTGGAGGGAAAAAAAAAGGTGGAAAATTATTGTTGTAAATTTTAGGGCATCTTACTCAAGAATAATAGATGGATTTCAAGGGATAGCAAGTATTTGCAGCCCAAATAATCTTTGCTGTACCATGGCAGTGATTTAACACTCCAATCTCTTCATTTACTGCTGAAAACCAATTGATATGTCTTCAAGCCTTGATTGCATCAGTTTATTAATGGAGGAACATGCGTCAGGGCAGCTATTTGAGTTGACTTTTTCCATGCTCCGATGCTGCTGCGGATCACTGTGGTCTAGAGCAAAACTATGGAGCGTTCCCAGTGGGGCACATTTTTAACCCAAATGATGTCCTTCCCAGATCTGTCCGGGGTAGGGATCTGGACTGAAGCCTTACAAGAAAATTTTAGTTGCTCGGAAATAGTTTTGGTTTTTAATCAGACAGTGATTTGCATATAGTAATTGCCATCACTTCTATTAGCTATTTGATGCAATATATCGGACTTGCTCTTTGTGGTGCCATTACGTGATAGGATCCTGGTATATTGCTAAAGCACTGAGGAAATGAGGTTTAAAGATGAGATTGTAGTTAAATCATATTCAATATATGTTGAGGGTTTTGGCTGTCATATTAGAAAGTAAATTTGTAGCTGGAATGTATAAAAGGGCTGGTGAAGCAGGAATACGTGTGCTAGAAATATTTTATGTAGGGCTTTCAAAGGCTGATCTTCACATAGATTTTTTTTTTTTTTCTTAAAAGCTTTGAAAACCCACGGGAATATTTGAAAAGTATAATGCTAATTACTTCTTTGTTATGTTTTGTTTTGGTCTGACAGCTTAGGTGTGAGAAAATGTTTTCAAACAATACAAAATCATTAGCTTTATAACAGAGTGTCAAGAGATAGTTCATTAAAAAACCATCCCTGGTGGTTTAGATTACTTGATAGAAGGGCCTATGAACAGTAACAACTGAAAGATAAAAGAAGATCTAAAGATGAGTTTCTCTGAAGTTCATGTGCTGAGATCTGGTTGTTTAATATTGAATGTTTAGGCAAGGTCATTCAGCCTAGCTAATGGGGAGTTGTTCAGGGATGACATAAAATTAGACTCAATTTGCAAATGAAACAGGTAGGTTTTCTAATCGTAATTAAGCAAATGAATCATTTAACTAAAGAAAATGGCTTCTAGATAAAGTTAGAGGTAAACTTATTACCTCCTATTAATGAGACTCCTGGGAACTTCAGAGCTGAGGGTCATTTAGAAAATGATTTTTGTCTTGTGAAATACATTTATTTTACTTAAAAGCAATACATTTATTTGCAGAAAGCAAGCTTCCCAGGAAATGAACACAACTTCTACCCATAGCATTTCTGTTTGTTCTTTTGCCTTGGGTTTCCCTTGAGATGTGTATCTACCATGCCAGCTGGCGTTGCGCAGGCTGTTCTCAAAGTGGTTAGATCCCAGAGCGTTTGGGCATGCAGTATTACAAGAGGAAAGTTTATATAGCATGTCTGATCATAACAGAAGGCTAAGGAGTTTTTAACGTAACTGAGCACTGTGATGTAATAAAATATTTTCTGTGATGCTGGTGGATATGGTATGCAGTGTTTAAGCAAAGTCACTTCAAAGTAGGGGATTTTGCTGCCCCTGTAATTATCTGAACTACCTGAAGAAACCTTACTTCATACCTGAGTTTTGCTCAGTTGGACTTGCTCTTAGGTTTACTAATACTGGATTTTCCTGTTTTCTCTGTAGCCTGTAACACGGCCACCCGTACCAGTGCACCAGGTACCCCCTTACAAAGCTGTTTCAGCCAGGTTCCGACCACTCACCTTTTCACAAAGTACCCCGATCGGCCTGGACCGGGTTGGACGAAGGCGACAGATGAGAACATCTAATGGTAAGATGGACAAGTCTTTTTAACTTTCTAGATCTCAACTTCATACCCCAGCTTGGTCAGGAAGTAGATTATAGTGTGGAACACAAAAGGGTGCAAACCAGCTCAGTGACAAACTAGTTTCCAGCTAAGTTGCTTTGTTTTGTGAGTTTCTCATTAGTAGCTTTTATGTTTGTGTGAAACTTGCTTTTCGCATCTACTGTTTGACATTGCTGTGGTTTATTCTTCTGTACCACTTACACTCCTGTATTTTCCGGTCTCTATTCACATAGCTGCCTGAAGATGATAACAGAATATGAAGGAAGTAAGGTCTAATGTACTTGAGTTCATACCTGGACCATGGCCACACCACACGCGTATTTTTGCATGTTTGCTATGCATTCAGCTTAACTACCTAGATAGGCAAACCTTAAATAATTAAGCAGCTTGTTTCAGAGAACTGTGTGCAGTTGCAGTTGCTTACTCAGTGTTGAGTGTAGCCCAACCAGGGTTCTAGTACATGATGGACAGGTTCTTGGAAAAGACTGTGTTTTTGGAAGCCTTGCCCTTTATCAGACTCTCCGATGTGCCCCATGTATTTTTGCTGTAATTGTTTACTATTAGCATGCAATGCTGTCTTGAGTTAATAGAAAGTCATATCTAGTATTAGTGGAACGTTTCTTGACAGGTGGGACCAGAAGAACCTGGGTTTAATACTATTTGTGTTCTTTCAGACAGCTGATAGTCTGAACAATTATTCATGTTTTGCTGCCAGGGGTTGGAAATAAAAGCAAATTTTCACTTAACATCCTTCACTGTTAATAGTGAACAAAACACTGCTGGGAACCTTCACTCTGCCTCTCTGTGGAGAGAATAAGTAAAGGTGCCTAGATCAGGGCTTGCCATGACTGGAGTACAAAATTTAACACATAGCATTTTCAATGTTTCTTTATTAAAATTACACATATGTCTACTAGTCAGTACTTGGTTTTTATGGTTAAACTAAGTTTTAGCTGCAATGATGTCCAAATTCTGCTCAAAAAAATCCCTCAACTACAAATTCATTTGTATAAGAACATGTTAAAACTGCATTTTCTAGTCTTCAATAGAGCATGACAATTCTCTTCAGAAGGTGCTGTCCAAGGAACAGGCTTGAGAATTTGTAACTATAGCAATGAGCTACATTATATATTATACAGTATTAGTATTTTCTTTTAAATTTATATTTTAGTAAAATATTGGGAACTACTTTAAAACCCATGTCTGGAGTGTTTCCTTGCTCTATGTATGTCAGTATACTTAATGATCCAGATTAGACATCGAGGTAAATTAGACATCTACTGCCAGGACCCTTGCTGAGATTACGTGGTATCCTCGTCCCTGATTCTGGAAGGCCTACTCACAGAATAACAGGTTTGCCATGAGCTAGTTTTGAAAAGAAAAGACACTTTAAGTATTACAGAGTAGGAATTCTTTTTCTATTTTTAGTTATCCTTTGCATTTCATGTTTGGAAACGACAGTTAACCTACAGTTACCTGGACGACTGCCTGAGACTTGTGTCTTTCCAGGTATCTAGCTTTTGGATAACTGGTCTCCTAAACATAAGCATCAGGATGACAAATATACAAAGCAAGATTTCTGCCAGTCTTCAAGAGAAGGAAACCAAAGCAATATTGATTATGCTAGATGTGACTCTTATGACTCATTACAATAAGCATAGAAGTTGAGCAGGGAAAGCTTCTGAAATCAAAGCCCTGAAGATGAGTGGGGAATATCACGGACTTAGTTTGAGAGTAGTTGCAAAGATCTATTAAGTAGCTCCAGCAGAAAATAATAAAGTGACCGGTGTCACGCATTCTGATGTCTTTCCTTTTTCTCTTAAAGTCACAAAGCATTTCCTTGTCTTTGAACATGTGAGAGTTTTTTGTTTGCTCATGTACAGTGAAATTTGATAGCACAAAAGCCCTTTATTACAGAAAGAAATTCTAAACCCAGGCACTGAAAACCAGTGGTATCTTATTTTAGTTACTTGCTAAAGCCTAATACATTGCATGTCTACTTTTATAACAATGGGAGATAGAATTGGAGCTGTAAATTTTTAGAAAAATGGCTGTTAGAAGACAGTAAGTCAGCATACTGTAGGAGACAGAATAACAACCAGCCAAGACATAAGGGGGACTTCCCTTGAGACTTAAATAGCTACCCTTGTGCGTAAGGGGTTACAAGTTTTAAATTATATGAAAGAGGTTACCTATTTATCACAGTAGAGCCATTTTTATAAGTATGTTAACAACTAACCTATCTTTTTTGCATATTGTGGTGTGGGGCTTGAATATGGTGAACTCCTTTAGATAGGATCAGGTCTGAGTAGGTGGGGTGGGATTCAGCTCAAGTTTAAGTTTAGATGTAGGTACCTACATAAGAGTTAAACGTTAGAACACCCATTACAGGCAGAGGAAGACTAGGGCTTGATTCAGTTGCCCTCCCCAGGATCCAGTGCTTGTGGGGTATCTGAGCATCTGGCAGGTATGACAGAGACCTGTTCCTTTCTTCAGTGGCAGCTGGAGGCCAGCAGGTTACCCAAAATACTTAAAATGGCGCCAAGTATGTACAATTAAACAGCTAATCTGAGGTCCTAGCCATTGCAGTCAATGAAGTAGGAACTGCCTGTGGATGAGGTGGATTGCACTCTCAGCTGTTTTAATCGTGACCAATACCTGCTGATTTAGATGGTTCACTCAAATGTGGATTCCAGCATATGGATTAACAAATTGTCTTTAATCAAGAAGGATCCTGTCCTGGATGTTTGTCTGCAACGTTAAACTACCATCAAGCTTTTCCCAGTTCATCAAGGTTGTGTAACCTAGTAGGTTTCAGTGTGTATGGAGTACAGCTCAGGAACTGAGGTGCAAAAAACCTGGCTGTTGGGGTGAGGTCTTCACGTTCTCCATCCCTGTCACTGACCAAATAAACAAACTCCCCCCCAAGTAGGTTATTGACCATAGTAGTGAACAAACAGAAGGTGTTAATCACTTCTCCAGAGAAAACAGTTCCCTGCTTGCTACCATCTCCTTGCTCCCCTGTCCTTGCTCCCCCACCCCAAAAGAGTGAGGATGTGAGTAGGACAATATGCAGGAAATGCAAATTCCCAGGTTACTGCACTGAGTGCCCTATCTGTGATTACCGGGAGGTGGGTGGAATATATCTGATGTTGCAGGCAGCTCCATGGCAGTTGTGTTCTGTGACTAAAGTGCCTGAAAAGCTCAGGGGGCCAGAAAGACTCGTGGACAGGACCTGAAGGGGCGTGATGAAATCCACTACCACAGTCCCGGTATTGCTGGGGACAGAAAAGCCTCTGGGCCAGAGGATAATGGCTATGTGGTACTCTGAAGGATGGGACTTGTAACTGATTGGAAAAGATAAAAACTATGCTGGTGAATAATGGGATTTAGTCAAATAGATAGCTGGGCTTGATGCAGACAGGACCCAGCAGTGTACTGGGAGCAGCTGATGCATCAGGTGAAGCACCTCGGCAGTCCTAGGGGCTCTGGAGGTGACGTGACAGCTGTGGGGCAGATGGGTGCTAGGGAGGATCTGATGGACAGGAGGCGAGCACTGGAGGCAAAACTGAAGCTGTCAGGTAGAAGCTAAAAGCGAAGCTACTGAGGAGGCCTACAGGAAGGCACACAATTCTTGAACGTTCCTTAGGTGTGTGCAGGATTACACGTAAGAGCTACTCTGTAAGGGTAGGATGTGTCTCATCTGACACTATAGACTTCTAAACTAGGCTAGGTGATCTTGACTGGAAGAAACAGATAATTTAGGGTGCTGTTCATTGACCAAATAAGACAAACAATGAATCTTACCCTGTGTGTCCATAATGCAGTCTGAGCCAATATCCTTGCAGGGATGAGAAGAGTTAAAAAATGCAATACATTATGTGTTTTAATTTAAAAGAGGGAAAGTAAATAAAAGTCAGAAGTCACTTTTGTAACAAAATAATTTAAAGGAGCAGAAAAAGGTTTTGAATGCTTGCAGGCAGCACGGAGAGTGTTCAAGGACAGCATATTAGATGCTTAGAGCAAATTCATGTCACCTGTCAAAACAGAATTTGGAAATGCCAGGAAAGGGTTCTGTCATTAAACACAGGGGAAAAGAATCTATCAAAAGGGGGAAAGGGCATCCTTCAGATTATTGAATTGTATCCAAATAGAAAAAAGCCCCAAAACTGTAGCAATTGTGATGTAAATCTACAGGGACATAGAAACAGTTTGCTAAAGATACAAAATCTATGACCTTTTTAAAAAATATGAGAACCTGGTAGGCTACCAGATAGTTTTGTAGGCCTTGTGCCTGAGAAATAAAACCTGAGCTTAAATTAGATAAAGATTTGTCTCAAAATGTCAGTAAAAGTTTTAGAGGACCTAAATGAGTAGTAACAAATCACAAAAACCAAGACTTCTAAAGGGATTTAAGAATGAAATTGCTGAGCTACTGCCTTGGCATGGAATTCATTCCTCAAAAACTGTCTCAGTACAAGGAAGAAGGCAGCGATGAGATGACCATTAGAAAGAAGTATCAGTAGGGATCCAGCAAACAGGCCAGTGAGTCTGATGATCATCCTGAGCGCCGTCACATGGCACATGCAGGACAACCAGGGGATCAGGCCCAGCCAGCATGGGGTTATGAACGGCAGGTCCTGCTTGATGAACCTGACCTCCTGTGACAAAATGGCCTGCCTAGCGGGTGAGGGAAAGGCTGTAGATGTTGTCTACCTCGACCTTCGCAAAGCCTTTGACACTGTCTCCACAGCATTCTCCTGGAGAACTGACTGCTCATGGCTTGGATGGGTGTAAAGGTGGCTGGCCGAGCCCGAAGAGTGGTGGTGAATGGAGTTACATCCAGCTGGTGGCCGGTCACAAGTGGTGTTCCCCAGGGCTCAGGATTGGGGCCAGTCCTGTTTAGTATCTTTTACTGACGACCTGGGCAAGGGGATCGAGTGCACCCTCAGTGAGTTTGCAGACCACGCCAAGCTGGGTGGGAGTGTTGGTCTGCTGGAGGGCAGGAGGCTCTGCAGAGGGGTCTGGGCAGGCTGGGCCGATGGGCCAAGGCCAGTGGTGTGAGGTTCAACCAGGCTCAGTGCCGGGCCCTGCCCGTGGGTCACACCAGCCCACTATGATTCTGTAACAGTATCTGGAATATATAAAGAATGTACTTAGGACTTAGAAGCTGTAACAGAGAGTATCATCAACAGACTGGCAGACCTTTTTGATGAAGAGTGCGTGTGCCCTATGTAGAGGAAAGCTGTGCCCCACAAAAGGATTAAGTTTTCTAAGAAAAATCACTGAAGGTGTGACCAAGGCGATTCAATAGGTATAGGCTACTTGCATCTCTAAAAGGCCTTTGACAAGATCTCTTAAAAATGTCCCTTAATAGAGGCCTGGGATAAGACGGAAGATCCTCCCCTACTTTAACAAGTGCCAGGCAAGAGAGCAGGAAAGCTGTCAGTTTACTGAAGGAGAAAGCTCATGAGCAGAATCAGATGTTCTGTGTCTTCACAAATAATGTGGAAAGGGAGGAATAGAATGAAATTTTAATTCTTGTTTGTGTGCTAAATTATTCATGGTAGTGAAAGCACAAACTGCTTGAACATCGTTGCAGAAGGACTTGACAGTGCCAAGACACAATGCTCTGTGCTGGCTGTGGGTGAATTTGGTGTTGATAAAGGCAAGGTGGTGCACATGGAGGAACACAAGCCTGCCATGCTTGCAGAAGAATGGACTTTGAGCTGGATATTGCAATTCAGGAAGAGATCTTGCAACCCTAACAGATTAAAGTGTCAGTTCATTGCATAGTAACAGTCAAAACAGTAAATAAAAGGGCAGGAATTTGTAGGAAGGGAACAGAGGACAAAACAGAAAGCTCAATTGTGCCATTGCTGTAGTATGTGGGGGCCATCTCCCTGTTCTTTTCCACCTCAAAAGGCATTTTTTTACAGGGGACCATACAGAGAAAGGCAAAAGGACAAGAAAATCTACTCTGTGTCTCTGTGTGAGGAATGATTAATGTGGCTAGGGCTCTGCAACTTGGAAGAAAGGACAATAGGGATATAACAGACTGATTAGCATAGGAAAAATGAACAGATAATAGTTTTTGTTTCCGATAATGTAAGAATTAAAGGACACCAAATTAAGTAATTGGATAGCAAGTTCAAAATAGAAGATAGTTTTCACACTATAAAATTAAACTATGAAACTAATTGCTATGCATGGTATTTCACATCCCCAAAGTTTACAGAAATTCAGAAAGTGGTTTGAAAAATTCAGTTCATTAAACACAAAGATATCTCTTCTGCCCCAGGAGGGATCTGACTCTGATCTGCAGATAGCTGGAATTTAGGAAAATACAGCAGAAAAATGCCATTACATGCCTCATCTATTTTTATGTTCTTCCTTGGGCATCTGCTACTGGCTGCTGTCAGAGCAGTGGGTGGGGGGGACCTTTGGTCTGCTCCAGGGAGGAGGGTCCTGTGATGCCAGAAGGGTATCTAGAATTAGATTTTCTTGAGTCAGATAAACTAGCTTTTAGGTTTAGTATTTTAGTATGTGCTACCCACAGCCTTTTCAGAGTGCCCTATGGAGTGGGTAAGCCAGCTGGGCATGCATTTGCACAGGGTCACTGTGGACTGCCACTGCAGAGGACAGCCTGCGCCTCCTCCTGTCCCTGGGTGATCCTGCGAGGAAATGAGCATGCCACCAGCTCACCCCAAACGAGTGCTTTTGTGGTGGTTCGGTTTGTGGCTGCACAGTTGCTAGATGTGCCCACGCCGAAGAGGGAGACCAGATCTGTGCCCTGTCACTGGCAGCACCCCACAGCGGCACTGGGTTAGTCATCAGGCAAAAGCACACTGTCCGTTCAGTTCTGCAAAAATCAAACCAAATGACTGTTTTTCAGTGATGGTTTTTATTGTGTCTTCTAGAAGAGCTGTGTAGGGTTTGATTTCATTTTCCTTTAGCATTTCCACTGCGGGTAGGGGTTTGACGTGGCAGAGAGGTTGTGCTCTGGCTAATTAAAAGCATGAAGCCTTCATTTGCAGGTCCCAGGATCATCAGCACTTCAGTGGCACTTCTGTTTGCAGGGCTGGTTTTTTTTTAATGAATTGTGTGACAAAAATGTATGGGGCTGTGTATAAACATCATATAATATGCAGTGGCTTGTTTTTTCTATGCTATCCAAGTGTCCTTGCAGCAAGAAATAATAGAAAAGTTTGGGGGTTTCGGAAGAGAATTCCTGTTGGTCTCCTGAGCAATGCAGCACAGTCTGGATTTTTGTAGGAAGATGGCATTAATATTGTTGGGCGATGTTTGGCCTTTCCTTCTCCGTCTGAGGCAGCACTAGGGGAAACCATGTGATTTCAGTGGGTGTTGAGAGGTCACTGTGTGCAGAAATGCCTCCAGGGTTTTGTGAATACATCCCTGGAGGAGGCAGCCCCCAGTTACAGGACGGGCTCAGCTGAGCGACGCAGTTTGCAGGTAAAGAATGAGCCGTAAAGATTATGGAGCTTTCCAAACTATAAATGTAGTGCTGTGTACAAGTGCAGGTTGCGGAAGGCTTTGCGCTGCGCTGATGGGGGCAGCTCATGCCTTTGCTTCCAGCGCAGGAACTGATCCAGCTTCACTGCAGAAGATGCAGATGTAAGGGTGATAAATGCTGGCCCATAGGGAGTGAATGAAGCTGTGCTCTGTCTGGGTCAGTTCCAGTGAAAGCTGGACCGTTTGGGTACCTTCCCTATTTTCTCTTCGTAGTTTCAGTGAAAAAATGCCTCTGCCCTCCCGTTTTATCCTGGGAGCGGTCTGCTGCAGCCTTAACACTTCAGCTGCTTGTGCCCTAAATAATGATACAGCATTTGCCTGCAAAGCAAGAGAAGTTTTAACAGCCATGCAAAAAATACCGTCATTGTTTACTTCTACTGGAATTTTAGCCTGTGTAATATAACAAAGGTAGACCGATACTCCAAACAGTGTTGTAATACAAGGAACTCCCAGCTCCCTTCCAAGTAGTCTTTCCCTTTGAATCGCAGTCATTTGAATATAGATCGAAATCGCATTAAGCCGCTTTAATAAAAAACAAATGTACTCCTTGGCTTGCAGTGTTCAGGCACTTTGGGAGTGGTCTGGGTGGCGCAGGCGGCTGCAGGCACAGCATGGCCGGGGCCAGGCAGCCAGGTTTTTGTTTCTTTTCTGGAAGTTCCTCCCTAAGGGCACCCCATGATGTCAGAGAGCCGGCAGCGCAGCGGCCAGGCTGAGCTCGCCGCTGGCAGTTCCCAGCCGCGCTCGGCCTCCGAGACACAGCCGGGAGCTGGAGGCAGCCAGGGCTGCTGCTCTGTGCTGTGGGTGCCTCGGAGCCCTTTGTGATCCTCCACCAGCCCTGTAGGACCGAGCATCACCTGTTAGAGGTCAGACCTTTGCCCCGTGGTCAAGTCTGACAGCAGCATGGTAGCCAGAGGAGGAATGGCACGATTTTGGAGTCTGGAGAGCCTTCAGATGGGTACGTGTGAGTAGAACATGCTCTCTCTCTCTCCTCCCCAACCCCTGCCCTTACAGTGTTTTTAGATTGAACTGATAAACTGTGGCAGTCAGGGGGCCTGATTCTGATCATGCTTATACCATGTCATCCATGGGAGCTGGTGACAGAGCTGCTGGGAGATCAGAATCAGTTCCAGGCTGTCTTTTAAGTTTTTGCATCCCGTTGGTGCGATCAGGAAAGTCTGCTCCTACCTCTGCTATTTCTGCCTGTAAACAATAGAGGAATAGATGCAGAATCCAAGTGACTGTTTCTCGCCTGAGTCTAACTATGAAGACAATGTAAGCTTGTTGATGTGGTGCAGAATAATGAACAGTTACCAGTCCCAAAACTGCAGTCATTTTTCATCTGGGGCCAAATGAATTAAGTTGTTTTGAAGTGCTGTTGTTACTAGAATAAACCAACAGGCAGTACTGATAGTACAGTAGACATGTATGTAAAGGATCACTCGGACTAAATTTTTTGGGTGTTGCTTTATAAACTAAAAATTGATGTAATGAATTTTTTTTTTTTAATAAAGCAGTTTCAAGAAGTTTCACAAAATGTATTTGAAGAGTGCTCGGATTTATGAGTCTGTAGGAAAAAAAATCTTGGTTTTTTAAAATAGGGATTCTGCATCCTCCCTGCTTAGGCACCATTAATATGAGTATATAGTTAAAATACTGGGGAGTAGAACAGAACAGAACATGCTCTGTTACATCAAGACCATGCCATATTTTTCCACTTTTAAAGGAAAGAAAGATCTTCCAAGTTTTTTTAGTGGATCTGTGTAGTAATCAGCTTTGATCTCTCTTGCAAATTAATACCCAGATGACCAAAGGTGCTAGTGATGGTATGAGCACCCATAAGGAGGGGGTTGAAGCGTTTTCCTGATAAGGTGAATAGCGGCTAGGCAACAGCGTGCCAATTAGTTGAGTAGGTGTGTGGAGTAAAGCCAGGAGTCATCCCTTGGTGACTCTCAGCCATCCGGAGCTCAGAGCTCAGCAGTCAGGCGGTACCCAGGCTTGAAGCAGGGCAGAGGAGAGGCAGGGTCAGGGCCCTGCTGCTCAGCCTTGCCTGCTAGGTGGAGGTGGCAGGTTCAGTAACTCTGCTTAAAGGCCCCTTCCCTGGCACTGGGCAGTGAGAGAGATGCTCAGCAGTCTGTGTGGCAACTTCTCTGGGACACACTAACTGTTAGAAAAGGAGTTCAGTGCTAGCAGCCCATTCTAATTTTTTTTAATTATTTTTGTTTACTTTTTTTAATTTTTTATTATTTGATTTTTGAGCACTGTATGATTTTCAGACTCTCTAGTTATTCACAGCTTGGGACTGCCATAGGACTAAGTCTCTAGGGATAACTTAACAAGGACCAGAGAGTGCATCCAAGCACTGGGCCACTGATCATGAACGCTTCTTGATTACTAGCTCATCCCCTGATCTGTCTGAACATTACAGCTGGCTTTTCAAAGACAAACCTACTCTGAAAGTGCTGGCACTGGCATGTACTGGCACTGAGCAGTGTGGACACAAGTCAGTCAGTATTACTTGGTCCTGAGATCAAGTCCCCAGTCCCCTTCATCTGCCAGTACAGAGATGCTCACCAAAAGGATCTACCTACCCCTCAGTGATGTACCCCAAACGGGTTTTACAGTTTTATACAGAAACTGTTTATTTGCATGTGTATAGTGACAGTCACTTACTCGATGTTTCCCTTGGTTTATGTGGCTGTGTAATAAGATGAAGCCCATCTTAGTGCTGGCCTCTATTTCTTTGCACAGCTGCTTCTTTGGTCAGAAAATGTCCAATTGTCAAACCAAGAACTTTTTGTGATTTAAGGCAATGGGAATAAGTTTTTTCTCAGGCAGTCACACTGTGCTTAGTCCAGGCTCCCTGTCCCCTCGAGCCTGCCCATAGCTGTCTCGGTGCTGGCAGAGTCTGCCCTGGCACGTGGGAGAGGTGGCAGCAGCTGGCTCAGGGCAGGGGCTGCGGGAGAGGTTACATCCCTGTAGAGGATGTGACGGTGTGACGGCACCCAGCCTGGGCCCGCCGGAGCTCTCTCATCTGCCACGTGGGAAATGGCATTGAGGACTTCCCTTCTGATTCAGGTCTTTTGAGATTTCCCCTGGCTGAAAACTAACTAAATAAATAATGGTTGTAGTTCTGCTTTTTGGCCTCAAAAAGGAGGATTTCTCAGTTTCATCAGCTGCTAAATGAGAAAATTCCGAAGAAGAGAAAATTTACTGGCGGAAGAGTGGTTTTCCTGAGAGCTTTGCTGCCCTTCACTTATGCTTCTATTGTTATATTTGTGACAACAAAGGCAACTTCTCAGTGATTCCTCTTGCATTGTATTATTTTTTTTTGAGTCATAAAAGTGATGAAGCAAACAGCTGTTGCACCTTTGTTTTAGTTGCTGCAGATGGTGGGACTGAATCTTCAGCTTTAGTGGATGACAATGGCAGTGAGGAAGATTACAGTTACGAGGAGCTCTGCCAAGCCGCTCCCAGGTACCTGCAGCCCGGAGGGGAACAGCTAGCAATTAATGAGGTAACGTCCTGGGCTTTGCATTGTCATAAGGATGGCGGGGTGGTGGTGGTGTTTTCCACAGGTCTCAGGTTTCACATTAATAAAAAGTGCAATGGCAGCAGCCAGCGGAGCGAAGACTCCAGCAGCCCTGGTGTCCTGTCTCTGGCGCAGCCCATGAGCAGATGCCAAGGGAAGAGCACAGTGACTAACTTCACTGGGAGTGTAACTTGTTAGCCTGTGTAACTGCTCTGGAGTAGGACTCTAATTGTTTTCACTCATAAATATATGCATAGACTTCTGAAAACTCAGAATTTTAGTTTTATCCTGTAATAGGAGTAATCATAGGCACTCCAGTGAGGTGTTTTGATCTTTTAGTAATTTACAAACAGTTCGTTGTTGTATCTTTTGCCCTTCACAACCTCATTCTCTTCCCATCTCAGCTGATAAGCGATGGCAGCATTGTCTATGCAGAAGCTCTCTGGGACCATGTGACTATGGATGATCAAGAGCTGGGCTTCAAAGCTGGAGATGTCATTAGAGTTCTAGAAGCTTCCAACAAAGACTGGTGGTGGGGAAGAAATGAGGACAAGGAAGCCTGGTTTCCAGCTAGCTTTGTCAGGGTGAGTAACGCTCTTGCTTTTGCACCATTGTCATGCAAGATTCCTAGCAGGGTACAACAATTGTCACAAATGTTTAAGTGAAGGACCTCATCCTCAGCATCTCTGCACCTGAACATCAGTAGTGTAACTCCTAATGACTTCACAAAGAAAGAAGCAATGGAGAATCACACCCCAGGATCCCTTAGCTCCTCTGACACCTTTTACTCTGGCTTCTTCCTTTCTGTGGTCCTTTTGTAACCAAAGGAATTTCTCAGTGGAAATGAGGGCAGCAGACTGCTCAACCAGGAGCAGTCAGTGTATATGGAGAGGACACAGCAGTTTTCATGAGGGAGTGGGGAAAGCTGTGCTGCAGCGATTTCTTGGTAAAATAGGGCTTAATTTATTATCACAACATGGTGTAGGAATCTGGTTCAGTGTCTGAATTCCCCAGTCAGAAGTCAGCCAGATTAATGACAATATAACTCTAGAATGGTATAAAATTGAACTATGTTTGGAGAAGTTAAAGTACTTTTTGAGAGCCTGTAAGAAACCTTGGGCCACACTATCTGAAGTACTACACAAAGTGCAAGAGATGGTTCCTGCCTTTGCCCTTCTTAGATGTCCAGCCAACACAGGCAGTCAGACAAAAGATGAAAAAGGAGGTGCTGTTATCCACATCGTACAGATGGGGAACTGTGGCAAAGGTAAACTACTTAGAAGTGTTTGAGTTGTTTACTTTTGTAATTTTTATCCATATGCTGGCTTGGCCAAAATAATGCATGAACTATTAGTAAGGGTCAGAAATAAGGTTAAGTCTGAAAAATACACAGACAGCACAACAGGGTATCTCTTAGATACTGTGAGTAGAAAGCCATGTATTTAACCAGACAGAAATTTCAACACTATTTGAATAAACAGTGGGTACAGTGAGATAAATGCTGTTGTGGAACCCTCTGTATAAGGTAAGAATGGGAACAGTTCTGTGGCAGGTCCTCTCTTAATTGTAAGAAGTTTGTAACAGATTTATCACATGTTTTACTTTTGTAAAAGTTTGCTGCTTTACTCAAGTTTGCTTTGTTTGTTCTGGCTGCAGCTGCGAGTTAATCAGGAAGAAGTGCCAGAAAATTGTAGTAGTATCCAGGATGAAGAACAAGATGCAGATATTAGCAAGCATCGTCAGAAAATAGCTGAAAACAAGGATCAGATGAGAACCAACGTTATACAGGAAATTATGAACACAGAACGAGTCTATATCAAGCATCTCAAGGACATCTGTGAGGTACATGCTTTAATCTGAGGACGTTATACTGACCTAGTGTGAACAAAACATCCCACATAAGCTGAGAACCAGAGTGGCTTCTCATCAAAATATTCCCAATTGCACTTCTGACTTCTTGTGTCTTCTTATGGCTTTCCTCTCTGCTGACTGGCCTAAGGCACCACTTCCTTTTTTTTGAAAAAAAAAAAAAAAAAAAAAAAATCCCATTTTAGACATGGAAAAAGTGCTTTGGTTATCTGCCCAATATTTCCATAATAATGAGAGAAGGAATTCCAGTTTATTTAGAACTTTTTAGCACTTGGTTTAGGTAGAAACCTTTTAGTAACTTTAATAACATCAGTTACAGTTTAGGGACAAACTTTTTGAAAGTAAGAAAGTGCAGAAAGGATGTTTGCTGGGTAAGATTTTTTTTGCTTTGTTTACACCAGCAAAGGGATTTTTGCTGGGTGCATAGATGCTATGAAGAAGTCTTTAAACGTATTTAGAACTACCTTGCTTGTTTGAACTACAAATTGTGGGGGGTGTTCTGCTTTTTGTTCAAATTTTGTTGGATACCTACGCCTGGACAAGAAGCTTCTTTATATTTTTCACTAAAGTTTGCCTCTTCTAATGCGGACTGTGATGCATTTGGCCTGTATTTGACTTGTGTTTGTGGTTAGCATCTGAAAGGGTGCTAAGGAACCTACCTTTGTACCCTTAGTTTGCTAGCTCTCTCTTTCTCTGTATTTGCTGTGTTGTCATCCTTTAGTTCACCATTTGTCGTTAGATTCTTTCATGGACAACAAAGTAGGCAAGACAGCAGCGTTTTCCTTTTTTTTTTTTTAGATCAGGCCTTTTTAATGCATTTTGAAGAAAGAAAAAAGGGAAAACAAAAAGACAAAAACTGGTTGCTAATTAGCTAATTTTCAAACTTGTGTAAGTTTTGTGCTTTAGATTCACTATTTACTTAAGCTAGTAAGCTTGACTGTGTCTAAAAGATGAGGGAGGAATCTGTGTATACAGCTGTGTTGCTGCTGTGGTTAGCATAGTTCTAGGACTTTCATATTTTACTGACCTATTAATTCTTAGACTGATATGAATAATTAATTTTCTTT
Source organism: Falco biarmicus (assembly GCF_023638135.1). Lineage (NCBI taxonomy): Eukaryota > Metazoa > Chordata > Aves > Falconiformes > Falconidae > Falco > Falco biarmicus. The sequence goes on along the minus strand of NC_079289.1, from coordinate 21,715,601 downwards.
TATACATAAATTCTATACCTCTTTTTTAAAAATCTGACATGCCTCTGAGTTTAGTACAAGAGAGTAAACACACATTTTCCAAGTAGAGAAGTGATGCTCCATGTTCAACATGTGGGGTAGAGATACTCTGCTTTCCTCAGAGTGAAGCTGTAGGGTGATGCAAACAGGACATGAGGCTGAAAACATACTCAAGTAAGACTAAGCCAGAAAAATTAATGCAGATAGTAATCCAAATTTGCAGGCTCTGCACTAGAATGAATCACTGGGGCTGCTGCCCTCAGGATCATGAAGCTGGAGTATACTGCTGTGGTTTAATCCCACACAGCTGCTGGCTCACTCCCTGCCCCTCCAAGGGATGGGGAGGAGAACTGGAAAGGAGTGTAAAACTCAAGGGTTGAGATAAGAACAATTTACTAAGTGAAATAAAGCCAATAGTAAAAATAACAACAACGACAGTTATAATGGAAAGGAAAGAGAAGGGGAGAGTAATGAAATCCACAGGGAATGGGGAAAAGAAAACAAGTGATGCACAATACAACTGCTCACCACCTGCTGACTGCTGCTCAGCCGTCCCCTGAGTAGTAATCTGCAGGCCCTGGCTTCTTCCCCCCCCCAGTTTATATACTGAGCATGACATCCCAGGGTATGGAATACCCCTTTGGATAGTTCAGGTCACCTGTCCTGGCTGTATCGCCTCCCAATTTCTTGTGCCCCTCCAGCCTTTTTTCTGGCAAGGCCTGAGAAACTAAAAAGCCCTTGATTTAGTATAAACATTACCAGGCAACAACTAAAACCATCAGTGTGTTATCAAGGTTGTTCTCACATCAAATCCAAAACACAGCACTGCACCAGCTACTAAGAAGAAATTTAACTCCATCCCAGCCAAAACCAGGACATGTACCCAGAAAAACATTTTACATTCAAGAAGTGTCTGCAGTCCGCATTACAAGAGCCGCACAGGAATTAATTTTCCTTTGTGGAGTTACCCTCCTAACAGTAGTAAAGGTGGTAGCTGGCTTGCAGCATAGCCACTGCACAGCTGTCAGAGCAGATGGCTGTGGAGGAGACAGGAATATTCATAACGGTGCCAGCAGTATTCAGGGTTGCTTCCTGGTAAACCTCACTGGAGCAATTGCAAGGCTTTTTTACAGCTGTCTGCTCCCAGAGCAATTTGGGGGAAACCTGACTGAAAGCAGTCAAGCGGAGGGGCCTGGCAGATAACCCCTGTCGTAGCAGTTAACCTTTGCACTCATCTGTACCCCGGCACCGTAACTGATACGAGAGCAGGAGCACAGCAGCTATTCCTGGATGCTCAGCCCCTGCACTGTGTCCTCAGCACCATGCTCAGCTGTGTTGAGCAGGTACCTGAGGATGTGCTGGCTGTGCGTGGCAGCTCGTGCTGCGTGTTTTAGCCCTAAAGGGCCCCTGATTGTACCTCTGCTTCTTAGCTAGGCAAATGCCAAAGCGAGCTAATGTCGATTAATGATGGCAGAGCAGGATTTGCTCCGAGGGCGTTTTTAAACTGGAGGACTCGGTTGTGTATCTCCTTGGGTATGAATAAAGCAAACTGAACCCCTGTGACATTCTTAGAAGTAAAGAGAAAAAACCTGGAAAAGAGAGTGTATTTTTATGTGCAGTCTGGCCAGTACTATTACCTCCTTCCAATACCGTAAGGATTTTACCAAACAGCAGCGTTCTGAGTGCATTACATGTTCTTTATTTTGCTTCTCTGGCTTAGACTGTGCCCTGCTTACCCACCAGTTAAGGAACCAGTACTTCAGCCCTGGTAGAAATTGTCTTTAATTGTTTTAGGGTTTGTTCTTATCCGCATAGAGAAGAACTGTTATGGCGCAGAGTAATTGCTATGAAAAAGTGAGGCACCTAAAGTAGTAGCGTGCGTGGGGCCTTACACCGGGCTCGCCTCCAGCTTGGCGGGTAGTTGTAGCAAGGAGATGCGAATGGGCTTTCTAGACTCAGCAGGTTTCTGATTCCCCCATTCATTTATGTTACTGTGAGGCAGATGTTGGAGTGCAAGAATCAGTATGTAAACGTTTCAGATGCAAATTTGAAATCGCGTGTGTGTGTATGTGGCTGGGAAACTACTGGCCTGTAAATCACGGGGGATTTGCCAGCTCAGATGGGCTTGTTTCAGAGTAGAACCTGTTCTCACATCTTCACGCTGAAGAGTTTTTTTGATTTCATTTCCAGGGTTATATTCGGCAGTGTCGCAAACATACAGGAATGTTCACCGCAGCTCAGTTAAGCACCATTTTTGGAAATATTGAAGATATTTACAAGTTCCAAAGGAAGTTTCTGAAGGATCTCGAGAAACAGTACAACAAAGAGGAACCTCATCTAAGTGAAATAGGGTCATGTTTTCTTCAACATGTATGTTGCAAAAGTCAATTTTGTTTATGAAATTAACAACATATGATAAGAAAATGCTAAGTTACCATGTTAGGAGGGGATTTTAATAACAAGTGCTTATCAAATACTAAACTAGGTATAGATAGCATTTTAGAATGTAAAATAATTTACAATTAAAAAATTATTTAAATGTTTTAGATTTCTTCTTATCTTTAGCAAGCATGTAACACTACACAATTTTAAGTTTCCCTTTCAAAACTGTAATGATCACAAATGAGCTGGACTATCGGTAGTGGTCTCATCTTGGGCATGCGAAAACTTCCTGAAGAAATTAAGGAAAGTAGGTGGTGGGGAAGGAGGCTGTGAGGTCATGATACACACTTGCTAAGCCTATAGCTGTCTTCCCCAAAGAAAAGTACTTCTTAAAGTGGGCTGGATTATTCTGAGTCAATGGAGGCCTCTATTTCTGTGTTCTGATAAGGCAGTAGATCTACAGAGTGGGTTCCTGCACAGTTTCATGGCTGATCAGCCTGGAAACAATGTAGGAAATGGATTAATTAATGTAATTAGATGTTACAAAAATATCTTTCCTCCTTTGCAGACAAATACTTTAGTTAAAGATTTGACTGTTTTCTTTTTTTTTTTATAGCAAGAAGGCTTTGCTATTTATTCAGAGTATTGTAACAATCATCCCAGTGCCTGCATTGAACTTTCCAAACTAATGAAACAGGGCAAATACCGTCACTTTTTCGAGGCCTGTCGCTTGCTTCAGCAGATGATTGACATTGCCATTGATGGTTTTCTTCTCACGCCCGTTCAGAAAATCTGCAAATACCCTCTGCAGCTTGCAGAATTGCTCAAATACACCACTCAGGAGCACAGGTGAGAGAGTGAAAAATCCAAATCATAATAGTGATGACATAATTATCCAAGCTTTCTGGGTGAGACAACACTGAGGCTTTCAAATCAGGGACGTAACTCCCACTGACCACTGTAGACAGGAGCTCCTTACTAAATGGGCATCTTGGAACTAGCACAAATATTAACAAAAACAGCGTCTGAAAATGCAGCACAGGGGACTGACAGAATACGGAGTGAATGAAAGAGGGAGAAGGAAAGGAAGAAGGTGCTGAAGTAGGATGCAGGGAAGGATTTGTAAATCAGTAAAAAAAAGCCAATGTGTCAAAGAAACTGAGAAGGAAGTCCACAGAAGAAAGGGAGAAGCTGAATAATTGTTTTGGATGCAAGAAAAAGTAAAGAGAACCTTAATAAAAACCATAATCTGAGCAAGTTCAGAGGTATTGTTTTTTAGAAACTTACTAGTAATAAACACTGCCTTTGCAATAAGTCCAGATTTTCAGCTGGGATGAATAAGAACTGAAGTTGCAGGTTATTAGCTTTTCTAGTATACCCCTGAGCTGATTAAATCTTTGACTAAATTAAGATTTTATCTTTGAATGTCTGCCTTTCTACCTTGTACAACTGCAAAACAAATGTTCCATTGTGACCCCTGTGCTCAAAGTCCAAATGCAGCCTGAGGCAATGCTTCCTTGGCCAAAGTCTGCACTTATTTAACCTTGAGAAGACTCCCTTTGGAGACTACAGGGGATGTGAAATACTGACATTCAGGTGTGAAATGCCTCCATTCAGTTCTGTGGCTGCTTGAGAAGCCCTGCAACAACAATTACTAATGTGGGTATCTCTCACTCCTACAAATTTTAGAAAGGTTATTCTGTAAGCTGTTAAACCTGCAGATGAAGTAACAGCAAGGTCTTGCCACCTTCCACCTATGGTACCAGTTTCCTCTTCTGTGGCACGGCATCCCAGAGATGCCTACAAGCACAAACAGGCACCCAGTGTGCAAAGATGCTAACAGATAGGCAGGCCTACACCCACGTGGAGCCTTGGTAAAGCTCCAGCCTACTGGGGTTTTTTTGGTAGCTTTTTGTTTTGTTTTTATAAAGAATTTGAAGATCCAGTGTGCACAGACTGCCATGAAGGCTGCAGGTTATGCGGCAAGTGTGGAGTAGCATACTCGCCAACAGAGAAAGATGGAACTGAGATAAGGAAGGGCAAAAGTAGCAGTGTGGTTATCATGCAGTCACCCTGTGGGACATCTCCCTGACGTTAGTAAGATCCTGTTATTGTTAATCCTACTTTTTGTATACAGTGTGGCAGAAAAGAGTTTCTGTAGATCTAAATAGGGAGAGTAATGCACAGGTTTAGAATGGAAGTGCATCCATCAGCACCAGCTGATGAAAATAGGAACTGAGACAGAAGCAGATAAAAAGGACAGCAAGGCTAACCCCTTTGCAGGATTTATTTCTGGCTTGTGCTGTTTTCTACCTTTGTCTCCCTTTTCTGCAAGAGGTGTTCTGATAAAGGCAGGCAGCTGCTCTGATGGGACTCTAAGGCAAGAAATATATCTCTTTCCTTCTGTCTTCTCAGAGACTATGTGAGGAAGGTGAAAGAGTGATGGATGCTATTCAAGGGAGAATGAAAACCTGCGTGGAGGTTGAGGAGATTCAAATGTATGTGGGGAGCTCAGGGAAAGAAGGAAGGGAGCAGAGCAATGGAAGAAGGACATGGCTTGCATTTGACCTGGAGCAGGCAGGGAAAGGTGACCATCTTGGCACACATATGCTTGTTCCATGAAAACACGCCATTTTGTCAGCATTGTCTCCTTCAGTTCCCCTCTTCAGCACCTGTGTTCTTGGTCCCTTGCTCAAACCTTGTTTGAGGTGGATTTTGTATTTTTTTTGCCCACATAGCATTCTCTGTTTGCGTTCGTTGACCAAGCCATTGGGTACAAGAAGGAGAAAATACGGGTGTTAAATATGATTAAAGGAACGCCCTTGGCAATAAAATCCCACTAAAATCTTGCTTAAAAACAAATTCCTTTGGTGAAATGTAGGTATCACTGAGGTCAGTGGGAGTTCTACTATTGTTTTCAGTAGGGACAGTATGGCAATTCATTAATCTACCTCCTCTGCCTCCTTCCACCACCAGTTTAATAATTCTCTCCTGAACAAAGCCTAGCAGTATAGCAGCACTGAATTGTACAGACCACTATGGGAGGTTCAGGATACCTGAGAATCAGGTTTCTCTTATTTAAGTACCCAGAGTAGAGGGATAAATGGGTAACGTGGGCTAATACTACAAGCACTGTGTCACAGTTTGTGATTGCATCATCTTCATTGCATAAGTGATCTTTGAAACGTGCCTACATTTTACAGTGATTATAACAACATAAAAGCTGCATATGAGACTATGAAGAATGTAGCGTGCCTGATTAACGAGCGAAAACGAAGACTAGAAAGCATAGACAAGATTGCACGTTGGCAAGTCTCTATTGTAGACTGGGAGGTAAGTGTCAGCCTGTCCCTCCCCTGAGCAAAGGTACTGTTTACAGCACTCCATGTCCTCTACAGGGTATGTCTTTCTGTGTAGCTGATGTTTATGGTGACTACTTTTCAGCTGGTCATTGCTCAGTTCAAAGTCCAGTTACTTCATTTGCGGTGATTCTGTTACTGATTACCTTGTTTATAAATCAGGAAGAACAGCATGTATTGGCATGGATGCTTGTCTTTGAGGTGACACTGGATTGAGATGACAAAACGGATTTTTTTAAAATGCTAGACCTATTGAATCTCCTTGGGATTTTTTGTAGTTCTGTCAGAGCTTGAACCTGCTTCACTGACTTTAATGAGTTTCTTTCTGATTTATGCAGAAATAAAGTAAAGCAGAGCCACATTCATTGAGTTTGCCTGTATGAGATTATCTATATTCTATGACATTTTCAAATCTAATAATAAAAGTACAAGAAAAACAAATGCACTTAAGACTTGGTTATAAAATGGGACTGGTTAGACACACAGTAAGTTCTTAAAATTATTATTTACTTACAACTCATGTGTGTATATATATATTTATATTTTTTTTTTCCTCAGGGACCAGATGTGTTAGCCAGAAGCTCAGAACTGATCCACTCAGGAGAACTGACCAAAATATCAAAACAAGGCAAAAGCCAGCAAAGGACTTTCTTCCTTTTTGACCATCAGCTTGTGTTCTGTAAGAAGGACTTACTGAGAAGGGACATCTTGTATTATAAGGATCGTATTGACATGGATGAGATGGAAATTGTGGACACTGAAGATGGCAGAGACAAGGACTTTAACATTAATGTCAAGAATGCTTTTAAGATAATAAACAGAGCAACAGAAGAGGTTCATTTGTTCTGTGCAAAAAAACAGGAGGATAAAAAGAGATGGATGGAGGCGTGCGAAAATGAAAGGAGAAGAGTTCAGGAAGACAAGGAAATGGGTGAGTGGAAGATTTCCTCTCTAAAAGGCAGTAGAAACAAAGGGGACTATTCTTGCTTTTACACTTCATTATGCTTTATGCGGATGTGCACTCTGCCTTGTGGGACTGGTGTCTCTTGCTAACCCAACATGACCTTTAGCTGTGTAAGTGAAGCCTATTCAGGTGTTTGCCCTGTCATTGTGGGCCAAAGGGCCAAGGCACTTGGCTATGACATCCGTGTCACAGCATAACTCGTGATTCTGTTGCATTACAGAGCAGAATGAGATAGGAGATATGATAAGATGCGATTTACAAAGACCATTCAATAATAAAAATCCATCCAAAATCCTAGCACTTTTGTATGAATCATCGACTCCAAACATCTGTTATCATAAAGCCAAGCAGCAATAATTGTAGATTTTTACTGTCCATGTCATATAATGGCACCCTCCTGTGTCCAGGAGACCTGTGCAGTGGTATGGTAGCATTAGTTACAGACCCAACAGTGTCATCACTGGGCAGTTTACAGAGAAATGAAGCCTAATCTTGGGTGAGCAGGAGAAAAGGTAGCAAATCCTAGGATCAGTTTTAGACCCACAGCCTATGGGCACTCCAAGGACAGTGTTATCTATGTGAGTCTATATTTAGGATTGTTATTTAAATTTTCTTCTTCGCATAGTTTCATGCTTCCTTTATGATCAGTGACAAAAGCTCCAGCAAAATTTCACTGGAAAAGCATACACAAAGACAATGGCAACACCAATAAGAAAAATAAAACTCTTTAATATTCCTAAAGAAGTAATGAAAATGTTGGTACATCTGTGTGTGTTGACTGCATGGGAACTTCTCCTTTTTATAACACTCTCTAGGCTTAGGCTTTGGATGACAGCCAGTTAAAACTGGAAGTGCAGTGAAATGGATGATTTAAATCCAATTATTAAAATTTAAACAAGATGCCAAATCTCATATTCCATATTCACTTAAAACACATGTTCAGAAGAATAGGAAGACAGGAATAACCCTTAGATTACTAATGTAAGCCTTTTGATCTTAGTGACTTTCTCTTGTTTAATAGTGCTGTAAATATAACAAAAGTAAGGTCTTCTCTGTATGTTTTGTAGATATTCCATAAGCTGAAGAAAATACTTCCAAGTTTTCCAATTCATACTCTAAAAGCAGTTAAAACTCTTACACATAGCACCAACTGTTGCAATTAACCCCAGTTGTTTCAAGTAAACAATGAAGTAGCCACAGCTAAACTTTGCAAACTTTTCAAAACCTACTCTTCTCCTCTGCTGAACATCACGGTGTGACATTATGATCCTGTTGGGTACAGCACTGATGGTTTTCACGAGTTGCGCTGTATAGAGCTTGTTCAGTCACCTTGTTCTCATGGGGATGGGTGATGGCTGCCTTTCCTAATTCACCTAAACAGAACTCTAAAAAGAAGTTGATATTGCAACCGGGTGAAGGTCATTAGAAGGTAATAAAGCAGTGCAGAGGATCAGATGATGAGTGCCCAAACAATCCCTCTTACAACAAAGTTACAGGAAGCCTCCACTCCAGTATACAACAAGAATAGTAGTACAGTCATATCGAAGGACAGTATGGAATCAATCACAGCTGCTGCACTTCTGTGAGCAGGACTGAGCAAAAGAAGATAAAATGTGAACAGTTTCCATTCCCATCCTTTCTGTGGAGCATTCTTGAGCTCTTCAAATCTGTATCTACACTTCCTCCTACAGCGGTCACTTTATGGAGCACCAGGAGAGCATGCTGAGAGGACTAAATGCTGTATATCAGGACGCTTCAGAGGCCTTGCACTAGTGCTTGCCCTGGGCAGCAGCAGGCCTGTCTCAGGCAGGTAGTGGAGTGTTAACCATTCCTTCTAAGTGACGCTGCTGCAGAAATCTCCAAGCATGAAGAAACTGCAAAGATGTAGTACTTATAGCCCTAAATATCATTATTTATTCTGCTGGGACCTCATGAAAATGAACATACAATATTCAAAAGGGTAACAATTCAACAGTGGTGGCAGTGGCAGTGATAACGATGAGATTTGTCATAACAGCACTCTTATTTAGGGCTAGATCACTAATTCCCATGGTGCTGAGTGCAGGGATTGCAAGGGATGGTCCATCGTGTTTGCTGCTCTTCAGGCACCGAGCAATATAGTGAAGAAAATTCAGTAAAATGAGAAATGGCTTTTTTGATAACGGCACATAGGCACATGCAGTCTTTTCTGCCCGTGTAACATCCAGTCTTCTGGAAACTTGCTTTTCGAATGTTGCAACTCGTTATTCTGATGTACCTGTTTTGGGACAGGTTATCATGAACCAGAGGAAAGATAGTTGAGTTGTAATAGCTAACGTCCATCTGGTCTTGCAAGTCACAGCAGCCTGGTTTTTTTCTCCATTACCCAGAAGACTTCTTTTCTAAAATTTCATTTTTTTTGGCATAATTGAACATTTCCTTTAGCCAAAACCAGTGGAAAGGCGCCAGTATTCTCAACCTCAGGTTTAAATTTATCTTGTTGATTTTGTAAGCTATCTTGCTGGACTTCACACAAAGCCTCTAATCTAACCACTCAGAGCACAAATACATACTTTTCCAATTCAGAACTGCAGATGGCATTTTACTTCTATTTTCAAAGACACTTTGGTGCGAATCACTGTCTTCCAAACCATATCTAGCTTTTCTTAGCTTTTATGAATATATGGGAAGAAAAGGCCACAGCCAGAAAATCCTTCTCCAAACCACTAATAGTAACCCTAAGAAAGTGGTCTGATGTCTGTTGATGAAATTGCTTTCATTTTTTTAAGATCTTTTTCCTTGTTCTATAAAGGAAAAAAACCCTGCAGAATAAAATAAGCTTCTGCTACCCCAAAATTATGGTTAGCTGCTGTTAATAGGCTGATTTGTAATAACTTTTTCGTAAGCTCAGGCTAAAAATGTAAAGGGAATTTTAAAAGTATGGAGGAGTGCAGCAAGATGCAAACCGAAACCAAACCAGATGCTCCATTCTGACTTGGAGTTGCAACTTCTGTGCTCTTTATGTGCATATGAGTGAAACGAGTGACAGCATGTGCACCCTGTCTCCTTGTGCAAACTTAACATGTAATTGCCTTGTACACAGGGAGAGGAAACTGAGTGCCTGTGCATGGGCTCCAGGCAACACCAGTCACTGGTGCCACCTTTCGTAGCAGATGTCTGACATCTCTCTGTGCTCAGCGCAGATAATGCATCTATATTACAAGATAGTAAATAGCATAGGATTGAACACATATTACAGTATTATATAAGTCATACAAGTATGCAGACAAGTACATGAGAAACTGGAGTGAGGGATCCAGCCCCAATGCAATGCAGCCCACAACCACATCGCAGCCTGCTTCGGTGTCTGGCAGATTATGTGATACTGTCTCCTCTGGGTGGAGGGAAAGATAACCAAATTTGTAATGCTGCTATACCAGTGACTTCAATTTCTTAGCTCAGATGGAGTGAAAAAAGAAGCAGATTCTGCATTTGTGATCTGTTACTTGGTGGCTTGTAGCTTTCAGAAGTGTTAATTTACACTTTTTTTTAATCTCTTGCTATCTGGACTTATAAAAAGAACTTTTTGTGTGGTTAGTTCCCCAGTGATTGCCATTTGCAGGAGCTGGAAAGCAGCTTTTCCCAGTAATCTAGAAGCAAGTTAATGTTCCTATTGTTATCCCAGTGAAAAACTATCTTTACATTTATATTACAAAGTAAAACATCCTTTGGGTATATTACTATTACATTTACTAAAAATGGTTTGAAATATAGTTTACTTATTTAATTTAATGTGATCATGTATTAGATACAGTATTTTTATACCAGTGCCTTGATTCACACTTTGACACAGGAATGGAAATCTCAGAAAACCAGAAGAAACAAGCCATGCAGAATGCCCGTAAGTCAAGGCATGGAAAAATTAAAGGTAGGTGTTCAGAATTGCTTTACATTCTTAGTGTGTTCCCATGTTCTTTATGTTAGGAAATAGCTCACACTGACTAAGGTTGAGTTCTTCAGTCTTAAAAAAATTTCATGGTTTACATGGAGTTCAAATAATTTCCATGAACCTGGATTTTAGTATCAGATTCCAATGCCTTTTTAAACTGTCTACTAAATCAGCTCCCCAGTCTCCTTCAGACAGGCAAGTCCAGTATTCTCTTTATTAGAGAAGAAACTCAAGAGGTAAGGCAAGCGCTTTATTTAAGGATGTAAGAAAGTGCATGCAGAGATTAAATTAGAAATGAGGGTTATTGATCCCTTTCTTTGCTTTTACTCAAGCAATTCTTCTTTAGCAATTCTGTGCTTTATGTAAAATGTACTAAAGTTCTTTTTGCAAGAGACGTGTTGCTGTATTTATGATACCATACTCAAAATGGCTTCCTTCTGTCCTAGACTAGAAGGAGGAATGGACTAGACGTGTTTCTCTGGAAACAGCTTTTTAATTCATTTTCTTTCTCAGAAAATGGGCTGTGATTTTGTCCTTTTCCATCTTAGAGTCAAATTTGGATAAATCTCTAGTGTGTTGAGAGAGTAAATTGAGAAAGTGGGACCAGATTAAGTCTGAATTTAGGAGTGGAGGAGCTGATGTTAAGTAGTCCTCTGCTCTCTGGGATTAATATTATTAAAGCATTTTCTCTTTATCAACCACTAGGTACCTATAAAACCTGTCCTGATTTTCAGGGGAGTGGATGGAAATTGTGATCAGAAGACTCTGTTCAGAATGCACAAAGGTCAAAGTCTGAGAACATTAGCTTGGGAAAAACATTTCCAAATTGAAGAAATAACATTTTTGTTGGTAGCAATATTTTATACAGCCTTATTCTGAGAGTTGACTAAAACATGAGTACCTACTGTATTAAGTCATTCCTTTGAAATACCGGAATTTACTTGTGCAAACAATGTAGCCTGGCTATGTGAAACTGCTGCTTATTTTTGGTAATTCTGTAATGTTATTTTTACTGGTGGTATTCTCTTCTTAAGCCAAATCAATGTTCAATGCAGCAATTAAAAAATCTAACATCAGAAAAGGTAACCTTTAGTAGTGTTTCCATGCAAGATCATGGCAAAATCCATACTGGCTTTGCTGACCATTGAATTTGTCCCGTGGTCCTGTGCTTAAATTATCCCAGTGTTGGCTGCTCTGCTAGCTGACTCACACGCTTTTTTAAACTGCTCCTTTTGCAGGTGTAAGCTATAACGGCTGTCCTGTGCCTCCTCCACACCAAAGCCTGCATCCTATTCATCAGCGACACATCACTGTGCCCACTAGCATCCCGCAGCAGCAGGTCTTTGCCCTGGCGGAACCCAAGCGGAAGCCATCCCTCTTCTGGCATACCTTCAACAAACTCACCCCCTTTAAAAAGTGAGAGGCCAAGGACCTGGGAAGGACATTGGCATATGGAGGGAGACTTACGCTAGAGAAGGACCTTGGAGACACTGTTAAGCTTATTTGAGCTCAGTGAATCTCCAGTTGTGGAGGGGAAACCTTGGGCTCCCTTGAGCCAGAAATACCATCTTCGTCTAGAAGAAAAACAAAGTTCCTCAAGACTGCTCCGAAGGCAGCGTGGCCAAGTGTCAGCATAGCTGATGAAGAGCAGTCTCCCTTCTGACAAAGACAACTTGCTGTTATTCTGAAGCAGCAGCATTTGATCTCTGTTTCTTAAGTTATGTTGAAGCAGTGATGGAATCATGCAGGTCATTGCAACATTTCATTTTTCTTAACCTTATATTGATGGCCAAATTTAGGATAGGGAGGAATTTTTCCTTAGAGTTATATTGGCAAGTAATCTTAGGAGAGTTTTCTCTCTTTTGGAGCACTGAGCAGAGACCACCTGCCAAAATCAGGTGCAGACATCCCATGTGATTACCAGCTGTTGCAGAATTTAGTGGACCCTAATCCTTCCTGACTTTTTCTATTAAATTGCCAAATGGCAGGAGAATGTCCCACAAGGCCTTACCATATTCCAGATTGGAACAGGGAAATTTTATTCTGTCATATAGAAGCACGAACAGAGTGTGAAATGGACTATAAAGATATGTGCATTTATTGCACACAAGTGGAAACGAGAGGAGCCCAGGGCCTCTCTGATTAATTTCAGTCACAGCAATATACTTGCATGCATGTGTGCTCTTCAGTGTAGAGCTTTTATATCACTTTTTGCGTAATTCTTTGCCTGGGAGATGCTTCTTTATATTTCCAATATGCTTATTTCTCTCTGTAAAAAGTATTTTTTTATTTTCTAATGGAGATAATGTGAATGTACAAAGTCAGAGTTGAGACACCTGCTGACTTCTGGCTGTGTTACATAGTTCTCACACTTTGTATTCATATAGCTTGACTTAGAAAATGAATGAATGGTAAATACATTGAAGTGGTCTGGACCCATGCTTCTAATACACAGTTAATAGGTTTTGAGCAATTATTTCTTCACAAAGAAAGAGAAATCCTTACTGGAAGGGACAGAGGAATTGTGTGGACAAGAGATGGATTTTTGTCTTGGAGTCATCAGCCTGTTGGACGAGGAAGAACCTGACTCGATTAAGCTCAGCTCTGGCCAGCATATGCAATACATTACTTGCATTGCTATGATTTGCCTATGATATGGAGTTGATTTGGGAGACTAACTTTTTAAAAGTCACCGGGAAGAAACAGGATCTTGGTATTTGCAGCACTGATCGTTTCTGCTTGATAGCTCTCATTAAAGATGACAAGACTGCTGGTAATACAGAAGGAAGGAAAGACTCCATATGTTTCAGAAGTGATTTGCTATGAATGTCTTTACAGTGCTTTGTCCTCTGCTGCTGATTAGGGGCATTATCTGATGATAAGGATAGATCCAAGGGTATTCTTTGACAATGGACACAATCAGCTTTGTCATGAATCTGTAATATATGAACAAACAAGGGGCTAGAGGCCAGGCATCTTAACAACAATGTAAAAAAGCCTTATTTTAAACATGTATTTGTTCCTACTACTATTGTTACCTCTTTATTTTTATTTATCATCAGTGTTGTGAAGCCCACTAGTTGCTAGATTTTGTGATTTGATAAATTTGTGGCAACTTCTGCAAAGCCCAGGTTTGTGGGTTTGATTTTAAATGACATCTTTTGAAAACTGTAAATTTCAGATGCCTTGTACATATAGCTCAGCAATAATGCAAAGTCTGGTGATGCTCAGCCGAATTGTTCACTGCATAGTGCTTTCCCATAGCAATGGAAGATAACATGAAACAGTTAAGAACTGAAGATACGCACTGACATTTTTCAGTGATCCAGCTTAAAGAAAATGCATGGGAAAATTGGTGAAAAAAAGCTGGCTGGTAATATTTTTCTTTTGATGTTTAAACCAAGCCATTTCTGTTCAGATTTTTTTAAAAGATAATTCTAAATGCTCAATTTAAACACAAGGAGCAGACTTCCAAACGCAGGCACGGATGTGTGCCCTTCCCCTTAAATGAATAACTCTTTTGTGTTTCTTACATATCCATTTTTGTGGGTACTTGCCATGTTCAGGCCTGCAAACCAAAGTGATGTATGTCCTGTGGAAGCGGGGATGATATTTTTCATAATCACATTTTGAAAGAATTGATCTAGATGCAAAAAAAATGTCTGACGTTGGATTGCAATGCTCATCTAGAAACGTTCCCAGCTGGACCTGAAGACACTATGAGATCCACACTTACTTACCTATGTGTCTTTGCTAAAACCTACTTCCAGGGCTTGGTTGTGTGGAGTGCTGGAAAAAAAAGGTTTTGAGTTTTATCTTTTGACATGTCAGTGCCTGTGAAGGCTTTTCCCAGGTAGTAGTGTTGGTGCCTTAGCCCTAAAAATGAACAAAAATATTTGTGAATGCGTTTGGATGTGGCAGTTTTTTTCTCAAGAAGTGGATTTCAGAGGGATAAAATTCAAATGTTTCATGGTGCAGATTACTCAGGATGATTTTTCATATAGTACCCTACATATAGACATGGTTGTTTTACAGTATTCTCTGTGTCTTTCTTTGCAATCTGACTTTGCAACAGATTAAAATAAAATATAACAAGGCAGGCCAAATTTAGACTACACCATAATCTTTTAAACAAATGATAGTTAAATGAAAACACACAATTGCATTATCCAACAATTAAGACAAATATTTGCTTGGGTTCAGCCTGACTTTAGTCTGTGGGAAAAAGAATTGCAACTAAAATGTGAAAGTTGGTGTTCTAGCAACTCTGGCCCTGATTCTCTTTCTGATGACAAAAGTTGCATATGATCAGGAAGGTGTGACAGCAACATCTGTTCTTTCTCTCTTGCTTTTTCTCACTTTAAGTTACTATAAAAAGTTCTAGGGCAACTACTAAGCGTATTTGTGCCTCGTTTAGATAAAGCACAGCCAGAGCCTTCCCAATGGCCTGCTGAGCAGAAAACCTCAGACTTCATGCATGAGATACAGTAAAACATAATTGTCCTCAAGTGTGTTCCCACTGTGTTAGGAAAATGCCAAACCATAATTGCATCTATCTCAGAGCATTTGATGTATAAAATAATAAGATTGTTTTACAAGTGGCTCTTGCCATGCTAAATTTCACATTGAGTTTTAGTGGTCAGTGTAATAACGGAGTTCAAAGACAGATGACTCAAATGTTCCACATTTTAGTTGTCTTTTGAAAATAATTATAACAGAGTTTTGGAGCCAAAGGTCTTTAGCCATAACTAACACGGTATCTTTCTTTGACTGCCTTTCTGCTTTTTTTCTGTATGCGTGGCATTTGGATGTATTAGATGCCTTCTGAATGATCTCTAATTTAAAACTATTTGTTGTAAATACTAGAGATGACTTGCATATATGTTTTATTTTGACAAGTGTTTTGTAACATTTTATCTTACATTGCTTTGTGCATCTTATCATCTGTGTGCTGTTACCCATGTTGTAAATGAAGTGTCCTGGCTACAGAGCAGATGAATTGGCTGTTGACAACTGAAGTCCAGCGTACAGGACTGCAGTAGCTTGATGTGTATTTGTTCTGAAGTAATTGCATTACAAGGTTTATTTACTTTTGTTGGAACATTGTTGGTCAAATGAATCTATTTTCTGGAAAGAAGTACAAACTTACATTCCTGTTATTTTATCCTTATTGTACATGTTTGAATTAAATAATGTACAAAGCTGAAGTTCCTCAGCTGTGTCTTATAAAACTTCATTGTGCAGTTTTAAAATTGTTGTTGGGTTTTTTTTATTGTCTACAAAATATCCTTTGTGATGGAAAAATATGACAGTTGATATATTTATTTTATTATTTTAAAGCAAAAAATATCACATCATCCTCTCTTGGTTTTTCAGTAACAGCTACAGTACTTCCCAGCACACGTTCATTTTAACAACTACTAAACCTGATTCTAGGATTGAAGTCTTCACTGTTCCGACAAACCCCATCCTTGTTACTGTCCCAGCCACATGCATCTGTGATACCTTGTCCTGGCAGACAGCTCCCACAGTTCCCCTTGGAAGTAAACGCAAGTGCAGATTCTGTATTTTTAAAGCTCTTGTTAACAGAGGATGGTGACTTAAGTACTGGAGTTTAGGTAAGGAGAATTAAATACTATTTTCTTTGGAACAAAAGCAAAACCTTTTGAAAGGGTTCACCCAAAAGGGTTGTTCTGTAGGTGTGTGTGAACAGGCTTACGTGCCTGCTTGTTAGAGCAATGGGCAATGCTGCTGGAGATTCATTCATCTTAGTGCTCTGATTCAGGGAAGTGTTTCATTTTGCATTATTCCAGCAGAGCAAGGGACCACATCTGGAAGGCGTGCCTGTGTCCTTCCTGCTCAAGGTGATGGTAAAAATCATGTTTCACTGAGACACATTCACTTTTAACAAAATAACAAAATAATAAATTTAACAAAATTAGCTGAAATCTTTTGGTCAGAAATGCTTTGGCAAGTTCAAAAGCTGGCAGAATAGTTGGGTTTGCCATTTCTTTCCCTCTCCTTACAGTTTCCAAGCTCTTACCTCTCTTTCTTGGTTCACCTCAAAGCTGAGAGCTGCGGCTGCAGCAGGTTGTATGCTGAATGCTCCGGCAGCAGTGAAAGGCACAGTGAGCACTTGGTGAGGTGGATCAGATGACCAAAGCACATACCTTGGGCAAACACCGGAGCAGGATGTGATCAACAGGCTTTATAAGGAGCCTGCAATTCATCTGGCCATGGTGAGCTCATTTGTACGTTTTATTTCATGCTTTGGCAGTCAGGCTAAATCCTGTAGATCATTGTGCACCATCGGCTTTTAAGTTCTTTGAGAGCCTGATCTATCAGGTGGAGATTTAAGTTTGCACAGAAATGGCACTGCTTGTCTTGGTTTTTTGGGTTTTTTTTTTTGTTGTTGGGTTTCGGTTTTGTTCTTTTTTTTTTGCTTGTTTGGGTTTTGTTTGTTTATTTGTTTTTAAGGATTTGGGCCTTTTTATGTTACAGTACCAAAAGAGAAGTGAGAAAGTCAGCAGTGGAAAACTGCACATCATGTACCCTGTAAGGAAAGCACAGAAATATTTAGTGTGCTTCTGAGTATTTTTCTAAATCCAGTTGCTCTAACTAGCTAGAGAACATGCAATTGTGAGAATATGTCAAAACTGTTATAAACTGTCAACACACTATGGCTTTTCTTAATCTTAGATCTGTGTTAGGTTTAGTTCACTGCAGTCAGAACTGACTTCTCGTTGTCCGGATGAGTATCTAGCACTGAGAACTCGTATACTGCCACTGTAAGATTAGGTATTTAGGCTCTGGCTTCAAAAAATGATGCGTGTGAGTGTGTATATGTGTGTGTTTGTACACATACATATTTACACATGCCCCCACACCCCCTTTATAGGTTCCATATGGCATCCCAGATAATGTCTCCGCTGGCACCTAAAGCAGGTTGTGCCTGACAAGTGATCCACACCCATCACACCCTCCCTCTGTTTATGCTACATCTTATATTTCTGTTGTGCATCTTGGTGGGGTGGGGAATGGGATGGGAACGGTTGGAAAGGAATGGGATAGGATGGTATTGAAGAGCACAAGACCTGGAAAAGGTTTTACCTGAATCATTTTATTGTAAGCCTTCTGGATGGGCCAGCAGCAATGATGGACAAACCACTCCACAGGCAAAAAAAGGCTGGAAGGTGTCTGCATCCCTGGAGCAGCGTCAGCAAAGCTCAGAAGGACAGATCTGAGAGAGCAGAGGTTAGCAGAGGAAGGAGCACCACTGCCCTTCAAGGGCTGGGTTTCACTCAGGAGAGACACACAAGATGATGTAGGATTTATTGACTGTTTCTTCCAGTGAATTTTGGAAATCTGAAAATGCTTCAGGGGGAAGGAAGAGCTCCAGATGCTTCTGAGGGACTTTGCTGGCAGAAGCAGGTACAGGCCAAATACTTCCTTGTTTCTGGCATCTAGGAAATAAGAAGACAGAAGGCCCGATACATACACTGAAGTGAACTGTCGGTAGGCATACTCACTCGGTACAGTTAATCTTGGCCTCTGCCTATGAGCGTAGCCCTGACTTTGGAGGTACTGACTCGTGAAGTACTGAAGAAGAATCTAGAAGGTGCTTTGTTAATAGGGTTGGGTGTATCTTCTTTTATTAACCATCCCTCTGGTGGTCGTTACCGCCATATTCAGCTCCTAACAAAGGTCATTTGCACAGCAATCAATCTAAAAAACCTCTGCACCTCCTGCCATTCAGATGCAATATTTTCTAAGAGCAAATGATGAGCTTTTGCTACTGTGTCATTATTTCCAAGCCATTATTCTGTGATGTGACAAGGCACACTAGAAAGTGGCTGACGGAAATGTTTGTCTTTAAGACCGTTCTTACAGCAGTTTTCTTGGTTCTCCGCTAAAAAAGTATCCATCTGCCCATCAGGGTAGAGTAACTAATGAATTATGTCATCCTCAGGACTGGGATAGACAGACAGTTACTGTTGTCATTGTAGAATTTTGGGTCAGTGTAAGGACCCTTGTGCCCCGGGAGGCCCTGCCGGTGGCCTGTCCCCAGGAGCCCCCACTGCCCCCGGTGCTGTCCCCCCAGAGTCACCGGCTGTCCCAGCACCCTGCAGCCAGGAAGGTTTGTCAATAAATCCAGGTTTTTCTGCATGGCAGGACAGATCACTGAGGGCACAGCAGTAAGCTAACAGGGTGAGCTAGCTTTTTTAATGACTCAAACTTTTGAAGTGTGAGAGGAAGCCAAGGCTAAGCAACCTTAGAAAAATTCAGATGGTGCCTAACGGGTGAAGAGAAAAGGAATTTGTCTCGCAGCACTCGTATCTTCTTCTCAATTAGCACAGCAGTGAGGCTAATTTGGCTACAGAAGTTCATTCAAGTAGAGCAGCTAATTGCTGCACACTGTCCTTCTTTTTCCTTAGAGCACGGTAAATGCGATGTCCCAGATACAAACCAGAGCACCATAACGCTTGCAATATTTTCTTATTACCACAGGGTGGTGGTGAAGACCTTAGTGGAAACTTCACTGCTCAGCCGTGCTGAGGACGCCTTATTTTACACACAGGCCATGCGTGTCATCTCTCTGCAGCCTGGGAACACCCTCAGACAGTTTTCAGTCACTTGCACCAACAGGGTGAGTTAAGGCCACTTCCTATAACACATTAACTCCTGTGACTATTGGTTTTATCCTTCACCGTTCATGATCAGCATTTAAGGAGATGATGATATGCTCAGTTGCTTTATTTTCACTAGTTTCAACAGTCCTGGTTTGAAAAAGAGAACTATAATTAAGTATCAAGTTATGGCTTCTTCAAATTTAGTTACCAATAATATGTAATTTAGTAGCACAATAGCTTTGACTGATGCTTGAGTGGCTAGATGGGGAGCTTGCTAATTACACATGAAAAGCTCTCTTTGGCATTCAGTTTATTTACTTTAATTTGACCTCATTACTTCTTTTCCATAATTACCCAATAATTGTAATGCCACGTTAACAGCATTGTTATTTTTAATTTCTGTAGTCTTTTTGTCCCTAATGCCGTTGTAAATTGCTTCATACAGAAACTAACTTTATTACATGTTTTTCCAGCACAGTAATGGTATGAGACATGCCTTCCAGCCTACAAACCAACCAGGCTGTCAACGGGTAACATTTGTGTAATGTATTTGTATAATGGAGGAAAATCAAAGATTTATTAATGCATTTTAACAATTTTCTTTCATGTAACAGTGATAAAATCCAAAGTACAGAGCGCTTCAGCTTAATATTGGAATAAATAGGAAGATTCCAGTTTAAACCTCTGTTTTAATTATTTAACAGCTCTCAAAACTAAATCACTGACCTTTGAGAATTTAGTGACCAAACAAGTGCTTGTCCTCAAAGCACGTATTTGAAGCGTGAATTCCTTTACATGTAGCTTTTATACCCTGGTTACAGATGCCCAAGAACACTGCAAGTATGAAGTGAATGAGGTAAGACCAAAGATCCTATATATCTGATAATGGTGGTGATGATGATGATGATATTGATGTTGTCAGCTGATGGAAAGGAGTGCATGTGTGGGGACCAACTCTCTATTCTTTAGGCAAGAAACACTCCCTTAGACAACTGGGAATGGGGTTTTGTGCCAGTGGACAAGGGCTATCAGACTTCTCCATGGGATGCACCATATCCTAACAGCATCACACAGAGCACTTCTTCCTTTTGCACTTCTCTGGAGTCCTTTGACTAAGGCAGCAAATGTTTATATAGCTCAGAAGTAGCAAACGTTTAATCTGTTTTCATCTTTCTTTAGTGCCAAACAGCAGCAGCAGACAAAGCAGGATTTTGCTGGTGGGTGATCAAACATCTCCCTGTAGATCATTGGCAAAGGCACCATACATCACATATCCAATAACTGTGGCAAAATGGGGAACTTTTCTGAAGAGAGGATTAAAAGATTAAGGAATGTGTCCCAAAATCAAGGTCTTCCTCTATAAATCAAGTTAAAAAAATATTTAGATCTAATATTGCTAACAGGGGGTAATTATTGAAAACATACTAGTCCCTCTACATGGTATTTGGATGCATTCTTTCCTAAGACTGAGAAATGGTAGTGAAGAAATTAAACAGAAGACATTATCTTTTCAGTTGATGATAGTTAATATTTCAATTTAGTATTCAGATCTCAGTATTAAGTTCTTATTAATGAAAGAACCAATTCAAAAGCCGATTATGTAAAATCTATTCATTCTATCACTTTTGCCTGTATAAGTACTTAACCTATACAGCCCAAGCTTCTATGCAATACGGATTTATGAATATTAATTCCAAAAAAATGAGCATTAATTTTGTTGCTATTTGATTTTTGTTCCTAAGTCTAATCTCTTCCCATTAATTGCTCTTACACTCACTTAAACCAGTTGTGTCTAGAATTAAGTATTAACGTATATCAGTGGGCCTATATTAAAAGACGTTATATAGGAGGGACACTGTAATGAAAGGAGAAATATAAGCTGGACTTTAAGTAAGTTACATGAAGGGGTAGAACCAGACTAAAGGTTTGTTTTTGCCAAAAACCTCTCTTACTTGATCCCTCACATCTTTGCCCTCACTCTGTTCCAGCTCTGACTCCCTCTGAGGTCATTCAATTTATTAACCCAGTAGATGACTAACTCCAATTAAAAAAAAAAAAAAAAAAAAAGAGAGAGAGAGAAAAAGATGATTGCTCTGTGCTGAATTAGGGGCTGAATTGCCCTAATTCACCTCCTGTGGCACCACAGTCAGCTCCTGGGAGATGAGAGGCACAACTATGTAATCACAAGTAGGTGCAGGGAGAAATGTGGATGGAGAAGTGGGCATTAAGACCTCTGCTTCTTCTTGGTTATGAACTGTTTGACTGGCCCAGTTATATTATTTTTCCCTTAAGAAGCTGTTAGGTACTGGGTTATTAATGGCCAACACTGACTAAAGATTGGAGATCAGAAAGAAGGGTTTTCTTACAGACTCTAAATACATAACATCCCATTTGGCTGGAAGGCTTTGAAATGGGAAAGAGGAAGATGGAAGATGTAGATGGGCTTCTGCACGGCTCTGAAAAGCAGAAAGGGGCATGAAATAGCTTCATTTTGGGCACAGTTCTGGCTAGAGGAGTATACAAAGAGTTCTGAACAAGGAGAATGCCTGTATGTTATGTAAGCAAAACAGCAGCTCAGAGAAACAGGACATTGTATGAATCCTTGTGTATGAACGTGGGATCACTAGTCCTGCCTGAATCACCCCCCACCAAGAACTGAAATTTCGACTATTGATTTAGGCTCAGGACAGCAACATTATTATTAGCTTGATTCCCTGTAGACTTGCCAGGTGTTTCACAGGTTTGGTTGGAGTAAGACAGGTCACTGGAAGTTCTTCAGCATATAGCTGCTGCATCTGTATATTCTTTGCTGGGGGGTGAAGAAAAAAAAGATCACTTTTGCCCAAGTTGCCTTTTAATGTGGGTTAAGTTCAGGCAAATCTATGAAATATGGGCTTTGTCAATGCACTCATGGTTTAAATAGAACAGTGTGAAACTCTATGGGATGCACTGAGCTGTTGTTTTCTTGTTTGCTGGATAGATCCTGAGGATATCAAGGGCAGCTCTAAACCTCCCCAGAGCTTTTGTGACTTTCATCTGCTCACCATCTACCTGCATCAAAATTCCCTTTTGCAGAGTCACTTATTTCCACCAGTCATACTGCATAAGAAAATATGAATCAGAACCTGATGCTCCAAATCACAGGGAATTAAGGAGTATTTTAAATTGTGTAAAGCTGAGTTAATGTTTCAAATATATAATGACACTGTGTCTGGTATTCCCATTAAATTATTACTTGAAATAGCACTCTGTAGTCTCCAGGACTGTACTTGATGCTATAGAGAGACCTATAAATAAAACAAAACAAAACAAAACAATAGACATGGTGAAAACCCATTTCCTTTTTTTTTTGTCCCTCCACCACCCTCCATCCCCTTCTAAGGTAGACTTAGATAGATGTACTTTTGCTTTCTTAAATCTTTCAGCCGAAATCATATAACCTATGTAAAGAATGAAAAGCTGGATTATACTGCTGGCTATTGTGGTCAGCACGACAGAAACACAAAACCAGGACGTCTGTACCCAAGGGTATCCTGGCATCCCCGGCAATCCTGGGCACAATGGCATACCTGGTCGTGATGGACGTGATGGTCCAAAAGGCGACAAGGGAGATACAGGTACTATGTTCAGAATAAATGATTTCATGTAGCAAGTGCAATGCCATTCATTCCCAAAGTTGTCTGTAGTCGCTCTGCATTAATGGGATTATTCTGCCTAGCCTTCAGAAAACATTTTGGATGTTTGTCATTTACTTGTTTGAAAACGGAAATATAAAGACGTAATAATGAAAGCAAGATAGCTAATACTATGGAGAGGTTAGGTCCGTGGGATAAAACCAAAAGAACAAAGACTTTACCTTCTATTTTGGAAGTATTTTCATGTTTATTTGAAAATTTTAAAGCCTGTAAACCTACTCCTACATCTTTAAGATAGCAACTATATTTCTGTAAAAAGCTTCAAGCCCAGTAGAATATAAACAAACCAACAACTGATACCTTGTTCAGTGCAATAAGAAGTGTGCAGCGGTAAGATTTCTTTCTTACCTAAATTTAACATTCATAGGACTTGCTTCTGAGCGTGCCTACTTGCTGTAACTCTAGAGCCGCTAGAGGAAGTTCAGGAATGGAGACTGTTGAAAAACAGTGTAGGATTTGTGTCTCCTCTAACAGGCTACGATAGAGATATGGTGTGATACTGAAGACAGACGTGATCTGCTCAGCATCCTAAAGCTAGTAATTCCCACAGTACTTTAAGCCTCAGCTGCCTTTTGCATCCATGCTGGAATAGCAAGGCCAGGGTTGCACAAGGTAATAAATCTGTGGGCATGTGGAAATATAACACCTCAGCTGAAGTGTCAATCCCAGAATGCAAGGCACAGGACAAGTGTATATTTGCCACTTCAAATTTGTTCACAAAATCTGGGGGGAAAACTCTTCCCCAACAGGCTTTATGTTAGGTCAGCTATTGTGTGGCATTGTGCAGGTAGTGTTATGGCTTAATGCATAAACCCATCACAAACAACGTTATTGTGGGCCTGGCTAACTCAGCTGCACAAATCAACCTGGATCAAACTTGTACTTACCAGAGGAATCCTTCTACCAAGTGCTGATGTTAAGGATTGTGAATCACAGCTCTTTTCAGCGGAGTATATAATCTAGTACATAAACCAAACTTGACATCAACAGTCTAAGATAAATTAACTTAAAATGTGCTGAAGTGTTTTATTATGTCTTTCAAGCTAGCGGAAAGGTCTGCCTTTAACAGACTGGGTTGCTAAGCTAATGAATCACCTACTCCACCAGAGAAGTATATGCGTCTGCAGACAGTGTAGGCTGCTGAATCGGTGTTGAAGATGTAGTTTGATGTGTGGTTCTTTGATGGCTGTGCTGGCATAGGTGGGATCCTCTACCAGATATTTCTCCTACCACTTGACTCTCCTCTCTTACACACCACACTGTTTGTGTGGCTACACAGTAAATTAGATCTGCTGAAACATAACCAGCACTTATAATTTGGGCACTGAAGATTTATTCACTGCTTACGGCCTGCCCTGGGCCACTGAAAGACAGGTCTACCCACCTAGGTATTTACCTCAATGATTCTAAAGAGTTACTTCAAACTCCTTTCTTTGTGAGATGATTTAGAGCTCTCTGCCAAGCAACCACTTACATGCTCCTGCTTTCAGTGCCCTAACCTGGCTAAAACAAAAATCTTTTAAAATCTAGAAACAAACAAAAAAATATCCATTAGCTTCTTAATAGGCACATACAATTAGCTGCTGCCTTTTTCTTTATGCAGGGGTCCAGGAAAGTCTGAAAAGTGGAAAATCTAGAGCTTACTTTATTTTCATTAATCTTATAAATGTCCTCACTTTTCTCCATTGAGTTATCACATGATATCACTCATTTCCAATAAAGTCCCCAACCTGTTTTCCTAAATCAAGCTATTATGATGACTATACTGACTATTCTTCAAGCAAATTGGGATGACTGTACCATTCCTTAGAGTCTATGTTTATACTGTATGTACATACACCTTCGCAGTTAAATACATGAGACTTAGTTTTGTTCCTTACCAAGCCAATGAAAATTCAGCAGATGCTGGACTGTGCCCATTGTGCAGAAAACTGCTAAAGAACTCTTCTCCAGTCCATATGGCTGGAGACCTACTCTTGGAATATGGTTACATCCAAACTACCAACTTTTTCCTTCTGTTCTGTTGTGTTCTGGATGCAGATCCAGGTATTTGTTCACACACCTCCTGGTCACCTGTGATGTTACTACAAAAATGACTTATAGAATTGTTCTCTTTAGAGCAGTGGAAAGTCCGTGCCATGATAGGTACGGGGATCAAGAGTGTGAATGCCTTCCTTAGACCTACAGGCAATATTATTCCACTGTAATGTTTCATTACGATTGGCCAAACTTCTTCAGATGTCTCTTCTTGAGAGAGGAGTTTACCATTGTTTCACCGCTAGGCTTCCTGTCCCTGCAAAGCTTCTTGCTGAATGTGGCTTCCTCACTCCTTTTCCTGCTGGTGTATCTTCCATGGATGGAGGCAACAACAGGACAAGAATTTTTACACTGGTGGTCCTGGCCAGGGTATAGCTCCTCTACATATCTCAATAACACACCACTTCATGCCAAGGATTCCCTCTGTCTCAAAAAAGCACCATCCTCAAGCAGAGTTTCTGTGCTCTCTGTCAATTTATCCATAAGAGAAAAGTACCAGCAGTGGCACCCACTAGAAGTCAGTGTTTAGCCAGGCTTGAAAAGGAACGATTAGAGAAGAATTCACCCCGAGTTTTCTGGTAACTTAATTGTTTAATGAAAATCTGCTTTTCTGTTCTGCACTAGGTGAAGCAGGACTTCCTGGCAGTCCAGGAAAAGATGGTGCAAATGGAGAAAAAGGCGAACGAGGTCAGAGAAGATGTGTTTCTATTTAATATTTGTCGGTCAACTGCTGTCCTTGTGTTTGTGAGCACTAGATGTGCTATGTACCTTCTAGCTGCAGCGAAAATACCACAAAGGTTAAAACACCTTCTCCCAGAAGTAGTAGAGGCTGTACAAATATGTGGACAATACAAGAGGAATTTGCCACCTCCAATTATCCCACTGCCTCTGATGCCCTACAACTTGTTCACTCAGCTTGTTATCCTACCTTTCCGATCTCTGATCCTTTCGTCAGTTGCTGAGGAAGACAGCGCATCTGCAGCTACCTTAAGAAAGTGAGGCTCTTGTAGCTCAGGAGGGAGACTTCTAAAAGAAATTGTAGAAGACACAAATTATACACCTAAAAATACAGTAGATCGTGTATACTTCACCTGTTTAGCCAACATGCATATGCAGCATGTCTCCTGTGTCAGACAGATGTACATGTGCAAAGTGACATGCATACACGCAGGGAGTCAGCCATCAGTGGGTCAAGAGGCATCACATCATTCTGCAGAAATTCAGTAACTCTGAGATGCTGGACTTGTGTATCCTTAGAGTAATTGTACACAGACAATGTATATATCCAAAAGCATGGAAGCCTGCCAAAGACAGTGTCCAGGCTGTCCAAAATCCTGAAGCTGACCCTGAGAAATAACACACAGTATATGCATTGCATGGCAGTAACTACAAGCTGCTCTACTCCCCTCAGAATTTTCTCCAGCCTATTAGAAACAACCCCAGTCCTGGAAGGAGCATGAGATATGAGACCACAAATATTGTTTAAAATTACTAGAAGTACCTCTTTTTCCTGTACCCTTGTCCTGATGGACCTGTGCTGCTTTTCCTAGACGTTCATCATACAATCTCACCTAGTTTCAGTTCACTGCTGCTGTTAAATATTCTCAATTGTAAATTGAGAACAGTAAACTGTAAATACACCATTATTCCTAACATCAGAAGCCAGAGGCTCTTATGCAGAAATTATCAGCTCTTTTTCTGATTAATAGAGTATACGATCATTATGATGCCTTTTGCCTAACAACTGCTAACATGCCCTTCACATCATGAGACCTTCACCATCAAACCCTTTTGCAGCAATCAGAGGATGTTCAAATGATTTGAGCTTCAGCCCAAGAGTGGATGTAGGATAAATGGAGCATGTGGTAGCAAATAACAGGACAAAAAGCATTTAGTTGCACTGCAGTAGCAATCTAGGTAACCCAAGCAAAGTTATGTCATGCAGAAATTATACAGACACATGGCAAGCAAGTTCTGGGTATTGTCCAAACAGAGCCTTGCTCTGATTAAATTGTGAACCATCTCCCTTGTTCTGTATACCAAAGATTGGAAACAAGTGTCTGGACAGATGCTGCTTGTGCCTGAGATGTTGTAAGCTGTGAGTGCTACTGTCAGCCTGTAGACAAATCATACCTTCCTTTCTTTGAGCTTATTCTTGCTGCTCTCAGACAGAGCACCAGTTTTTTAACACAATAGCAGGTTCTTCAGATGTTATGCTTATCCTGCACTTAAATGTATGATAAATTGTATGTACAGTGGTGACACACCTACACGTATGTGTTCCTGCTGAAACTCATGTTGTGCCCCACTAATCCAGTAGATCACAAGAAAGTGTCTTTGTTTTTTCTCTCTTTTGTTTAGGAGCCAATGGGACTGTTGAAGAGAAGGGGAACAAAGGAGATAAAGGAGAAAGAGGACGACCTGGGAAACTGGGACCAAAAGGAATTATAGGGTCAGTGGGTTATAAAGGTCAGAAGGGAGAGCTGGGACTGCAAGGACAAAAGGGGTTAAAAGGAGACATTGGGCCCATTGGTCCAAAAGGGACAAAGGGTGAAATCGGCCATCCTGGAAAAGTTGGTTTCCCAGGGCCAATTGGCCCAACTGGTAATCCAGGTCCTAAAGGTAATACTGGAGATCTGGGGCCACAGGGTAATCCAGGAGTTCAGGGGGAAAGAGGCTTGAAAGGAGACAGAGGAGATAAGGGGAACGTGGGTGCCCCAGGAGTCCTGCCAAGGAGTGCTTTCAGTGTTGGCCTTACGATTGCCACCAAATTTCCCCCTCCGAATCGCCCAATCAAGTTTGACAAGGTGCTGTATAATAGTCTAAACGACTACAACCTAGTTACTGGTAAATTCATCTGCAAATACCCCGGTGTTTACTATTTCACCTACCACATCACTGTCTACTCAAGGAATGTGCGAGTAGCTCTAGTTAAAAATGGCATCAAGATGTTGCACACAATGGACAGGTACCAGGGTGGAGAGGACCAGGCCTCAGGAGCCACCATCCTTGAGCTACAGGGGGGAGATGAGGTGTGGCTGCAGGCTCACCAAGGAGAGACTTTCAACGGGCTGTTTGCAGATGCTGATGATGATACCACCTTCTCTGGGTTCCTCCTATTCAGCACCTCCAACCCACTAGAGCTGCTGCCATCACCTGCCCTGTAACTCCACATTATTGTGAATGGTGTACACCTGTGTCCTTCAGCCCTCCCTAATAAAGTTGTTATCTGCTGGCTAATTTCTCCTGGATTCAACAGAAAACAGTGAGCATCCAGGGAGGTATGTCGAGGGTTGAAAGGGACCTGTAGGACTGCAGGGCAGGGTAGGACCAGCTAGGCATCTCCCTAAAACCTGAGTACTTTTTTTTTCACTGAAGTCATCACAGCAGGAAGGTGTAGGATCACGCTACTTGTATCTGTAGGAAACCAGGCCTTGTTCTGCACACAGCGGCTCGTTGCACAACTTGGTGTGCTGAAGTTCTCATAACCAGCTGCTGAAACAGAGCTCGGGGCTTCAGACTCATATGCAGAAGAGTTTGAAATAAATGCCTTCTTGTCCCAGTCACAAGGTGCTGGGTGTTTACTTATTAAACTCACATAATCTGCTGCTGTCTGCTTTCTTTTTAGAATTCAAAACAAAATAAAAATCCCAATGTGCACAAACTGTTTTTATGGCTGTAGTCGCAGGACAGTTGTTTTCAGGAATGGCTTCTGCACAAGAGAGGACAAGTCTTCTGAATCTACAGCACTGGGCTTGCCACGTTACTGGTTTGGTGACTTACTGTAGTTACACAGGGGTGCACTGACCAGTTCTGAAGGACAAATGTTTTAAAAGAAAGTGGTTCCAGGTTCTGGAGTTGTGAAATGTGCGTCCCTATTATAATGTATAAACATTGGGCAGCAGCTTACATCTTTCTAGGTGACATGTGTAAATGGACTTGAAATTTGGTTGGGTGTTTTTCTGGGTTTTTTTTGTTTTTTTTTTTTTCATCCAACCATTTCAAAATAGTTTTTAATCTTGGAATTAGCGTAGTTTGATACCTCCACAGGGGCTGCTTGCTCTGTGGCACGAGTTTCGTTGCAGCTGGGTGGATTTGACAGTTTTAAATATGGTTCTTGGCTCTCCGTGTGGCCAAAAGGTCTGATGCAGAGCGGGATGGTGTGAGGGGAGGAAGCTCCTTCTGGTGTGGGCAGATACTCGGTGAGGGTGCACAAATACAGCACGATGCTGCTCTACTGCAGAATTAGGTGGTGCTAAACAAATTCTCCCAAATGAACCATAAACCTTAATTGACACTGAAGCAGACATGCTGGAGAACTGGCCGAGAGATATTTCATGTGCCATAAAACTAACGTCTGTGAATTTTCTCAGAATTTTTTTATTTTTTTCCCCTTTTCACCTAAAACTGGAAAATATAACAAAAGACGCTGGTAAGTCTCACTCCCTCCCCATAGAGAGTAAAGCGGAGATGCTGATGGACAGGGGCCAGCGTCCTGAAATGCAGCAGGAGCCGGAGGCTGGATCCTGGGGCCCGGCTTCTCGCCCCCCCTCAGGCGGCAGGGGGTCCCCACAGCCCTGCAGGGGGTCCCCACAGCCGTCGAATCGAACGCATGGATCACAGCCCAGCACCAACAGGCGAGGGGGGCTTCTTGAGGGAGCTGAATTACAGCTGGGGACACACTAGAGCAGTAAGGCAGCCGGAAGGGCTACGTGAGTTTTAAAGGAAGAGGAGATTTTCCCGCCTCTAAGCCACAGGCCGTGAGTTTGCGTCGTAGAAGCACCTGGGCCAAAGAGCGCTTTGCAGCCGACCTCGGGCTAACTGGGAAGCACATGTGGGGAATGCCGGCCAGCACTGGGCCCCCCACTCACTGCCAGGACGCCCCCGCTGCCCACCCACCCGCTCCGCCCCTTCCCCGCAGCGCCGGGCCGGGCCGCAGCCGCTCGCAGCGGGCGGGAGGCGGCGCGGGAGCCGGGCGGGCGGCAGGGAGCCCCGCCTCCCTCCGCGCTGTGACGGCCGGCGCTGCAGCTCTTCCCCTTCCCCCCCCTCCTCCTCCTCCCGCTCTCCTCCCCCCTCGGCCCGGGCGTGGGGAGGTCGCCGCCCAGCCGTGTGCGCCGGGGCCTGTTGCCGGGACCCATTCCGCCATGCTGGCCGGCTGCCGGCGGGCGCTCCCGGCGGCGCTGGGCCGGGCGCTGCGGGGCCTGGCGGCGGGGCCGGGCTGCCGGGCCGTCAGCACCAGCTGGTCCCCGGTGGGCGCCGCCTTCGATGCGAAGCAGCAAGGGCAGCCGCTGCGCGGCGGCGCGGTGGGAGGGAAGACGGTGAGCGGCGGGCGGGGAAGGGCCTGAGGCGGGCAGCAGCGGCCTAGGCCGCCTTGCGCTTTGCTTCACTTGCGTGTAATTTTTTATTTTGAAACTTTTAAATGGTGTTGGTGGGGACAGCCAGGCAGTTACCAGAGGGTTAGGCGGTTACATCTTCATAAGGCTTTGGTTTGGTTCTAATGAACCGAAAACATTCTGTCTTCTGGGCACACTGGGAGTTTGAAAATCACGGCCTTGTTTGTTGCACCATTTGCTTTGAGCGTCAACAGAGACCATATATATATATATATATATATATATATATATATTTGGTGTATATGTATGCAGTATCCTTTCCATTCCTAGCTCCAACCTGATTGTGGCTTTTTGCACCTGTCAGTGCCACAGAACTGGTTGGACTGCTGGCATCCTCTCGCCTGGACACCATTCAGTTGCTTGTGGCAGAAAAGCGTTTGTTTGCTGGGTTGGTGACACTCAGGCCTTTTGCCTTAATTCTTTTTAGGGTGAATCGGATACGTTTGTTAATGGGAATCCTGGGACTCTCATTGAGTTCCTGGACAGCATAAGATGTGTACCTCCAGTGGCACAGCGCGTGCAGAATGCTTACATCTGTAAAATCCGGGTGTTAGTCTGCTGACTCACCTGTCCCTACCATGGTGCCCAGGCTGGTGAAGCTGTCAAATGCTGGGACTAAAGGATTGAGGACAAATCTGACCTCTATTTATCATCTAGCACTTGTTTGGGAAACTTCCTCTGGGTCTTCTTCCTCTACAAGCACGCTAGTGTAAGTCTTGCTCCAGGAAATAATCCAATTACATTTTGTGCATTTACCTGGTCTAGGGAATGAGTTCTGGATTTGCTTGGCCCACAGAGAGGATGTAGAGTTCTTTGGGAGCAGACATGCATATTTCAGGCTTGCAAAGAGCCAAGTTTTTAGAGCTAGAGTGTAAATGTTGAGGCAAAGCAAAGACAGTGATGCTGCAGCCATGCAGCCTCACTGTTGAAGAGCACAGAGACCTGGACCAGGCTTCCTTTCTTTGTGATTTTAAATTTTTTTGTGTCAAACTTGGTGTCATATGGAAGAGTTGCTCCATGGCTAATTTATCTCTTAAGAGGAGATGCTTCCTGTTCATCAAGGACTACATGTGCAGGAGGAGCTCACTTGGGAAGATGAATGGGTGATGCAGGGCAGCAGGAAGGCCAGGAGCTCTCTGGGACATTGCAGGACACTGCATCAGCTGGCCGAGGATCTGAGTGAAGGGGCAATTTTGAGTCTTTTATACAGCAAGCATTATTGAAGGGTGGTGTGGTACATGTATATTTAAGTTTGTGTGTGTGTACACATGTATATATATAAAAAGTATCTATTTCAGTGCAGTTCCTGTTTCCAAATAATAAATGGGAATTCTGAGCAAAGGGTTGCTGTCTTAAGAGTGGCCAGCTTATAGAAAGAGCATTAGGAAAAGAAAAGCAGTTTTAGCAAGAGCAACAAAGAGAAAATAGGAAAAAAAGCAACTCAGAATGTCCCAAATGCTTACTTCCGGTGTTACTTTTGCTTCAGAATATATACTTTTACAGACAAGCTGTCAATTGGAAGCTTTTAATTTCATTTGGATAAATAATTGTAAGCTGTATGCAAACCTGCAACTGCCTGCTATAATACAAAGTTTGCAGAAGGTGCATTGTAAAGTGACTGCCCTGCAGATTTTCAAATCAAGATTGTGATTTTTAGATGCTGAAGTTAAATTTGGGAAGGGATGGTTGTTGTGTGAAATCATGTACTTTGCACTGTTATGTGTTGTAGTTAGGAGGTAAAGAGATGCTCATGTTACAGTTAGGCAGTTACAAAGGGGCTGCATTGCTTGCAGAGATGCTGTTTAATCTTAAATGAATTTTTTTTACTGTTGTGGGTCTGTATCATGGAACTTCTCTAGCAGGTAGTGTTAGCCGTTTTGGCTGACCAAAATTGGTAGGACCTCTTTAACTTTCTTCCAGCAAATGCAGGATGTGACTGCTGCCTGTGTCTGTGCTGCCCAAGTCAGTGTGTTTGCCCTGCCTTGTTGGACAGGGCCAGGTTTGGTAAGAGCTTCAGGTATAAAACTGTTCTTTCTGTAAAATTTTTGAGTTGTTGCTGATAATTCCTTTGAGATCTGCTTCCAGTATTTGGGACTCATATAATGAGCCTGAGACAACTGTCCTGTTGCCTGCAATTTGTTGATATCTAGGGTTGCTGGCCAACTCATTCACTGTTTTGACACTCCTGCTTAGTCCTCACATTCCTTGATTAGTCTCTTTTGCTTCAGAGGGATGATTTTCCTTCATTTCAAAACGTAATTAGACTTCCTATGATTTTTCTGGTGCCCATGCTTTGGAAGTGAGATAAAAAATGCTTTGAGAAAAGGATGGTATAGGAGGTTACAGGGTAGGAGAGTTTGTGAGGATTTGATGTCGAACTCTTAAGGTTTGCTAAGAACAAGCCTGGCTGAAAGAACGTCAGTGGGGTTTTGCTCTGGGAAGTGAAGATGGTTTCATGGGATACCAGTGTCTGTGGCTGATACGGTGACTATTATCTCTACAAAAACACTCACGTGGGAATGTTTCAGTGAAATGGTGCAATGTGCCAGCTAGGGCCATTTTGGTAAAATTCTGTGGTGATGATTTCGTCCTGAAACAGAGAGGCAGAAATCGAGGAGGGTAATAGTGATGTGTTTTCATTGTGTTCTGCCCTTCAGGGTCTGTTTGGTGTTCCAGAACTGAGCTGTCCAGAAGGATTTAAAGAAGCACAGGACAAAGCATTGCAAGAGTCGGAACAGCTAGTCCAGAAGGCATGTTCCACACCACCTGGACCAGAGACTGTAAAGATCTTTGATCAGCTTTCAGATAGCTTGTGCAGAGTGGCAGACTTGGTAAATTACTTTTTTGTATTATTACTTGAAGCAAATTTTTTTGAACTGACGGACCTAATAAGCTTGCACCGTGTTGTTCCACTTTGATTTTTTGCACTGCAGTAAATAGCAGATCAACTCTGAAATTTTGTGTTAAGACAGAAAATTAAATTGATTGCAATTTAATTACAGGGGATTTACTGACTGATAAGTAACTACAAATCCTGTCAGACTGTCCAGTTTATACTATTTTTACATCTATCTTAAAATTAAGGTCACAACAAGAAAAATAGTGGTGAAATCAGAATTATATTTCTGCCTTAATATTAATACATCATCTTTCCAGTGTCATTTACGTTATGGAGAACCTGTGATTGCTGTCAAAGTTGAAGCTGGGGTTGCAATACACATGCTTTTAACTTAGGAAAGTTTAAAAGTTGATAGGTGAAGGTCCTTAAAGAACTTACAGGTTAAAAGTAGCAGATGGAAATAAACAGTGTCACCTTTTATTAACACAAGAAAAAATGCAGGTATTTCCTACATTGCAGTTTCTGTAGTCCACAGAATTTGAGTACCTGGTCTCATGTTCTGTATAACAAAATGCTAAGTGTAATGGAGCACTTTGTATTGCTCTCTGGAAACTTGTTTGCCCAAAGCGTATCTTTTATCAAATCATCATTCTTTGTTTGAAGGAAGCAGACCCAACCTTCATACTGAAATCAGTTCTTAATAAGTCATCGATTTTTTTGACTTTTTTCACATTTGAATTTCTCTCTGTGTTCTCAGTTCTCAAATCTTGTTCCTTATTCCTTTCTAGATTCAAGGTATCTTATGTGCCAGGCACTTTTTCCTTCTGAAAGTACTTGTGTGCTGTCAAGTCACACATTCTCCTTTTGTCTGTTATATTTTATATAGGCTATGCCTAATTCCTCTTAAGCATTATCTAATGAAAACACTCATCAGAATTCAATGGCCATAGTTCTGAATCAGTTTGCTGAATTAAAATTACCTTCTGTGTAATACTTTCAAGTCTGTATGTTAAAAGATGCAGAGCTTGCAGAGCTCTGTCTAGATGTGGTTTGGTGATTGTTATCTGTTGGCAGGAATTTTGAGATCTGCCATTCAGTACCGTTCTGTCAATATTATACAGGGTTTTAAAAAGGGATTCTAAGAAGTAAAAATCGTGTGTTACATTTGTAAAGTTGCCTTTTCAAACTGCAATCATACTGTTAAAGTCAAGCTTATTTCATGTACTTTCTGTAAAATCAGGCTGAATGTCTTCAGTGTATTCCTAATGTTTAATTCTGTATCATTTCAATGCCAGAAGCTCCCTGAATTCATGTTGACAGTCATGGAAACACCTAGATCTCCAGTCCCCTTTTAGCATCCTTCTAGTCTTCCAAACTCCTTTGAGTATTTGGAGACTTACTAAAAATCAGTAACTCAAATAAAAACCCTGTTCTGAATCCAAAATAACTTCCGGGTTTTCTCTTTTCTCTTTAAACAACGTATTTCTTCCTAGTAGATAATGATGTCAAAGCATAACGTGATGGTCTGTACTGAAAAGTGAAAAGGGTTTAAAAGCAAGCCCTCTATGCATATTTGGTG
Source organism: Falco biarmicus (assembly GCF_023638135.1). Taxonomy (NCBI): domain Eukaryota; kingdom Metazoa; phylum Chordata; class Aves; order Falconiformes; family Falconidae; genus Falco; species Falco biarmicus. The sequence goes on along the minus strand of NC_079289.1, from coordinate 21,680,777 downwards.
GTGTGCTTTTTCCTTAACTGTGAGTTTTAGTTTTAAAAATCTTTCATAATATTTAAGTACATTGGAGTGTAAGGCCTCTAAGATACACACCATACTAAAAAAGTTTTTAAGTAGTGTATGGATTTAAAGATATTTATTGGAAAGACACATTCACTGTCTGGTTTAATAGTTGTCAGCACCATTTTTCCATAGGCTTTATTTTTCAGGGAAAAATATGTAAATTCTGCAAACAGGTTGCATAGAACTGTAGAAATAAATGTTAATGTAAATGTAATTACTTGAGTGCAACTTTTTTTATAATTACAGATTTCTTTTATTTGTTTTTTTTTTTTTGCCTCACTGTTTTCTGTCAGGCAGATTTTGTGAAAATTGCCCATCCTGACTTTGCATTCAGAGAGGCGGCTGAAGAAGCTTGCAGGAGCATTGGTACCGTGGTAGAGAAGTATGGGGTTTTTTGGTTTGGTTTTTTTTGTTGTTGGTTGGTTGGTTGGTTTTTTTTTCTATTTCCATAGGCATCTTTAAAAATTACTGTATGATGGTCTATGAAAACAGCAATTGACACAAAATTATGTAGGAAGGATTTACACATGAGAACAAAGTGTCAGTCTTGCTGTTACTGTAACAACGCTAAATCCTTAAATATCTGTATCTCATGAAAGGTGTTTCTGTCTTAGTTTCCATTTATGTTCTGAAGTTTTTAAGTTGTCAGGTGACTCAGTGTCACTGAAACGCAAAGAGACTGAAACTACGTTGTTCTGGGACTTGTGACAGGTAACCCAACTGCTGTAAAGCATGTGTACAAAATGCTGATTTGTTTTTAATATTTAAGCTGTTATATTTCACAACATTTTCTCTTCTGGTTTGCTGACCCCTTGAATTCCAGCCAGTGAGTGGGATATGTGAAAGAGGAAAGGACAGTCTCCTGTTAAAATGAGTGTTTGAGCATGTGTCTGTCTAGGGCTGTGATATGTGCCTGGTCTGGCATGTTTGTGCTTTATTTAAAAACACATTTCATACAACATGTTCTTAAAGACTTCTGTTTCTGAAGTTTGGCTCTTTGAGTCCCATTCCCCAGCCCCTCCCTCATTAAATATCTCAACACCTAAATCCTGACAGTTACTTCTATGGTCCTTGACTACAGTGAGTTGATTTGCTTCTCTTGCTCCTGAGAAGCTGGAAAGGGGTGATCTTTAATCTCCAAATACAGTGTCCTTTCAGTGTCTTCCCTTCCTGTGGCATTCAGGGGTAGCCACCTGAAGTGAGAGCTTTACCGGGAAGGGCCGCGGAGTTGACCCAGATTCTGCTGCTTTCCTCAGGATTCCTAAATAACAGTGGAGGCAGTGACTAGTTGACCTGGTGTCCTGCAGTAAGCTGCAGAGGCAACGAAGCCTTTTTTACTCTGAGGGCAGCAGTGAATTGGTTTGTTTAGTAAGCATTGTGACTAACGCGGCTGGCTGAAAAGAGAATTCTAAGACTAAATTCATCAGAAACTGTGTCTTTGGTCTTGCCACCATGTTTGGGAAACCTTTCAACTGAAACTGGACTTTTCAGGGCTTAGATTGAGCACACCATGTACAACAATATGACTTTAATATCTGAATACCACTTCAGATGAAAGAAGAAAGTATTCACAAATGAACCTAAGAGGTTCATAAACTATTGTAAATGCTCAAGATAGCTATTGTTGCATGTTCATTGTCATGGACAAATAGTACCCCTCAGGAACTGCTAACAATAGGTATCTGCTTTTAGCCACTTTTTGACAGGGTGCTGGGCTTCTCATTTAGCACCGTCTGTACAGAGCCTTTTTGGAAGTACAGGCATAACGCAGTGTGTTCTTCTGTCTCTGAACTGGGTATTGGTAATTATTAAGTTCATTTTGCAAGTGGGGCTGCAGAGGCTTGCTGTGCCTCAGCCGATTTAAGAAGTTAGTGCCCAAGCCTGACAGGCTGGGGGCTGCTGCCCGCTGCAGCTGTGCTGATTTTTATGTGTGTGTTTCATTCCCCACTGATTCACACCTAGTAATTCAGGTTGTCATGCATGCTTATAGTTAACATGCTGGCAAATCTGATGGACTCTAGTGTTGTCTAGCACAGGGACCGTGATGAGCATCTGGAAATGTTCTGGGGCTAATAAGCTCTTAGTCTACTTCAGTGGCAGCCAGCAGCATGTTTATCTGATGGCAAACTTAAATGCAGATTTTCCTTTAATGGAGTCCTTTCAAAATGAGGGTTAGAAAACAGTTCTCTCACATTTATGCTCTCATCATCTTTATCTTTGTGCATATGAAATAAGTTGTCAGTCTTAGAGTTGCTTGTGTTTGTCACAAAATGCTATCCAGAGGATTTTCCTGCTGGATGCACAAGACCTGTTTCCATGCCAGTTTGTCCACACATCCTTTGTATAGAAATTTTGTAGTTTTTAAGTGTGGTTCTGAACCAGAAAGCATTTTGAAAATGCAGACCTTTGTTTTTAATGTTGTTTCAGTAAATATTAAGCTCTGCCTTTAAATGAGTAATACCAAGAGACTGAAATATTAGTGTTTGTTCTTAGTGTGTGATTCATTTACTCTGTATCTTTCCAGATTAAATACAGATGTTGAACTGTGTCAGAGTTTGAGACGTCTGCTAGGTGATGAAATTATTATGAGTTCCCTAGATCCAGAAACCAGGTACTTATTAATGCTTATAAATTTAGTTTTTTAGATAATATATATCATTCCTTATTGTGCTTATATTTTGTGTTTTGTTTAATTAATAAAACTGGAAAACATACCACATCTCTGTTACTAATTTATTAGTCACTACTAAATTACCTGCACAAGACTTGGGAAGTTTGTAGCTGTGTGGTCTTGGAGGATGTCTTTGTGACTGTAGAGAACAGTATATATTGAAGCAGAGTAACTGAGATCTGCAAAACCAGAAAAGTGAGAACTTAAAGATTTTCTTCAATAACACCATTTTGATTAAAACTATGTGCTGTACTGTGGTGTATATGTCAGTGTTTTTAGCAATAAAAGTAGAGAAGACTAAAGAACGTGATTTCAGTTTATAGTAATCTATTTATATCTTTGAAAATCAGATGATCAGTATATTTATTTAAAGCTTACTTTATGATTGCTGTTAAATGTTTTATTATCTGCTTATTCAGTTATAGTTTTAAATTATTTCTTCACTGACATGGTTAGACAAGCTAAATATTTGAGTAAGTTACTTCCTTCTTTCCCCACAGTCAAGGATGTTAGATTTGAAGAGGTCTTTTTCTGATCTGTTAGAATAAATGAAGTGTCAAATTAAAATGGTAATGTGCATAAACTGGTTAAACTTCTAATGTACTAGAATTCTGTTGAAGGATATTTTCAATGCAGATGAATAAAATAACAGTAAAGGAAAAATCCAGTTTCACCGAGTAAGCTGTTAGGGGCCTGAAACATAGGAAGACTGTGTCCATAACAACAATACTTGTGTAACTGTGTTGTTATTCTCTGTAAAAGACAAGAAACCTAAATAACTGCTAAGGGCAAGATCTGTTAAGAAATTATGCTTACTATCAAATGAGGCTGTTTTAACAGGGTTTTACTGTATTTTTAGGCGAGTGGCAGAACTTTTTATGTTTGATTTTGAGATCAGTGGCATTCATTTGGATGGAGAAAAGGTAATTTTTGGCTATAATGTATGAACAGACATTTGCCTGATTGTCAAACACCAGATAATGAAACATGTGGGACGTGAATAATTTGATTCTGGGCCAGTTTGTCCTCTGTAGAATTTTGTCTTCTCAGAACTAAGTAATTTTGCCTATTTCAAATACCTTCTAAAGTGTGTTTTTGAATGTTATTAGTTGGCAGTTCTTCACAGTTTGGCTCTCATCATTCCTTTGTGTGTTCTGAAGAGTTATAAACAAGACCTGGGATCCTGCTCTCTTTGATTGGTGTTTGCATCCGATATTTAAAAAGCTACTTAGCTGTCTGAACAACCTGTTTACATGGTGGGGAAGGCAGCATCCCATGCACTGCGATGACTGGTTAATTTAGAGTGTTTTAGAAAGGATCAGGTGTGTGTCAAGGCTATCCTTTGGTGCTCGCATAACCAGAAGTTGTAAATCTTGTTCAAATTTGTGTGTCGGGGCACAGTCTGATTACTTCTCTTGGAGCTTTTACATGCTTTTGCAGTAGTTAGTGATGGATTTTCCAAAACCATCAACTTTCACCATGCTTTCTGGTATGGGTGCTCTGTTGGATGTGTGTTCATAGCTCATGTTTATGTATAAAATTAATACTTGGAGTCATCTCTTCCAGAAAGATCTGTACAAAGACTCTCTTGCCAGGTTTGTGTGATAAAGTTACTCTGAAGATCATGATTGTGATGGTGGTTTGTGACCTGGAAAATGCTCTAGAATATATTTTTACAATTACTTTGTACAAAAAACAACTCTGAAGCTTGGACTCTGGATTTTATTTCTGATTTGACTATTGGTTCTACGGTGCTTCATCCCCTTTCAGTTACAATTTCACTTGCCCCTTATTTTTGCATGTTTTCCTCCCCTGCTTCTTTTTTTCTCCTTTGTGTTTTACATAGCAATTATGGTAGGTACAGTTTTTATAAATGCTTTCCAAGCAGCTATAAAAGTACTTTACTATACGTTTCCTTACCGTAAAAACATAGGCGTTTTCTTTCAAATTTCAATCCTGTATGGAATTATAGATCTGTATGAGCATCTGATCTTGTTGACTTCAGCCCTACATTAGGATTTTGTTGATGCTGTAGGACTCATTTTAAATGTTGTATTTTCTGCTTCATTTCTGGAAAAGTCCTTTAAGGTTTTATAAACTTTCAGTTCTGCTTGTGTAATGTCTGAAGGTATTATGTATATTGTACTTTATTTTTCTTACAGCGTAAAAAAGCAGTCGACCTCAACGTCAGAATATTGGATTTATGTAATGAATTTCTGACAGGAGCTCACCTTCCCAACAAGATTGACAAACATATTTTGCCAGAGCACATTCGGTATAATTTTACAGCTGAAGGCAATTACTTGCAAGTCGCTGGTCTGCACGCTGATTGTCCTGATGATCTGGTGTGTATACCAAAGCAAACTTGGGGAATACTCTGTAACAGAAATGTGCATCAGTTATTTTACTTGTTATTGAGGCACATGCATATGGCTAGTGATTATGATGTGATGACTAACAAGAACTGTTTTAGAACATAATAATCAGTGGTAGCCTTGGCTGTAGCAGCTATGAAATGAGGTGAAGATCGTGAATGGATTGAGGAAGAAGAGGGGCAGAGTACAGGCCCTGAATTTTAGGCAAGTGCTCTTTAGCTTATTCAGTAAACTGGAAAGTGGGATCCCATGCAATGCAGCTCTGAAGGGTAAAGGAGCTCAAGAAAAGCTGGCAGTTCTTTAAACATAGCGTCCTCCAAGCACGCGAGGATACTAGGGATACTGAGTATCAGCACATGCTGATCCTTAGAAAGCCAAGCAGATATATCAGGAACCAGGCTTGGCAAGCAGGGAACCTGTGACAAAGCTTCATCGCCAAAAGGTAGCAGACATGAGGTGGAAGCAGGTACAAGATACAACAGAGGAATTTAGAAATACTGCTTGTCCATGTAGGGATGATGTCAGGAAGGCCAAAGCTGAACTCCAGTTGAGACTTGCAAGGGATATCAAAGGCAACAAGAAGGCCAGCTGCTGGTGCATTAGTACTAAAAAGCTGGACAAGGAAAAGGTGGGCTCAGTGCTGAGTAAGGTGGGTGACTTAATGGCAGCAGATACAGGAGAGGGTGAGATGCTGATCACTTTCTTTGCCTCAGTGTTCACCAATGAGTTCTCCCAGCCCACTGTGCTTAGTGAAAGGGTTCAAAGAGAAGAACAACCAGCAGTAGATGAGGATCCAGTTTGGGATTGCTTGAGAGAACTCAACCTGTACAAGTCCTTGGAACCAAATAGGCTGCATCCAAGGGTTATCATCCTTGAAATCACTGTCTTTGGTAGGCAGTGAAGATCGGGGAAGAACCCAAATGACTGGTGGAAATAATATGTTTTCTTCAGAAAGGCCAAACCGCCCCAAATTTGGGAACTACAGGCAACTTAGCTTCTCTTTGATCTCTGGGAAGGTTATGCAGCAGTCTAAGTTAGGAAATTGCTGTCTGGATTGGTAGACAACCAGACAGGTAAACCACTTCATTTCACCATCAGACTCAGAGTAGTGATTGAAGTGTTGGACTTTACTGGAAGGCTGATAATGAAATAAGTGTTGCAGGGGTCTGTGCTGTGACCTCTCCTGTTTAACATCTGTATTAATGACGTAGAGGAAGTGACAGAGCACTTGCCTGCCAGTTTATAGGTGATTCAAATTGGGAGGAAGAATCAGTACGCTGAAGGGCAGGGCTGACACTTGAAGTGGCCCAGAAGCTGAAGTAATGGTCCAATGAGAACCTTATATGACTCAGGAAGAACAAATGCAGAGTCTTGCACCTGGAAAAGAATTCCTGGCAATAGTATAGGCTGGGACTGGCAGGTTGGGTCCGATCTGGAGAAGAGGCCCAGTGGGCTGGTAGGCAGCAAGCTGAGCATGAACCAGCAGTGACCCTGGCAGCTAAGGCAGCCAACAGCATCCTGGACCGCATGAACAGGGTCAGAGCCAGAGACTGAGGGAAGAGATTATAGCCCTTTACTCATCACTCTTTGGCAGTGACTTAAGCAGAGGCCACCAAGATGGCCAGGAACTGGAGTGCTTGCAGTGTGAGGAGAGACTGAGGGATTTGGGCTTGTAGCAGAAGTGGCTTCGGGAGGACCCTGACAGCAGCCTGCCAGTACCTACAAGGATATCATGGAGAAGATAGAGCCAGGCTCTTGCATGACAGGAGAACAAGTGGCAACAGGCACAAGCTGAACTGAGAAATGCCAATTGGAGAAGTTTTTCCTGATGATGATACCCAAGCAGTGAAACAGAGAGGTCATGCTGTCTCTCTCATCTGTGCAGGGTTTCAGGACCTGACTGGAAAAAGCTTTGCTAAACTTGTTCTTACCTCATAGCTGACCCTGCTTTGTGCAGGAGGCCGGATTAGAGATCTCCTGAGGTCCCATCCAACCTGAATTATCCTGAATAATCTTATTTTAGTTAATGCTAATGATGCTGAAAAAGAATTTAGACTCTTTGAAATGTGACAGTAGTTCCTTAGTCTTTTAGATATGAGTCCAGGATCCGGAATGTATTGCAACACTCACATGTTGTGTTTTAATCAAGGTGACTTTGAAGTCTTGTCATGAAAAAGAGAAAAGCTTACTGGTAGAACCCAAGCAGTAATGTTTATTTTCTGTAAGATATTAAAAATGAATGAAATGGGATGTAAATAAAGGAACAATAGTGGTTGCATATCATCTGTAAACTCTTGTCCTGAAAATAGTGTGATCTGTAGAATTGCTACTGAAGCTACAAGTAATAAATCAATTAAGGAATGCAGTTCTCAGAGTCAGATCTTTGGAGAGGCTCTCTGGAAATCATGTAATTTAGGTTGGAGGGGACCTCTGGAGATTGTCAGTTTGAGTCTGATCCTGTTCAGAGCAGGATCATGTAGGTCAGGTTTCTCAGTGATGTGTCTGGTTGAGTTTTGAACACTTTCTAAGGATGGAGATTCCATTAATTCTCTGGGCAGCCTGTTTGACCACCCTCACTATTTCTTCCCCTCCCCACCCCCCCCCCCACCCCCCATCAAATTGGAATTTTTCATCTTCCAGCCTGTGTCAATTTCATCTCCTCCTCTTGCTGTGCACCTCCAAGAACAGTCTGGCTGCATGTTCTCTGCACCCTACTGCTAATTAGATAAAGATTAAGATCTTCTTTGAGCTTTTTCTTCCTTAGGCTGAACAAACCCAGCTCTTTCAGCCTCCATTCTGTGTCATATGCTCCAGTACCCAGGTGTCTTGGTGGCCCTTTGCTGGACCCACTGCATTGTGTCAGTGTCCTTCTTGTCCTGCAGAACCCAAATCTGTTCATGGTACTCCAAATGTAGTCTGGACAATACCGAGTAGAGAAAAGCAATTGCATCTATGGACCAGATAGTTGTACTCTTTCTGTAGTAGAGTTCAGAATGCTGGTGGCCTTTGCTGCAAAGACACACTGCTGAACCATGCTCAAGGAAGGAGAATCATCTCACTTTATATGCTTTTTTCAAAATGAAAGCCTGATAGAACAGAAGAGGTATGAAATGACTTGTGAATTATTATAATAATATTTTTTTATAAACCCAGGACCTGCATTCTTGTTGAATATATTATCGTGAGAAGCCTATTTCAAATAAACACAAGCATAAGTTATTGCTGGATTTCTTAAGCCTGTTCCATATATATAAAATAAAGATTATCTTCAATTGGCTTGTGAAACATAAAAAGCACTATACTAAATTTTCTGAGGCTTGAGGTGATTTTTTGGGGTTTTTTTGACAGTTAGGAAAAAACCCAAACAAGCCAGAAATAGGAGAAAGCCTGATTGTCCGTGGGCAGATGGGCAAACTAACAGTTTGCTACTTCAAAAGAAATAAGGCTTTTCTCTTCCTCTTTTTCCTCTCCCCTGACCCTGTGTCTGATTCTTATCAGATCCTTCCATAAGCCTTTTTAACTGATGGGCAGAGAGCAATTTGGCTTGCTTTTGGGTTTATTTTTCAGAAGTTTTAGTGCGTTAAGACAGCCCACAGAGTTACCTGAGAAACACAGATGTTGGCAGAAGGAGGGAGACAATGAGCAGAGAGGGGAATGTTGACAGTAGCAGAGAACAGACCGCTTTTTGGCAGTCTTGATCTGTTAGGTTGTCTCATTGCATTTCCTCATTCCATCTTTAATGGTGAGAGAGCTGTAATTGTCAGGCAGTCGTATAATTGCTGTTGTTAAAAGGCTTTAGGCCTTTTCCCAACAATATCCATGAAATACAGCTGTAATGCTAGATCTTCAGTTGCATCACTTGTTTCCCTTAAAAATTGCACTGTAGTAATGTGACCTGTTTTATTTTTCCATTAGGTGCGAGAAGCTGCTTACAAGATTTTTCTTTATCCAAATGCTGAGCAGTTGAACTGTTTAGAAGAATTGCTTGCTAGCCGAAACAGTCTGGCACAGTTGGTTGGGTATGACACCTTTGCTCACAGGGCTCTTCAGGGAACAATGGCCAAAAATCCAGGTATAAGGTGTGTGTGTGGAAGGACGTGCTGAGAAATCCAATGCAACTATGTTATGTATGAGGTCAAAAGTTCTAAGTTTCTTTTGCTGAGTTTACACTGATTTCTTCCAGTGAAGTATCTTATTGCAGTTACATTTTGCTGTATGCAATACTCATGCTTTCTATAAATGGTAGTAGTCACTGAGTAGGAACCAGTGTTTCTGTTCAGAATCAATGCTCACTGTGCATTATGAAGTTTTCATTATCCCAGCATGTAACAAAGTAAGTGTGGTACTAAATTCTTTTGAAATGATGGCACAATAGTCAACCAAGTAGTTTGTTATTGTAAAAAGAACTTTGTTGTCCTAAGGGAGCTTGTTTTGTTTGGAATATTTCAATGTAAACTTAACATCTTTTAAATGAAGAAATCACTTACTCCCCCGCATTTTACTTCTAGAGACAGTAAGACAGTTTCTGGAGAAGCTTTCTGACCAGTTGTCTAAAAGGTATGTCTTTTCCACTAAGTTATTTTTCTAACCATACTCTTTTATTTCAACAGTAGGAGGACTTGTGCACTAATAAGTCAGTCAGTGTTGCTCACTATGTGCTTTGATGAAACAAAAAGCAAGGCTTTCTCAGAGTTTTGAGGGGAGCTGTCAGCTTAAGATAAATTCTCTGTCTATGATCAGAGAACACACAGCACTGAATGCGACAAGTAGTGTGCATAGAAACGCAGGCAACAGCAAACAAGAAGACCAAGCTTAAGTGTTGAAGAATACATCTCCTGGTCTTTTCCCCCTATGTGCAACTCCATGTATTTTATATCTATAAGCAAATTCCCTTGTATTTCCTCTTGCCTCCCTTAGTTCCAGACAGAACAAAACAGTTTCATCACTGTGTATAAATGGGGTATATTGTAAAAAAGAAAATGCTTTAGAGGTGTACAACCAGAGTAAGAAGGGACTTTATTTTAAGGTACCTGAATAACAGAAGTAGCATGGAAAATTTCTCTTACCATAGTATATGAATCATGGAATCATAGAATAGTTTGGGTTGGAAGGGACCTTCAAGATCATCTAGTCCAACGACCCTGCCATGGGCAGGGACAACTTCTACTGGACCAGATTTCTCAAAGCCCCATCCAGCCTGGCCTTGAGCACTGCCAGGGATGGGGCAGCCACAGCTTCTCTGGGCAACCTGTGCCAGTGTCTCAACACCCTCACAGTAAAAATTTCCTTCCCAATATCTAATCTAAATCTGCCCTCTTTCAGTTTAAAGCCATTCCCCCTTGTCCTGTCACTACATGCCCTTGTAAAAAGTCCCTCTTCAGCTTTCCTGTAGGCCCTTTCCTGGAAGGCTGCTCTAAAGTCTTCCAGAGCCTTCTCTTCTCCAGGCTGAACAACCCGAACTCTCTCAGCATGTCTCCAGCCTCCAGAGGTGCTCCAGCCTCTGATCGTATTCACGGCCTTCCTCTGGACTCACTCCAACAGGTCCATGTCCTTCTTATGCTAGGGGCTCCAGAGCTGAATGCAGTACTCCAGGTGGGGTCTCAATGAGAGCAGAGTAGAGAAGGATAATCACCTCCTGTGGCCTGCTGGTCATGCTTCTTTTGATGCAGGCCAGGATATGGTTGGCTTTCTGGGCTGCAAGCATACATTGCCAGGTCATGTTGAGCTTTCTGTTTGCCAACACTCCCAAGTCCTTCTCCTCAGGGCTGCTCTCAGTCCATTCTCTGCCCAGCCTGTATTTGTGCTTGGGACTGCCCCAATGCCATGTGCAGGACCTTGCACTTGGACTTGTTGAACTTCATGAGGTTTGCATGTGCCCACCTTTCAAGCCTGTTGTGGTCCTTCTGGATAACATCCCTTTGGTGTGTTAATTGCACTACACAGCTTGGTGTCATTGGCAGACTTGCTGAGGATGCAGTCAATCCCGCTGTCTGTGTTGCCAACGAAGGTGTTAAACAGTGCTGGTCCCAGTATGGACCCCTGTGGAATGCCACTCCTTGCTGAACTCCACTTGTATATTGAGCCGTTGACCACAACTCTTTGAGTGCAACCATACAGCCAATTGCTTATCCTCAGAGTAGTCCACCTGTCAAATCCATGTCTCTCCAGTTTAGAGACAAGGATGTTGTGTGGGACAGTGTCCAATGCTTTGCACGAGTCCAGGTAGATGACATCAGTTGCTCTTCCCTCATTCACCAATGCTGTAACCCTATTGCAGAAGGCCACCACATTTGTCAGGCCTGATTTGTCCTTAGTGAAGCCACATAACCTCCTTATTTTCCATGTACCTTAGCACAGTTTCCAGGAGGATCTGCTCCATGATCTTGCTGGGCACAGAGGTGAGACTGACTGGGCTGTAGTTCCCCATGTCTTCCTTTTTTAATAATGGGTGTTGTTTCCCCTTTTCCAGTCTGTAGGAGCTTCACCAGACTGCCATGACTTCTCAGATATGATGGATGGTGGCTTAGCTGCTTCATCCACCAGTTCCTCAGGACCTGGGGATGCATCTCATCAGGTCCCATGGAGCTGTACTCCTTTGAGTTCCTTAGATGGTCTTGAACGTGATCATCTCCTGCAATGAAGTTCTTCATTCTCCCAGTCCCTGCCTTTGCCTTCTGTGACTTGGGCAGTGTGGCTGGAGCACTTGCCAGTGAAGACTGAGGCAAAAACTAATTGAGTACCACAACCTTCTCCGTCTCTTGGGTAATCAGGTCTCCCATTTCCTTTCAGAGAGGGCCCAAATTTTTGCTAGTCTTCCTTCTATCACTGACATATACCTATAGAAGCTTTTCTTGTTGCTCTTGACATCCCTGGCCAGACTTAATTCTATCAGGGCTTTAGTTTTCCTAATCCAGTCCCTTGCTTCTTGGACAATTTCTCTGTATTCCTCCCAGGCTGCCTGCCCTTGCTTCCACACTCTGTAGGCTTCCTTTTTGTGTTTGAGTTTGGCCAGGAGCTCCTTGTTCATCCATGCAGGCCTCCTGGCATTTTTGTCTGACTTCCTCTTTGTTGGGATGCCTCACTCCTGAGCTTGGAGGAGGTGATCCTTGAATGTTAACCAGCTTTCTTGGGCCCATCTTCCCTCCAGGGCTTTTATCCCATGGTACTCTACCAGGCAGATCCCTGAAGAGGCCAAAGTCTTCTCTCCTGAAGGCTGGGGTGATAACCTTACTGTGTGTCCTCTTCACTGCCTTAAGGATCTTGAACTCTACCATTTCCATTTCATGGTCACTACAGCCAAGGCTTCCCTTGAGCTTCATATTCCCTGCCAGCCCCTCTTTGTTGGTAAGAACAAATTCCAGCATGGCACACCTCTTCATTGGCTTCTCTGTCACTTGGAGAAGGAAGTTATTGTCCATGCATTCTAGGAACCTCCTGGATTGCTTATGCCCTACTTTTTTGTCCCTCTCACAGGGTTGAAGGTCCTCATGAGGACCAGGGCTTGTGAACGTGAGGCTGCTCCTATCTGTCTATAGAGGGCCTTTTCTGCTTGGTCTTCCTGGTTGGGTGGCCTGTAGGAGACCTCCACTATTAATGCCACCTGCCCCTGTCCTCCCTTTAATCCTGACCCATAAGCTCTCATCAGCTCCTCATCCATCCCCAGGCAGAGCTCCCGGCACTCAAGCTGGTCATTGACGTAGAGGGTGACACCCCCTCCTGGTCTCCCCTGCCTGTCCTTCCTGAAGAGCCTGTATCTTTCCAATCCAACGCTCCAGTCACAGGAGCCATCCCACCATGTCTCTGTGATGTCAGTAAGATCATAGCCCTGCAGGTGTCTGCATGTCTCTTAACTCCTCTTGTTTATTCCCTGTGCTACGTGCGTATGGGCTATGGGCCTGCCATTTTATGGAGTACTATCTATCTCATGATGGACATTTTCTTCGGATGGAGTATTATTGTGTACTGTATTCTACTGCTCAAAAATCTTTCATTGACATTTCGTTATAAAAATATTTTTCAGAACTCGAAAAGATTTTGAAATGATGACGAAGATGAAAATGAAGCTCAACCCCCAGAATTCAGTAAGTTAAATCTTCATGTGTGGTTTGCAGTTTTGTTTCTTTAAAAAGATACAGTATAAGCTAACCTTGTTCTATACGAAAAATTAACTCTATTTTAGTGTACAATATGTAATATAATTCAAAAGAGAAACTTTCTGTCTTCTGGCTTCAAATGCTTTTTGACTTGCTTAGCTGCCGTTTGTATTAAAACCAAGCACTGAATGCAAGATAGCTGTTAGTTTATACAGAATGATACTGAGGTAACCAAAACATGAAGTGGTGAAAGTGGGTATTACTTTGTTTTGAATTGACTCATTTGAAAAATAAAGGCTGTACTTTTTGTTAGATCCATGTCTAGTTTGACTACTGTATTTTCTATATGCTAATTCTGTACATAACTAGGCTTATCTTTTTATTGGGATTGAGTGTATTTCTTGAAATCTAGTTTGAAGTCCTGTTACATATTTGAATAAGAAATACCATCTTCAAGCAAATGTTAAAATAAAGGTTATGATATATTTTGGTATTTCTGATGGTGTTTTCAGCACTGAATGTTTCCCATTATGTTTTAAAGTTCTGTGACTTCTTGAAACTGAAAAAATATTCAAAGGAAACAAACCTTTTCATTTGGGTTCACTTGTTGTCTGTTATTGTAATTATAAGCTGGAATTCCCTTTCAGAAGCTGATGCCGTGGGATCACCCTTACTACAGTGGCGTCCTTCGTGCTGAGAGGTAAGCTCCTTATGTTCATGATTGTAATGAAAATGAGTGCCTTTATTTCATTCCTTGCAATAAGGATAAAGAAAGTCCTCAATGTAAACAGGATTTCCTTCTTTGAAGATGTACTTCAGTATGAAAAAATAAAAGAGTATCTGGTGGGGCAGTTGTTTCTAACATTTCTTAGTTACTGCTGGAATGCCTGTAGAAGTTTTTGGCTCCTCTCTTGTTTTATGGGGAAGTATTGGCCCTCTTTGAAGATATAAGAGGATGAAACAGTTTCAGAACAGCTAGAAAATCCTTATTCTTGTGTTGCTTTTAGCTCTTAGCTGAGCTGCAGTAATGTTTTAAAATAAATTTTGAACACTGAATACAATCCAACTCCTTTGTATTTTAACTGTATTGTACTCACTGAACATGCAGCTATCATCCCCTTCTACAGACTTGAAATAGCAACTTCTTCAGTGGGTCTTCACTGTTTATGGATAAAATTAATTCTCCGTCTCTCCTGCAAAGACTGAGAAATAAATCCTCTACACAGACTTAAATAGTGCACAAGACCTTTGCACATAATGAGATACCAGCTCTGAAAGACATGAGCCCTGCATGTTGCCTTTGTTAGATCAGCAGCAGTGACCTTTTAGAGTTGTGTTGGAATATTTAAAGTTGTGCTTCCCTCACAAGAGGGGAAGGAAAAATCTTCCTCCACTGCAGATTTGTAGGTTTTTGGTTTTCAAATAAACTTAGACTCGATGTATCTGATTAGTTTGCTCTGGATCAGAAAGCTATGGTGGTATGGACATTGCATGGAAGGGTTGCCAGCAGCTGGCCTGGCTGTTCTGCTACTTTCTTGGACTTTGTTACTGAGGCAGTAGTTTTATGAGCAGCAGCTCTAATATTTGCCTTGTCTTAAGCTACTGAAGGCTTAGATGGGAGCAGAGCTATGTACGTGCAGCATTGTTCATGTTCTGGGTGTGCAGAGCTTGCGGTGCAGGGGAGGGAGTGGGATGTCCAGCTGCTGGGTCTGCTCCCAGTAGCCGATACTGGAGTACGCAGCACTCCACAGTGTGTGCGTGGATTGCATGTTTGTGGTAGCAGACACACTGCTGTGAAAGTGGGAACAAAGTAGTGGTTATACTGGAGGAGAGTCAAGGTCCATCTAGCTCCAGATTCCATCTTAGCAGTGGTCAGTAGCAGTCTGTGGAAGAGCACTGTCATACTATCTTGTCATACTATCTTGTAGCTTACAGATCTCCTTTACCTTGCCTGTATGGTGTCTTCAAAATGGCAAAAATTACATTGTAATGCGTAGTGCTTAACATTACTGTCAAATGTTGATGAGATTTATTGTCTGTGTATCCTGTTTATTTTCTACAATTCCTATAGTGGCTGCTTTCCCTGTTTTTGGTTAATGTGTCCCATGAGGGTTAGGCGTTTGGTGGAGAAGGCTCTGTGTTTGTTTCTTTCTCCTCCTGGAGGAGTGTTTTGACAAACCGACTTACTGTGCTTCTTAGATCATCTCATGAAGCTGACCATGTTGTAATTGAGTTGCTGATGATCACAGACAGATTATTCTGCTCATTTTGGCATTGGGAAGAAAAATATTCTCTTTCCTTGTGGGACTTTGTGAAAGACCCAGTTAAGTTACTTCAAGAATTGCATGGTAGTTTTATGAAGGAGAGCTGCAGGTGAAACAGACCAAGACATTGGCATTGCATCTTTGCCATTTTTTATTTATTCAGACACCAAGTCTAGCAGCTGGATCAGTGTGAAGAATCTCCTGAACCTGTGTAGGGCTTCCTTGATTACAGTGCAGCATTGGAGTCCAACCTTTTTCTCCCTCCAGGCTGGTCAGGAGTATTTTTTTTCTGGCAGGTACGCAAACATCTACAAGACAGGGAAGGAAGAATAGTTTTCCTCTCCATTGTGTGCAACAGTGTTTCACTAAAACCCAAGGGTTTAGGTCTTTCACTGTCCTATTTTATGGATAGTGGTCTGTCTTTGGGAAAAGGTTTTGGTCTGGCAGTGACTTAACAATACTTTACATTCGTTCTGCCCGTATTGTAGGTATTTAACAAAGCACTGGATGGATACTGGCTGATCAGCCCTGAAAAGTAAAAATCACTTGTCCACTGCATAGTATCAGTGGCTGTGCTTTTTGACTGAAACTAGGCAGGACTCAGAGAGTATTTACAGAACAACAAGAGGACAGGGATATACAGCTTGTCATGTCTGTGCCCTGAACGTAATATTTATGTAAATGTGAATCCACTGTCCTTTATCTTGTATTTATATTTGCCTCTGACTTGCCTCTGACCACATCCTTTCTTGAATGCCCCTTAGATGCTATGGTTTGTTCAGTTCCACAGTTTTGTAATTGAAAGATCAGAACTGTATCTGTCACAAAGCTTCATACTTGCAGGAGTTTGACTTTTGGCTGTTTGTTCTTACTTTCTATATGAGCCAATTATCTTGTAGTATTGAGTTATGTCTCTATGGAAAAGTGATGTTATTTTCCTTGGTTTGTTTTTGGGTGTTTTTTAATTTACACTTTTTTTCCTTTAAATTTGATTGTGATTAATTTTATTTATTTATAACAGAAATAACTTATTTAATTTTAAATTATTGTATCCAGGTTGTTTTGTGGTTTTGCATCGTGGAATGACAAAATATGTTTTCAAACAAGATATATTTACCTGTCATGCATTTCTCCCATAGGTGATATTCTTTGTAGATTTATTATTTTTTTCTTCAATGGTTTCTCTTTTTTTGAAACACATATACTTTTAGCTTTATGTCTTTTACATAATATGATCGTATTTGTAATAGTGCTGTGCGCTTATGTTTTTGACTGTCATGTTTTGGGACTCAGTAGTAGATTGTATGGTGGATTTCTGTATTGTTAGGAATTTCTTTTTACTCTGCTTAGTAAAATGTTTTTGTTGAAAGGGAAGCAAATATATGCTTTTGGGTATTTCTTTTGAACTACTATTGTCACTGTGGCTTCAGCTGACGTACAGAACCATAGTTTCCTAGATATTGTCAGGTACATAAGATGTGGATTATCTTTATAAACCTAGGTATAAAGAAAGAGACTACAAGGGTTTGGTCTTGATTAAGTAACTTTGCAATGTTCTAGTATGTCACGCATACGCTACTACAGGGTGCAAGAAATATTAGATGGGACAGTGTCTGTTGAAAAAGGTTTACTGTTTCCTATTTTGGTCTGTATGACCTTATTTCCAAATGGAAATGTTGGGAGCAAACATATAGACAGTGTGGTCCTGATCAGATATTTTACTTTCTCTTTAGTTCTCCACATTTTTCTCCACATTTTGACCAAATACATCAATTTGTCTCAAATGACAGTGAAACTCGTGACATATTTCTAATGTGTCTGTTTTATATCTGTATGTTGTAAATGTATTTTTTTTATTTTATATTCTAAATATATGTTTATTAGAACATGATTAAGAAAAAAAATTCTCCATTAGATTCCTCATAACAATTTTCAGATCTGGATATTTACTTCTGAAGAATGCGGGATATTCACATGCATTTGGACTGTTGAGTTTTAATGACATTTGCTGTCATACGAGGCGGCCTTTATTTTCACTCTGCTTCTTCGGTCGTTACTAAACAGTTTCTGCTGTTTTTGAAGTTGAACAGCAGGTGGAGCTCCAGAATCAAGTCACAGAGTATGTTTTTTCTTTCTGTAAACTTAGCCACAGTAATTTTGTTTCTGTCAGCTTTCACGCAGTCTTTTCCCTGGAAACTTGATCCTACTTCAAAAGTGTAAAGTCTCCCATTGATGGTAACAGGATAGTTTAATTTTTCTTTTTTCTTTGTCTTTTTAATTTTTTTTAAAATTATGTTAAGTAGCATCTCTGTCTTTAAACCCACACTTATGATATAATGGTTTTGTAGCTATACTTTAAGTGGCAGAGAAAATAGATGTCAATATAAATGTACATTTAAGAGAAACTGGAGACAAATGTCTGCAGTTCGTGGTAGTAGTATCTTAAAAGAAGATAATTAGGAGAACCTCAAGAATTTTGGCAGGCAGGTAATGAAACAGTGAATGCTAGAACATGCTTCAGCCTCCAACAAGTAAAAAGATGTCTACTATGTATATTATAAAAATAATACTGTTGAATTTTAGTGCAGGCAAGTACCATAGTATTAATTAAATCCCATTACCTTCTCAGTAAGTGCAGCTGCAGTTATAAATAATTCTCAAGGCCCAGGTCTTGCAAAGATGTAGTAGTGTTACTGACTTCTTCTGGGTCATAAAAAAACACAAAACCCAAAGCAAACCAAAAAAAACCCCAAAACCCAATGCTGGAAGACACCTTTTAAAGTCGAGTATTTGCCTTGAAGGTGGGATTGACTATACTTAAGCCACTTCTGATGGAGGCAACAGAACTGTTCTTGAGAACTGTCAGTGGTGAGCTTAGTGTATATGGTATTGACTCCTGTTTCTCTAACCTTTAGTTCTTGCCGGGCTGGGCTGACTTTGCTGGCTATAATTCATTGTCGGGATTTTTGCCAAAATGTCACAGATTTTATTCAGCTTGCAACTGGGATGTGCTTGCAAAGTATTGCACTCTGTTCTGGTCTGTCTCTTTGGGACTGCATAAATTCAGACTGGCCTTGGGGATGAACAAATTAATGCCAAAATAAGCCAGTTTCCTGCTGTGTAGGAAAGAGAAGCCACCACAGCAACTGCAAGCATTTTGGATCTTGGGGTGACCAGCTAAGCAGAAATTAGAAATAACTCCTCTCCTTTCTTGTTGGGGCAGTACATAGGCTGCTGGCTTCAGGGGGGTGGGCAGCACTTTTGTTTTTTCAGAGGGGTAAATTCAATACCAAGCTATCTAAACATGACTGGATGTTTCTCAAGTTGCTAAAAGCTGCAACTAATGTTGAGGCTTACAAGTTATTTGTAAACAAACTTTTTTATGGCTGCTTTTTGTTGAATTATTTTTAGTTTTATGGAAGTGTTATCTGTTGGGAATACCACATGGAAAAATGGCCCAGACCCTTCGTGGAATATGTGAGCAAACTGTCACTCTGTTCAAATTGAAAGCTGAAGTGGAAAAATAATGCAAAATTTAAAAAGAACCAGGAAATCTTTCAACCAAAGCTCATAGAGAAGGAAAAGTTTCTTTAACTATCTTTTATAAGCAAGGGAAGGCATGCCTTCTATGAAATCAACTAATGTAGGTGCAAGAAGTCCCTTTAACTTACCAATCACTGAGTTAGTGGACTAAGCTTTTGGAGGAAAACCTGAAAGTTACTGAAAAGGCTTGCTGTGAAGCAGAATTCAAGTTTCAACAATTACTTATTTATTCAAAACATTGTGGAAGGACAAAGAAATTATTGTTGATTTGAAAACAAAGTCAAATCTAAAAGTTGTGTACAGTGTTGATACCAAACCAATATTCCAAATTACCCCCTGACCTCCTCCAAAATATTCTATGAAGTACAATTAACAGAAAGAAAAAAGGAATGTGAGATACAGGTGCTAGTTTATGGTTGATGAGAGTACAAAGGATTTCTATTATTATTACTTTTTTTAAGAAATCCAGTCTTCTGTAAATCATGGTTTAGAGGCTCCCTTCAGGTAAAGAATTAAATTTCATATTCTGACATGTAATGAAAATTGGAAGGGGTTTTCCTTGTCTTCATCTCTTTAGGTTAACCTGAGGGGTTCATCTCACTTTTATCTTCCACTAACAAGATTTTTTCAAGTTTTTTTGAAAGTTTTGACAGAATCTGTTTTGTTAGAGATAGTTAACTTAATGTTACATACTTTTGTGGATGTCAACAGATAATAATTTTTATTTAAAAAGTCAGGATATATCAGGGACTATGTTTAATAGCCATTGATAAGAATTCTTGCCAAGCAGCTAATTTGCAATTGTTAAGTCTGAATGTTCCTGTTCTGAAGAACAGTGATCCTTACTCAAATATCCCTAATGTCCAAGTTTATAAAAACCATTCTTAATAGAATAGATGAAAGTCATGCTGTACAAAACAGGCTTGGTTTCCTTCCAAATATACAGCTTAAATGAAAGTGATTTTGGAAGTCTGCATTTTATTTAGACTCAGTGAAGTCATAGAAGCTTAGAAATAATTATTTATAATCACATACTACATCTTTGTTCTTCACAGGCACACAGCCTTTTTATTTGAAGCCTGCTGTTCTTGCGGAATAACCAACCCTCATTGTGTCAGTTAACTTCTTTTTAAAATTGGTTTTTAAATCTGTTTGGCTACATTACTTCTTTTAAAAATATTGCTGGGCTGCATACTGTAAAGTAAGGTGTCTGAATTTTTAAACGTAGTTTATCCTTAAATATAAGGCAGGAATGTACATCAAAGAAGCTGCTGTTTTCTTCGATATTTCTACTTCCTTTAGGAGGGTAGTGAGATTTCTCTTTGTGAAGTTTCTGAGCTCACATTCTGACATAGAGTGCATAAGGAAATTTTCATTCTTTCCTGGGCTTTTTTATAAATACAAATGCTTTGGTGTTTAAAATCAGATGTTCAGAGTGAATTAAGTTATTGTAATATGTTTTAAGACAAAATGAAAGCAGAAAAAATTTCTTTTGTTCATGTTTGTGTTTCTCAGCCTTTCACAGTTTTGGACATTTAAGCATATGAGTTATGCATTTCTACAGGAGCAACAAAATAATTTAAGGTTCATTGTTACAATAGAAGGGACTAGTTTTAATTCTTGATGTTTTTTTTTTTTTTAAGTCGAAGTAGCTAACTGAAAGGTTGGCACAGAGAAAACTATTATTTTCCACTATAAATGAGTTCGTGTGTATACTTGTTGCTGCTGTTTTTCATTTGTTGAGAATGAGATTTATATAAAAAAAATAAAAGTTGCCAGTATATAAATGTAATATGATATTTCCTATATCTAAATTAAAAGCAATCTTCTTTTTGTTTACTGTCTAGTCGTGTAAAAATGCCTTAGTGATTTCAGGAAGTCATCTTTTAGATTAATAATTGTGTTTTCTGGTGTGTATGTCTGTAATGGATAGACATTTCAATATTTCCTTTTCCTGATCTTCCAGAAGTGCATTCAGATCCTGGAAATTTCATGTAAGAGTTTAAGAAAATTTATGTGCTCAAGTTCAAGTGTAGTTGGGAAGACTTTTTGTAGCACTGCAAGTATGAAAAATCAATCCATACCTGTTTTTTTTTGACCTCAGGTACCCTAGAAGAAAGGTTCTATGGTGAGAAATCCTTTTCGCTGGAGTATGCAGTTCTCTGCAAAGTTCTGTCATGATTCATCAGATCACCATTCTTCCATCATCTTTGCCTGTATTTTCAAATGCGTCTTCTCATAGAAAAAGCTGTGCAGTTTGTCCTCTTAGGATTCAGGTATACAACATGCAGTTCAGTCAGGGAATCTTAAGTTCCAGAGAGGAGCAAGAGCTCATAGCTGAGCTCAAGACTTCCGTTAGTTAGCTCTGGTTGGTACTTTACTAAGCCTGAGAGTGGCATTGTATTTGTGTCTGCCTTCCCCTGGTGACATAGGCATCCTGGGTGCCTGTTTGAAGCAACCTGAGTCACCTTGCTGGGACGCAGAACTCACATTTTAAGTGAAAGGGTGTCCAGACAGGCTGTTTGATTCTTGTCCTGGCTTGCTTATCTGAGCTGAATCCTCCTTCTTCCTTAGCAAGTGCTGTAACCATGTTTCCATGTATTTGCTGACTTTGGAGACAGCAGTACAATGTTCTACTAGTGATGTTCGTATGCCATGTGCATCATCCTCCCCATTGAATTCTGCCTGTCTGCTCAGCTGGTGCAGCAAGCAAGCTGCAAAATTACAGCATACAAGAAAACCTTTCTTCAGGCACATCTCTGCAGTTGTCACCAAATGCTGATCTTAGCTGTCTGTCTCCAGAAATTAACCTTTCTTGCTAGTAGCAGTAAACCTTTGTGGAAATTTTATGGGTAGCAGAATGCCTGTTAGTGTATTTCAGTATGGGTCATAATAACTTCCTTTCTGATTTCTTTTCCCAAAAATACTTGAATGCTTTTCCTGTTGGAGATAAAAACTATAACATGGCTGAATAAATGTAGAGGCAGCTTGCCAAAGAGTGACCAGAAAGAGTGTGCTCATATTAAAGCAGCTACTAGTTACACTTTTATTTGAATTTTTTATTGTTTGTTTTAAATAGAAAGAACAAAGCTAGACAACTAGCCAAGCCCACAGTTGATAACAGCTTGAAAATCAGGCGCTGCTACTTCAGCATGTGGTATAATAAAAATACTTGTCTGCACAGTGGGGTCATCAACAGTTATTAACATGTAGATTATGAAGATTGCTTTGCTCTGACCAGTGAGCGGTTCAGGGGCAGGCTAAGCTGTAATACTTTGGAAACTCTGCTCCTTTTTATATAGAGTCAGTCACTATCAGTTAATTCATTAACTAAAGTTTTTGTCCTTCTCTATCAATGGAATGAATGTGCAGTGGAATGCCTTGTTTTGGTAGGGTTTTGTTGGAAGGCTTTTGTGTGCATTTTCAAATGCGCTTGGTTTCACATGTGAAAAAAAATGATCAAAGAAACACCGTACACCTGGGATGGAAGATGGTGAACTTTAAGTTTCCCCTTTAGCTTCAGGAGAAATTAATTTTACAGGCTTGGATCAGCCCTCAAAAAGGCTCTGCATCCTACACAGACAAGCTCTGTCTTTCTTACAGGGCAGTTTAAAGTGTGGAAGGAGTGTATTGGTAGAAGTCTTCATCTTGGAGTTTTATGCTGTCTTTGAGAATCTGACCCAGGTCAGAGTATTTTGGAGATAGAACCCGAGACCCTTGAACAGTGTTAGAAATTTCATTCAAAGGGCAGAGGGAAGAGAAGTTTGACTGGCTGGCACAGTCATAGTCTGCATTGTTGCCAAGAACTTGTGCTACGGTGTTTTAGATTAGCATGAATTTGAACACTGAAATAGCATGCCTGGGAAATATTGTGTTCTTGCAGTTTCACCAAGGTGATGAAGCTGTGAATAACTGAGGTTGGGGAATCATTTGCTAGCAAACAGATGCTTTTTTCTTGTCATCTGGAAGCAATGAAGTTGCTAATGGTGCTACTGTTTGAGTGCCTGGCCTGGATTCAAGCAAGAATCTTCAAGGAGGGAGCATGTAGTTTGTCTGTAAACTCTTCCAAATACTTTTGCACCCACACCCTCCAGCCAGATTTCAGTTTTACAGATCTAGTAGAGATTGTAGGATTTGTTGTTCAGCTCATTGAGTATTCTTTTTTTTTGGGAAAGATTCAAGTGTTTTAAATGGATTTCTTCCCTTTTCCCCATTGTCCTCTGATCTTGTCTAGTGTTAACACCTTATATTCTGCAGTGAACAGCTTTAAATCTTGAAGGTGAGGGCTCAGAAGAGAGTCAGTCATATGCTTGCTCTTGCAACTGAAAGGCAAGATCATCTATTAATAATAACCAAAGCTCCATTCTTGGAATTTTGGGACATTAGTTTCAGGTAGCTGAGGTTTTGGCTAATTTCTATTCCTAAATAAGACCAAAGAGAAAGTTTTTCTGGAATCAGTGCAAGTTTGAGGGTAGGCGTTCTTCGGTGATAGTTGGTCTTAGTTGATTTGTGAAAAGAGAGTTCATGTATGAGGTAGGACCAAATTCAAAACTTGTTAGTTAAGTCTGTGTTGTGTCTGGAATGATTACTGCATAGTGGGTATAAACTGGTATTAGAAAAAGATATATTTTTTTTTTAAGAGGTACCCTCCACTTCCTGGAGCAGTAGCTCTTTTTCAGTACCTGATGCTCATTTTGAAGTGTGTTACTATTATCATCTGATTGTGAAAATTGCTTTATAAGACCATATTCTAACCACTTTCTCCTATGATATTGCAGCGGCTAACAAACAAACAGTGGATGCCAGATAACAAGGTATAATTATCACCACTGATTGCAGTCAGGATTGTCCAAAAGTAATTTAAATCATTCTTGTGTCATAGGACTTGAGAATATTTCAGTATCTTAGTCTTCGATCTTTGTTTGTATACTGATGTAGCAGAAATTGAGAAGTTAGTGAGATCAGAACAAGAAATATTTTTTTTTTTTTGGTGTTCTGTATGGAAGCGTTATTTTTCAAAACTTTTGCAATTTTCCATTGGCAAGAGGAATATTCACACACATCTTTCATAAAATGTGGGAGAGGTTTGATCCTGACAATGTTCTACCAGCAGTGACTGACATTAGCTTTGTGTGTAGTTACTATTAAAGTGGTTGTTTAATCAGGACCTCATTGTATTTAAAATGTCAAGATTGTGACATCTTCAAACATTAGCCAGGGTAGAGGACTAGTTACCCTGGGGAGTCTGCCTTAAGCCAGTATAGCCTGTAATTGCTATTTTCATGTGTGGGTGAGTAAGTATCATGTTTTTCCAAAAGACATAACTATTACAGACTGATATCCCCTCCCCAGCTTTGGATAGTGGCAGTGTATTACAAAATACCTATCAGAAGGCCTTCTCCCAATCCTCTTCATCATGGGGTAAGTTCATGGGGACAATGCACATGCTCAAGGAGTGCTGAGAACGAGGAAGAAATAGGCACTTATCTTCTCCCTGTAATGTATTAATG
This sequence comes from Falco biarmicus, assembly GCF_023638135.1. Taxonomy (NCBI): domain Eukaryota; kingdom Metazoa; phylum Chordata; class Aves; order Falconiformes; family Falconidae; genus Falco; species Falco biarmicus. The sequence goes on along the minus strand of NC_079289.1, from coordinate 21,656,261 downwards.
TCAGCTCTTCTATCCATGAAGAAATACCACTGCTTACTCCTGCTGGTAGGTGTCTGCATTTTTGACAGAAACAAAATGAAACCTGAAGTAGTTACAGAGCTTTTCCCCTCCGTCCCTCAGCAAACATGTTAATCCAGTATTTCAACTGAGTGTGGTAATCCTTTGGGTTTAGCGTGACACCTTGTCCTCTGATGAAGCTGGAATCTATCTCGTACTGCATCTGTGTAGTCTTACTCCTGGGCTCCATATGATGTCTTCACAGAATCACAGATTAGGTGAGGTTGGAAGAGACCTCTGGAGGTCATCTCGTTCAACCCCACTGCTCAAGCAGGGCCACCTAGAGTCAGTTGCCCAGGACCATGTCCCAGGTGGCTTTTGAGATGGAGACTCCACAACCTCTCTGGGCAACCTGGGCCAGTGCTCGGTCACTGTCACGGGGAAAAAGTGTTTCCTGCTGTTCAGAGGGAACCTCTTGTGTTTCAGTTTGTGCCCATTGCCTCTGGTCCTGTCACTGGGCACCACTGAGAAGAGCCTGGCTCCATCTGCTTTGCACCCTCCCTTCAGGTGTTAATACTCAAGATCTCCCTGAGCTTTCTCTTCTCTAGGCTGAACAGTCCCAGCTCTCTCAGCCCTTCCTGGTAGAAGAGATGCTCCAGTCTCTTCATCATTTTTGTGGCCCTTTGTTGGATTCTCTGCAGTATGTCCATCCATGTCTCTCTTGTACCAAGGAGCCCAGCACTGGACACGGCATTCCAGGTGTGTCCTCAGCAGCTCTGCATGGAGGGGAAGGATCACCTCCCTCAGCCTGCTGGCGATCCTTTGCCTGATGCAGCCCAGGATGCCGTTCTCCTCCTTTGCAGCAGGGCCCCACTGCTGGCTCATGTTCAACGTGGTGTCCACCGGGACCCCCTGGTCCTTTTCATGCGAACTGCTTTCTTGCTGGGTGGACCCCAACATAAGTTGGTGCCTGGGGTTGTTCCTCCCCAGGTGCAGGATGTTGTACTTCCCCTTGGTGAACTTCATGAGGTTCCTGTCCCATTTCTCTAGCTTGTCCCTCTGGATGGCAGCATGACTCCCTGGCCTACCAGCCACTCCTACCAGTTTAGTGTCATCAGCAAACATGTGGAGGGTATGCTCTGACCCATCATCCAGGTCATTAATGAAGATGTTAAACAGGACTGGACCTGGTATTGACCCCTGGACTACACCACTAGTTTTTGGCCTCCAACTAGACACTGTGGCACTGATCACTTCTCTCTGGGCCTGGCCGTTCAGCCAGTTTGAGGTCTGCCTCCCTGTCTGCTCATCCAGCCTGTACACCAACAGTTTCTCTGTGAGTATCTTATGGGAGACAGTGTCAGAGGCCTGAAGTCCAGGTAAACTATGTGCACTGCTCCCCCCTTGTCTACCAGACCGCTTGTTTCGTCATAGAAGATTATTGGTTGGTCAGGCATGACTTGCCCTTGGTGAATCCATGCTGACTGTTCCTGATGACTTTTTTGTCTCTCGTGTTCATGGAAATGTTTTCCAGGATTAGGTGGTCCATCAGAAAAAATTTCTGCTCTTCAGAAAATTTTGAGCAGTCTGGTCACTTCTTTTGATTTTTCATGCTTCCTGTGTACATGTGACTTAATTTTATTAGATGTTTTCAGGGGTGGTGTTCTTGACTTTCTTACCATTTTCATATTCTCTTTTCCTGCAGCTGAATTTACTGGTAGGAGTTGCATATTTTAATTTCCTCCAACTGTGAAAATCTGATGGTTTACGGTGACTCTGAGCTGTTGGTGGAGTTAAATTTTGATTTACTGACGCGTGTGTTTGTAGTATTGTATCATATGGGTTCTTTCTTGAAATATCTTGTACAATCAGCTCTGTTTTCCTAGTTGACAGGGAGAAAACAGCAGGGAAACCCTGGGTGATATTGGATGTCTGGGGCGAGGAGGATGTGCAGGTACTAGATGGGTTTTGCACATGGTCAGCATAGCTTTGGCAGGGCTGGTTGAAATGAGTTGAAACAAAAAGCTCTGCAGAGAGCCCTCATGCAGCCTCCATATGAAACCACTTAACTGTGTCTGTATTTCTTCCCTGGTTCTGAGATGATGATGTAGGTGGGCTTTGTCCTGCACCTGGATTAATAAACCTTTCTGGAACCTAAACCAGGGTATGGTAAATTTGCGTGGCTCTACAGAAACCAGAGTGGGACAAGCAGGATTGTGACAGAGCCAGAACTAATAAATGTGGCTTATCAGGACTGGGTCTGAGGAAATCTGGCTCTAAGTTACTACTCAAGTGTAAATTTGTCATTTTTTTAATGTAATTTTTTAGCTATACAAAATGATTATCATTACCGGCTATTTCTTTTCTAACTTATTTTGAAATAAATGTTGTAAATTTTCAAAATAAGGGTAATCATGTTTCCCAGCTTGGAGGGGTATATGTGGAGAAATACTGTGTCACATTATAGTAAACTTCTATTGAGACAGTACATTTATAGTGAACTTTTCATTTACCATTAGTCCTTAGGTAAAGAAGCAGTTGTTTAAATAACAATGGGAAACTCAGCTTAGTATTCATAGTAGCATGTAGGATGATGGTATAAGATTTCAAAGTGATGTGACAAAAACCCCAGTCCTAAGCTATTACAGAGGTTGTTATGACTCACTGCTAAAAGATGTTATATTTCCTTTTAATAAAAGGATCATTTGAACAGGTTTTGTAGCCTGTATGCAGGGAAAGCTTCAGAACAGAATCAGGAGGACTGAAGCACTTAGTGGTGAGTTTAAGTTTTCACAGTAGCAGCCAGAGCAGAAGGTGATCACAGGGTGTGATACTGTAAAAGTCTGGAGACATCTGAGTAAAAGTGCTACTGTTGAAGGAGCTGCAGCTCTTAGGAATTACTGACTTTAAAATCTCAGGATATTCAACACATCCACTGTAATTCTGTACTTTTGGGGGGTTCTGGGTGTAAAGCAGTGCCCTTTTTACTCCAGATTTCTGTGGCTTATTATATGGAAATTAACTCATATCTTCTGCTTGCTTTTAGAGACTTGCTTCCAGTCTTTTTATCTAACTTGATCTAAAGTGATTTGTGTCATGCTTATTTTTTTTCTTTTGGTGTAAAGACTCTTTTTGAGTAAGAAGGAAAATGTGTATTGCAGAATGCAGAGTGTATATTTAAGTGTTGGTACGTGTCTTGAAGAAATTGTGTCAGTATGGTAGAGGCAAAATCTGCATTGTTTTCTATGTTCTAGTATAATTAAAAGTAGAATGGAATACACCGGCTTTAGCTTCTTGCATGTGTAGTGTGAAAATAAGCAAACTCCTGTAATTTAGCATACCTGTATTTTTCACAAATGTTGCAATGGTAGTTGCAAAACACTGCTAGATTATGTGATAAAGGTAATATAAAGGGTACTAGAAAAATAAAACAAAATACAAGAATGAGTGCCATGGCTGAGAGAAGTAACCCCATTCTGCTGTGCATCACAGTGCAGTGAAGCTGGATAGTGAGTTATAGCTGCAGTTTTAAGCATATTGGCAAATGCAGTATCCCCAGTGGACTTCATGTTTAGGTGTGTGTGAGTGGGAAGGAAGGAAGGGTAGTAGCTAAGTGGACAGGGGCTAGTGACTCTCACAGCTGATTTCTAACTAAGCCTTTTGATCATAGGCCTCAAGATGGCATGGTTCTCATCTTTGGTGTTTAGCTATTGTAGTCTAGCTGATGTGTGTTTAAATTTCAGTGACACTATTTACCACGTCGTTAAGAAGCAAAAGCACATAGGATATGAAAGAAGATAAAGGGAGGGACTGTGATTCTCTAAACAGTCTACTGTGAGACCCTGGGAAATGGTATTAATAACGCTTGGACTTTGTATGTGAAATGACGGAGCAAGAACACTTTGCCATTTGGGATGCACACACAACTACAAGCAGATTCCAGTTCTGATTTTGCTGTTGTCTGCAAAGAGTTGTGCGGCCCTGAGCAGCTTGTGGAAGGTGTGAGTTTGCAAAGCATTTGTTTGCTTGGTATACTTGTAGTTTGTTTATTTTTTAGGGTCAGAGGCTTAGGAAGTTTGAGCTCAAGTATAGACTGCATACATCTCTGAACTACTGTTATCATAGCTTTTTGTTCATTCTCAGTGTATGTGTGTGCATGCAGATGCATGGTGTCTTTCCTCCCCAGGTGTGTCTTCTGTGCTACAGTGTCTTGAGCATACTTAGTTGTTTGATGTTAGGCTCAGGAAACTTGGCCATCTTTGGAATCCACATCACATCGTAAAATCTTCAAGTGGCTGTAAGATACTTTCTTCAGGTCAGAGGCTCCCCAGAGCTTGAGGTGATTCATGCATAGGGTGTGACTGTGTCGCCTTGGTGTTCCTATTGCTCCAGTGAAAGACAAGGCTGCAGAGTCAGCAGTGCTTACTGGTTGGTTTCCTGCCCTAGCTGAAGATTTGGCTTACACCACAGCCAAAGTCAGCCCCATTTTCTGATCAGTCACGTGGCGCAGCCTTGGTGTAGGAATGGCACCTGAGTGCCGGTGGCCTCTTGTAGATCAAAAGCCACAGCCTGCCCACTCATGGTGTTGCCATGGTCCGTTTGAGCTACGTGTTTACCGCTTATCTGAAAATGATAGTCAACATCTGCTGAAGTTGATACCCAAACTTAAATATAAGAAATACTGAGTTACTGTGAAGTATTATGCCACAACTAGTCTGTGACTTGGTTTCACTGTTTGAAAAATAAAGCCATGCTTGATAAGAGCCTTGAGGCTTATCTGCTGTACTTTGTCACATCCTATGACTTGAAGGTGCAGGCTGCAGTTTGTGTAGCTCAGCTAACTCACTGGTTTGGGGTTCTTGTGTTTCCTTAGGTACAACATCGATCCTGGCTTGTACTGTCCATTTTTCTCTCTTGGGGCGTGCATGGAGGGTTTAAACTCTTTGTTCAGTCAGCTCCTAGGAATCTCCCTTTATGCTGAACAGACACAGAGAGGAGAGGTTTGGTCTGAAGATGTTCGAAAGTTGGTAAGTATTCTTGTTCCCAACATCTGAAATGACAAAGGGAAGTTAGATGAGATGATGTGTTCCTCTGAGCCATGAATCAGATTTTGTTTTTAAATTACTTGGGTACCTGTCAAAAGCACAGACTAGTTGTCTAATTTTAGTTGAAGTTAGACCTCAAGGGCTTTACACTCCAAGTGCATTTTGTATGCTTCTTATTTTATGGCCTTTATAATATGTCCCTGTGTGGAAGGGTGCCTGAATCAGAAGCATTTTCTCTTTTTGGAGATTACTGTTGTACCTTTCAAGCCATTCTTCCGAGTGAGCCTTGCTGGTTTTTTTTTCGTTTCCAGTTTGTAGATGACTGTGGAGGACTGGAGTGCTGTAGGTGTGTGTTCTAGCAGTCATGTGTCTTTGCCTCATTTTTTTTTTTTTATTCTGTATGTCATCTTTACTTTGAGATTTTTTTTTTATGTCTTTAATTTTCTGCCCTCTTTTTAGGGGAGGGTGGAAAAAAAACCTTAGGCAATAATTTACACATCAGGCTCCCAGGTTCCTCTGTTGTCTTCCTTCCATGTATTCACTGCCAGATCTTCTACACTGCTCTTGCACCTCCAGCCTCCAGCAAGAGCTGCTGTTCTTCCTATCCTGTGGGTCAATTTCTAATTACTCCTTACTCTTTCTATTTTTATTTTCATGGTAAATCACTGTTGACTTCTCATAAGTAATTTAGGGGCTACAGACAGTGTTCCTTCTAATACTAATCTGTGACTAAATAGTTTTGAGTGAAATGCAGAAATGGATGTAATTTGAGGGACATGTTGTGAATCTGGCGTATATTTTTTGCAAACAAAAATTGCTAGCAGACTTTACATGAATTATTCCCAGTTTATTTGTCATTTATTAATTATAAATCTTTCAATAAGAATACTACATATATTAGTATTGTATATATGTACACACTTCAATTTACACATCTTTTTGGTGATTTCACTGTGGAAATTATATATTTTTTCAGGCTGTTGTTCATGAAACTGAAGGTTTGCTAGGATACATCTATTGTGACTTCTTTCAGCGACCTGATAAACCACATCAGGTAACATTTGTGGTTCCAGCATGGTTTTATTTGAGTAATGACTGTAGCATTAGGACTATTTGCATTCAATGCAAGTTTAGTAAAAGTTACCTCAATTTAAAATAAGTAAATTGTAAACAGGGGAAGCCTGTAACTTCAAGTGTTGGTTTAAGTAAAATATTTTTGTAAGTAACCTTTCATTTAAAAAACGTTACCCGATAGGCTGAACTCAGACTCTTTGTTGTACAGAACAACATGAAATGTCGTAGAACTCTGTTTAAAAACACCTATTTTCTGGCCTATTATTTGCAAGTAAAAATGATCTGAAATTTTAATACTCTCTAAAGGTGAAAGCTCACTAATAACAACTAATTTTTATTCAAAATCCTACTTAAAACTGAAGACAGTTCCAACTGTTGTGGCTCACTCACTCATGCTGCCTAGTGCCAGTGTATTACGTATAGAATGCAGAACAATGGACACTTCACTCTGTAGCAGCATCTGCAAATTACCACTGTTAGTGAGGTGGTAATTGGACTTCAAATGTATATTATTTTAGTATATTACTCTGTTTTGCTAATGTTTCACGGTATACTAGGAGTGCTATGGTATATTTTATAAAGAAGCTACTGCTGAAGAATGAGGACAGAACATAGTCTAAAAATTATAGATTTGACACATCAGTGTAAATTTCTTTGAGCCAGTGATATTTTTTAGAAAAATTGAGAGGTTCTGACAATTCTAAACCAGAAGGAATTATTTTCTGAAAGCAACACAGTGTTTTCTTCATGGAATAAGGTAGTTTCCTCATGAATATGGAGCAAAAAATAAAGATGGAGAAACAGCATGCTGCTATTGAACAACGCTTAATGTTCGTTGAATTCTACTTATGTAACAGTATATGATTGTTTGATTTAATATTTTAATGACTTCATCATTATGTTAATATCATAGGTATAATGAGATTGGCTGTCCGTATCTTTGCTTTTGTCTTGAAAAGGATTGTCACTTTACAGTTCGTGGAGGCAGGCTAAGGGAAAATGGAGAGTACCAGCTGCCTGTAGTTGTTCTTATGCTTAGCCTGCCCCATTCAACAAGGGATGCACCAACACTACTAAGTCCTGGGATGATGGAGAATCTCTTCCATGAAATGGGACATGCTATGCATTCTATGCTGGGGAGAACTCGGTACCAACATGTCACTGGTAAGAAAATTAGAATAGTGATTTTTTTGGTTTAGTTAAATGTTTCATTTCTAGAAGAAGGCAGTAGATTAAAAAAAACCCCAAACAACAAACCCAAAACAATCAAGAAAAAAAAAAGAAGGATGAACCAGAAATTGTTGAGTCATGTTGATACTTCTGCATCTTTGATAACCTGAAAATAGAATATCAGATCCTCTGATATTATCTGAAACCCAACAAAGGACATCCTAGTAAGAATTAGGTATTTGTATCTCTTGTTTCTGTACTACTGATCTTTGTTCTAGTAGTGGTATCCACTTTTGCAAGTTCACGTTATGTGGAGTTTATAATAATGGAATAGTTGGAGGATTGAAAATAAATTGAGATAAACTTGTACCTAGTGTAAAAGCACAATGAATCCTGGGTTGGAAATTATTTAGGAAATTGAATTAAGGAAAATTAATAAATTAGTTTTTGCAAAGGGCATACACTTGCAATATGGAAAATCTGTAAAGCCAGGTCTTTTCTAGTTGATTCTGATTAAAGCCAGGTTGATAAATTAAAAACATACTATATTTGCAAACATGATTAACTGGTAGGCCTTTTTATCCTGTGTAAATGGACATGAATGAATATGCAGTCCCAGCTCAGTGTATACATAGAAAAAGAATATTGCCTTTTTTCATTTAGTCTCTCTTCTTAAGCAGTAGCAAAGAGTGTATTAGCTGACAGCTCACAGGCTTCTTGTCGTCTTGTGGCAAATGCATCAAAGGCATGTTCTGGCTAAAGCTGCTTGGCACGCTACTTTTCGTACCTGCAGACAGCTTGGTATATCCTCTTCTATAATAGTGTGCTGGAAATCCCATTTGCAGTAGACATTTACTTATTAAAACAAAGACCCCACAACCAAACAGATGAAATTGTAGCTCCTTTGTCTGAAGGATTTTTTTATTATTATTTTATGTTTTACTATTTTTATATTATGCTCATGATACAAAGGGGAGTCCATGGTAGTGTTGTTATCGACAGATACTTTGCACCCAGTGACAAAATACTCTTTCTTAAATCTTCCACTTAAAATAGACTGAGCTGTTTGTAATTATGTCACTACCGGACATTGTTAAAACAAATAAACACTGTATATGCTCTTTCAGTATGAGCTCTATATACTCCTTGGGACAGCTAAGTGCTCTCTGCGACCCCTTCCACTCATGTGGCCTTGCTCATCTTGACCTCTAGGAGTACTTACATGCCCAAAGTATCTGCCTTGGTGGGCTTCTCCTCTTGTAGTGAATCACACATATCTGCATGTCAAAGTCTTGAAGAGGCAGGAAATGGCTAATTTTGAGGCTCAGACTTTTCATGAGACCCTTTGTATGGTTTAAGCCTTGCCTTAGCTCCAGGCAGTCCTTCATCCCAGGAGATTTCACTCCAGATCTCGAATTGCAAAAGCAGCTCTGAGGTCAGTCCTGTTGTTTCTGCAGAGAATCTTCTTTTTTTAGGGTTTGGAATAGATGGGTTGTCCCAGGGATGTCTTGTAGAGGCCATCTGCCCTCCTGAGACACTAGGGTGGCTAAGTGTGGAGACAAGATGACTTCAGGGTATTGTTAGAGAAAAAAAATTGTCATTCTAGTTGAGATGCACTGAGTATTTGACATCTTTCCTACTCTCCCCTGCCTCCCTTTTCTGATAACATTCCCAAAGATTCAGGAACCCATTCTGCTGCTAATGACCCCGAAACTTGAATAATAATATATGGTTTTGACTTCAGATGTGCTTCTTTTTAAGTTAATCTATCATTTTACTATATGCGTTTATTGATTGTTCAATGCCTTTGTGTGTGTATAAGATCTTTTAAAACCTAGCTTGTAGTCCATTTTAGTTTATCCTGCAGTACAGATTACCTACATTTGTTTTACAGGAGATATCCCAGATAACTACCTAACTTCTTACCTTTCTGACATTCAGATAATGTAATTCTTCAGGAGTCTCTTTAATGGTTATTAAAATAATTCTATCACTTTATTAAGGAGTGTTGAGGAAATATAAGTGGATAGAGGAACATCAGTGTGGTTCTGCAGGCATTTGTCTTGGGACCAGCTTTGGTTTAGGCTTTTTAAAAAATATTTTCAAACAGCAACAAAAAAAGACTTTAGTAATTAAATGTGTTGGCACAAAAGAAGGATCGGGGAATTGTATGAGACCTGAACGACTGGATACTGCAGTGTTAGAAGTAAAATGCAATTCAGAACTGCACAGTGCAGATCATGCACTTAAAAAGTACAAAGAATTTATGCTATCAAATGGATATTTCAATAGTGGTGGAGGATCAGAAGAGTTTTATGTATTAATGCAGAACTATAAATAGCTACTGTATCTGTGAAAGGGCCGAATGTGATTTGAAATTAATCAGAGGTGTATTTAACAGCAGTAAGTATTAGAATGATTACAGAAGGTGCTGGTGAAACCTCATGCAGTGCTTCGACACAGTTTTGTGTCTGGACTGAAGGTGAATTCAAACTGAAGCAGGTGCAGAGAAAGAGCTACAATGGACGATCTTTCAGACTTTGTCTTGCCTTTGGATAATGATGGCTCAGAGAGATATAGTTTCTCTCAATTTAGATCAAAAGCAGTGTGGGTAGTGTTATTTATACTAAAGAGCAGTATTGGTCTGAAAACACTGATTATAAACAGATCAGGAATTCAGACTAAAAATTAGGGAAAGATTGTAAAGATCGAAGTAGCGATTTTAAATAATAGTCTTCAAGAAAGAATAGTAGAAGCAAAAACTGTGCTTGCATTTAAGACTAGTTTTGAATGTTGACATTGTAGCACACAGGAACAGAAGTGAAGACCCAGTGAGTCTGTTATTAAAGCAACAACTTTGTACATCCCTAACTTCAATATAGATGTTAGAAATGTAGCTTTGATTTGGTGATGTGTTACACTTCTTAATAACTTCCATTGTGTAAGGTGCTGATAAAGATTAGAGTGAATAAGGTTTTTGGGAAGATGCTATTTGAAAATACTAACCGCTAAGATATTACCTCATTGCGCTTACTCAGAACATGCCTTTAATCTGCAAGTGTTCCTTGGATAAATGACTTGGTATTATAAAATGAGGTTAATATAAAGCATAAAAAAGCTCAGCAAACAGATGGAACCTGAAAATTGTAACTGTGAATGGGATTAAGGCAGTTCTATTTACATTGTAGTTTGATTTAGGTTTAGGACACTTAAATAGATTTGGTGTTTCATGTAGGGCCAGTTTGGCTGCAGTCTGGTTTAGTTTAAAAAGGGTGTGATCCAGAGCTTTATAAGGTGCCTCACCCAGCTGTTCAAATATTTTGTTTTACTTTGTGATTTATAGTAAAATGTGTAGGATTATAATGAAGCTTTTCTGGCATTACGTACAATAATGCTATGGAAATAAAATGTTGACTTAATAAATGAAAGAACATTAAAGTTCACCAAAAGTCCAAACGGAAAGTTGCAAAACCTTTTGGGGAGAGTTAACCATTTGTGTTAATGAAGATAGCAAATGCTGATATGTACAATTATTCTACCTCTAGGAACCAGATGTCCTACTGATTTTGCTGAAGTTCCCTCAATTCTGATGGAGTACTTTGCAAATGACTATCGAGTGGTTAACCAGTTTGCAAGGCATTATAAAACGGGACAGGTAGGGAAAATTAATCTGTAAGACACTGAAAACAGAAATAAGTGTATTCAGGAAAAGGATCACATTTTCATATGTTATTTGTTAATAAAGTGTAAAGTAGGAATAAAAAATGGATAGAAATTATTTTAATATTATAATTACAATAATTCAGAAAAAATGTTAATATTCTCATTGCAGAAAGATGAATGTAATCTGTAAAAGAATGCCAGACCCTTATATCCAGGTTCCAGGGTTCCAGTTATATATTTAAAACTTTCAACATTTTGATCCTACAAAGGTTACATAGTTTCTACACTACACAAACTCAGTGTAGTAGGTGAACAACTTCTGTGTGATTCAAATTATGCGGAATGTTTTAATTTAATTGCAGGTAAGTAATCACAAAAATAGTGATTCATTATTGAAGTGTCTGAAGTCTGTCTTAAAATAAAGCTCAGATACTAAATCATGGGAATAAATGGAAATTATCTGCAGTGTTTAAAAACTCCCATTTTCACCATAGGGTAGGGTAGTGATTGAAATATTTTGTGATGAAAAGTGTACTGCTTTTTTTAGGATTAGATTAGGCTGAATTAGAATCTGGCAGTCATGAATCTGCATGAAAACTCTGATCCCCTTTTTTACTTGAAAACAAGGAACAAGATGACTTTCAGTGGTCGCTTTAACACATGGCAGCAGAACATGATTTATATTTGTACAGCCATTGCAAAAGTATAAACCAGTAAACAATAATCAAAGATCTTTTTTTCTAGTGCTTTTGACTGAGGCAAGTTTCAGTGTACTCAAATGAAATGGTTGAAGAATAGACTACCCATAATGCAAAAATGAGTAAGCCTCTTAATTTATGTAGTGTTACATTTCATTGAAGCTTTTTATCCAATACTAAGCATTCAGTATGTTTCAGTATTATGGAAGTGGATGAATGTTTGCCTCCATCGAACAGTCCCAAAATTACATTGCTTAACTTCTGTTTTATTAGATATTGTGAGAAATTTGCTCCATAAATCTGGTTTTTGTTTGTCTGTTTGTTTTTTTTACAGGGCAAATCAGCAATCATTTCTGGAGAATTGATTGCACTAGGAAAGTCTTCTTGAAACCTGGGCGTTAAATTGTTTCAGGAGTGTTCATCATTTATATGTTTGAGTCCACATACCAAAATACTGCTTTCTAGTGTTCTCTATAAAGTTCATGTAGTGTTTAAACATAGTGGAGTTAATTTGATTGCATATGAGTTCAGAGAATGAGCTTGACTAAAACATCTGAAAGAGATTTGTGGAACATTATTTATGGCTTTGCATTTTCAAAATGGCTTAACGAATCTAAACCATGTTTAGTTGCAATGCAAAAGCGAAGAACCAGACACTGTGTCCCATTTGGCATTTCCATAAACTTCTGTTTATTGGTGGTGAAATCTTGCCCTTTCAGAGAGCAATTGAGAGGTTTAATGCAGAAATTCAGTCTTGAAGGGGGCAAGAATGGATTATGCTGGAAGATGAGAAAAAGTGCCTGAAACTGCTTTGTGGCTTTTGAGGGCTTCAGATGGCTTCCTTTTAATTGCTTTATTTAAAATTTATAAGGTACTTTCAAGCCACTATCCAACATACATAAATCTGCTTTTGCTTATGTTGGTTCATCTAAGCTAGTTTTAAGAATCTGATATCAGATTTCTGTATCTGTCATTTAAATACAAATAGATTGAAGTCATCTTTTCTGTTCTTGAAATTCAGTGATTAAGCAATTACTTCTGTCCGTGGTGTTCATGTTACAAAGTACTTGAATACGAAATCCAAGCCCTCTTACATTTATGATTCCACAAAAATCCTTTTGGGGCTTATATTTTCTGTACTTGTTCCCTGACTGATTTTTTTTATGTGCACATATAAATTTGAATCAACATTTTCCGGTCCAGGTTTTTAGTTATTTGAAGGAAAAATAAGTCCACTTTACCTGCTTTTCAAGGGGAAGTAAGGAAGGTGGGTATAACAGTTGAAATGTAAAATTTGTAAAACCATTTAATCCAAATGTTGTTCTGTACGAGAACTTCCATTAAGTTTCTTCTTACGAATGAAGAGACTGAGCTTTTCTGTGCGAGAAGGATCTTTCTTGCAACAACTACACCAACATAGATCTGCTGGATGTTGATGTGAGCTTTTTTTTTTACTGAGCTAGCTTGTTGAGGAGGCAGTGCAGATAATTTGAAAAAGCATCCTTCTTTTGGAATTACTGTATCTATGCTATGGTTTTTGCATATAAATTTTAGGTGGTGTAATTTTTAACACTCCTGTTGAACATAATTACATCAGAAAAACTTGGTAGTATACGCTCAGCTTACGGTTGCCCTTGCCATAAAAGCCAATTATAGAAGAACTGGTCCTGAGGATCATCAATTAGGTTCAGTGCTTATGCTTACGGGAAGAGGAGGGAAAAGAGGTGGTGTTTTGATTATTATAACATATGAACTGTTAAAAACTGGTTTTTAGTAGCATTGCAGAAAAAAAAGCATTGCTTTCAAAGATGAGAATGCATTATGCATGTAGATGTGGATCATGAGGATCTTGTCCAAAATATCTTGAAGCTTGTAGAAAGCTTGTTTCTGCTTTCTGTGCATTTTGATGGTTGTGCTGTGGAGTACTGAGGAGTGAAAAACCTTGCAAGCTCTTCTGGCAGAAGGGGCAAGTCTTGTGAATTTAGTTCAAAAAGCTGGCCAGCACAAAAATACTTGTTCCAAGAAAGTAGCAAGCCTAGTTTTTCTTTCATCTTAAAAATAACTCAAACCAGAAAAATCCTTGAGGGAAAAAACCAGAATAGAGAGGACTGTGTTGATTAGTTACTGTTGAGTTACTCAGGTAGGCTCATAAAGTCAAGCTGTACCAAAATGAGGTTGTAACAGGGTTTAAGCAGACAATCTGGTGCATGTGTACCACTCTGTATCACTGTGTGTGTTTGTTTAATTTTGTTTAAGTGCGCAGATATGTGGTAGGTCTGTTGAGCTAAATAATTTTAAGCTTGTGTGTCTTTGAGGCTGACTTGAACAAAGGCCAGTATTTCAGCTGTTCAGATTTGAACTGACTTCATTTTTCACAGAGGTGGAATTACAAAGGCAGTATTGTATTAGCATGGTTGCGAGAATAAGCCCATAGATAGTAAAGAGTTGTAATGTGTCACAGTTACTATGCAGCAGTAACGAGTTAAGTGTGCTTTGGGATGCAGGGAGTTCTGTTCTTTTAGATGCCATGGCAAATATGCTGAAAAATTAATGCCAAGATCTTACAAGTTACTCAATATGGAAGGATGGAAAAGTGGAACCCAAAGTACAGCATGTAGTGTTTAAATTTAAAAAACAGAATGGTTGTTCAATTAACATAGTTTTAGCCAAAGCTCTGTGAAGTCTTTCATTTAGAAGGAGGATGACAGTTTGAGTCTGGTTTTATCGAAGAGCTCATCTTTCAGGATAAGTAAAATAATCATGCTGATGCATTTATTTTTTTTTCTTCAGTCAGCTACTTATTAGAGAGCCATATGTGGTTATAATGGACCAAGGAGAAAGTTTCAATTGCCTGAAACAGTACATCTTCCTCAGTACATTCAAGATCTCAGTGCATCTGTATGCCTGACATTCACAGAAACAAACTCCACAGTGGTAATCCATGAAAAGCCCTCTAGGCTAGTCTATTTTCAGTTCCCTGAAATCTTAAATTTTAAAATTTTAAAGGTGCATTGGGAAAAATAAGTGACCTTGTTATTCTTCCAATTTTATCCAGTTTTGGCAATGCTTTTCTGGTGCCAGATTCTGCTGGGTTTGTGAACTATGATCACAACACAATCTTTGAGCGAGATCAGCAGCACTGATAGGTTTAAACAAAAGAATATCTATGTCTTTCTCCTGTGCCTTTTTGTCAGTAGGTGTTGTCATAAGAATGATTTGTAATTTCATTGCTTTTAATCTGCTCAAACAGTAGAGCTTGCTCTTCAGGGCAGAGTAGGTCTGCATTGTTTGTTTGATATTCATATGGTTGCAAAAGAGAGAAAAACATTTTCTTGGAGGGTTTTGGTATTTACCTGCATTTTACTTGGCCTCTAGAAGGTGGTGGTAAACCATCTCCTGCGCAAAGAAATTTTAGTAATTAATGATCATTCTGTGTCTCCCCTCAGGAGTCTCATTTAGAATAGGACAGATGCTTGCAGCAGAACATAAGGGAGAAATGGGTGAATGCAGAGGCTGCCTTTTTAGCAGTCTTCTCTGGCTGGAGATCAGCTATTTGCAGTACAGTCAAAAGAAAGCAAGACTCTTGGGTGGAAAGTCTGTAAGAAATGCTTAGTTCTGAACTGAGAATTAGACCTGCTTCAGTTGTTTCTTGAGCAGGGCTGAATGTGACCAGCTCTGCTCTGTGCCCCAGTGAACTGCAAACTTGAGCATCTGTGGGAATGTGGTTTACCAAAATGCCAATTAGAAAAATCTCAGTGCCTTTTGTTCTACTTATTCTCTGTGCCAGCTGAAAGCCTGTGTACTTAACTTCCTCTTACCATCATTTAATATAGCCAACATACAAAATTGGAAATAAGTTATGTTGAAAGAGCTGGTTTGACCTTTACTGGCAGGAGTGCTCTTGGCTTTTAACATCTTAAATTACAACTGTGTAAAATATACATATTTGCTGTTGCCAAGCTTTTGGATGTTCAGATTTTTTAACACTGACAAATTACAATTTAGGAATTGCCATCCAGTTTTCTCATACGTGACTGTATCAAAAATACAGGTGCCCCTAGAAGAAATCAGCTTTGTTTAATTCCATACTGCACTACGTCACTGCAAAATTAAAGCCTCCAAAAAGCTGCCAAATCTTGCTGATAGGTTTGGTGCTTAATAACTAAATATGTTCAGAATTCTATAGATTTTCTTACATAAGGGTTTTTTTGATGACAACTGAAGTTGTGTTACTGCAAACCTGCATGTGCTTTAGTTCCAGGATGAAATGTCATTGAAGTGTGTGCCTCACTCTGTAAGAGGATGAGACAAGAAATGTTCATAGACCCAGGAGAAGAATTGTCCAACCAAAATACTTTTTACCATTTGAGATTTGTTTTCCACTTTGCTTCTTGCCTTAACTTTTCTACGTAATTAAGTAGTATTTTGAACAATACTAAATCCAGTGTGGAACCTCAAGGTAGTCAGCTACTGACATCTTTATTACCATGGATAGCTGCCCATTTACTCTTAACCTAGTGGTCCAAAATCATCATCTAATTTGAAACAATTTTTGTATTTCAGAAAGCCAAATACTGGCCTAACAAGGATATACTGTGCGACAGACTTGGTGTTCATTGGTTCATTTTTCTGTGTTGAAATTTAACAGCTGTGCACATTTATGACAGGCAAAATAGTGGGTGTTGTTCTATCCCATTCTTGACCCAGCTAACATTTGTCTTGGAGAAGAGGTTACAAGCTTGGCAAGCTACTGCATAAAACATCTGTGCAACTTGAGAGTTTTTCTTATCTGCTTTAACTTCCAGATTCCACAGAGTTAATTGATAACATTTTCCTCACTTATAACTTCTCTGGAGCTGAGTTTTTATTCTGTGAATATAAACATGGTTTGTCTTAAAGCCATATAATTTGCACAGAATCTAAACATACGGCTCTGCCGTCAGGATCTGTAGACTTTCATGTATGAAATGTTTCTTACAAACATTTCAACATACTGTAGAAGTGTCGGTATGCTTTTAGAGTTCAGTGTAATACCAAATGTTTGTATGATATGTACAACTTGTAGCAACTTTCTTAATATTTTAGCAAGAGCTCAGTTATTTTAACCATATTTAATATGTTTGGTTAATAAAACTGCTAGCAAAAAAAAAAAGAGAATATGCTTACTAGGGAAAATATCTATTGAAAAGTTTCAGGAAACAGTGGAAGAAGTGTAAGGTCAAGCATTCATATGCAGATAGTGTTAAAAATCTGGCATTAAAAAGTCTTTGGATGTACTTGTAGATGTTTGGATAGAAAGTTAAAAAGAGTTTGCTTAATGACTTGAAAAATGTTTCTGACGTTCGGCCTGTGGTGACGGATAATTTTATTGCCATAGATGTGGAATAAATTCAGCTTTGTTAAAAGTTTCAAAGGATAAATTTTTACTGTTCAGTATGACCAAACATTTTCATGTGGGTTAGAGCAGAAGGCCTCACGCTCTCCCAGTTGAAGTTATGAAAACCCTGCCCGCTCAACAGGAGTTATGTGGGCCTCTGTGTAAATTCAAGTGAAGTATGCTCAGAGGCCAACAGGAAAATCTATTATAATATCTGCTTTTGAAGATTAGTCAGGATGACCTGGGAGGACTTTAACTGCCCCATCTGTTCTTTATCTCTAAAGATAGTCATAATATTTTTAAAAGATGGATAAGGGAACATGGGATCAATTTACAGAAAAACAGACACTGAGACAGAGTGATTTCTTGATTGCTATGTAAATTACTGCCAATATCTTAATTGCCCATTTAATGCTTTTTTTTTTGGAAATGAGATTTCCTTCCTCAGTGCAAAGCACTTCAGATATGTTTTTATTACCACCAGGGGTCTGTCTTTTTTCTTTCTTGCTGCTTCAGCCTTTTCTAGTAGTAAGCATACTATTTACAAATATACAACAATTGTAAATATGTTCTGACATTATTTTTTTTTATTCAAGCCACTGCCAAAAAACATGGTATCAAGACTATGTGAGTCCAAAAAGGTGTGTGCTGCAGCTGATATGCAACTCCAGGTATGTTTTTGCATTTTAGTCTCTACTTTGTATCCAGAGCTCACAGAACATGGTTTAATTCTTATAATTTTACCAATTTTTTAATTTCAACATAGACCCATTATCTAACTATATGCAAATCAGTGAAAATTCATTTTTATATTAACTTTGTTTTTGTAAAAGTATTCTGTGTTGTCTGTTTAAACTAAATGCCTCTATCTGTAGTAAAATGTTGTGAAAACCACAGCTTTTGAAAATGGTTGGACTATCAGAATTCCCCAATGTGGTTTGAGTTTTTTAATTAATGATGGAATCATTTAAGGAGAGCTTGCAGTAGAGGAAGTACTGTGTACCTTTTGGATCATTACAATGTAGCAGGACTGAGAGATACAGGCTACCTTAGTAAAATCAAACCAGCTCATTTACTTACTAGAATGTGATTCAAGCTCCTTGTCTTTTGCACCCCCAGTATGACAGTGGCAACTTGTTACTGCCATCAGAATTGGTGGCTGGGCTATAAGGCTCTAGGACTTCTCTCTCTCTCACAGTGTTGGGAGCAGTAATTAATTTGTAAACCTTTATTTTCTGTGGCTAGATGAGATTCATCAGTCATACCCACAAACAAGCTATCAGTGTTGCTTTTCCTCAAAGGAAGGAAACTAGAGTTCTATCTAAAATGGGTGTTTAGTATTTTTCAGTCCTGCAACGACAGTTCTCACATGTGAACGGTAGCATTAGCATCTAACTCAGATATTTTTTTTACAGTGAGAGTCTGACTGCATTTAGTATGCTACAAGCTTCTGCTGTGTGATTTGTGACTTTGTTTTCTTCTTTGTTTTGTTTTAAGCTAGAAACATATAATTTTTCTTTTTACAGTAGACCTAGTGTTTAGGTGAGATAACTCTTCTAGTACCTTAATAAAGGTTAGTCATGATTTTTGAGATGTAGAAAGAAACAAATTTAAAGATCAGATCTTTGCAGTTCTTCACTTTGAAAAGGGCCCAAATGATTGCAACCCTCTAAAAACATGAGTTGTGCTGGTTAACTGAAGTTGATTTAAAAGAAAAACTTAGTTAGAGTTTGCTCTGTGCAGTTACTTACAGTGATTTAAAACCAATCAGAATACTGGAGTGTGGACCTGTAAATGTATAGGTGTCAGTTACACTGATCAAACCCAGACTTAACATTGTTTTTAGTGTATATGTATATTTTTCATTAAACTTAATGGATTTTTGAATTATGCTTTCAATGCAGCGCTGGCTGTCAGTGGCCAGTGTTGACTGTGCAGGTGTGAACAACAAGGGTGCTACCTGTGGCTCTCCCTCTGTGACATGAAAACTACTGCACCCTCTCTGCAGGTCTTGATTTTGAAATGCACGCTCCTGGCTCTGAAAAGTTCATATACAGAGATAATGAGAATCCAGAAAAAAAGGTAGCCAAGAATATAACTAATTCATATAGGAGGGGTTTTTTGGGGAAAAAAACCCACCCAATTCTGGATTGAAATAAAATTTATAATGAGAATGCTTAGCGGTGGATCTCTGTTTGTGAAGTCTACCAACACAGAATAATTTACCAATGTGCAGACTAATAACTACCAAAGTGATGATCCGGTACTTTCACATGTACCCATTCCTTTCTGGTGTGTCAATAACAGCTATATATAGATCTGGCAGATTTCCTGTCAGCTTTTAATATGTGTTTTCTGTAATCTTGTCAAGGTTTGAGACCAAATTGCGGTGAGGAGGCTAAATGGGCTTGGGTACCAAGAACACCTTAAGTCACAGATATATTAAAAAGTGATGTGGCCTCCCTGTCCTGTGGCAGGGGAGATTGTGTGGTCTAGAAGTAAGTCAGGGAGGGGTCATTGCGTTGGTCCCATGGGGTGGACTGTGCAGTCCCCTGCTGCTGCTGACCTTCAGCTGCTCCTGAGGTCTCTGTAGGGTCTGTCCCAAAGTGACTCCAGATGCCATAGCTTTCGAGCTTGGGAGAGAACACCCACTTCTGGTGGGCTCAAATTCCTGTGGGTGCCTAATGATTAACTGGTGCTGGCAATGATGCAGTGATTAAGCAGGCTGCTTGCCCTCAAATTACTCTTGTGTAACTAATGTTCAACCAGTCTCAACCTGTGTCAAATGACCACAATGCCACACTGAATGTTATTATTAATTTCCTACTTTAAGCACCATGTTCTTGGAGATTCCAAACATAATACCTGCAGACGTATGCACTGATTTCAAAGAGACAGATTGGCAGAGCCATTCGGTTTATTAGTTCAGAAAAAATGTCCCATAGAAGTTGACTGCATGGCAAATACAAAGTTCATACATTCCTTTGTATTGTTACTTGTGTAGATTTAAAAGTATAATAATTCATTAAAGAAAAACATACTTAAATCTGCATATATACAAAGTATATATGTACTACTAATGTATACCTGAAAAAACTGTGAAAGATGACTCTTAATACCTTTTCTTCAGACTTTGCAGAGTATATTCTATGTTGACAACTAGATGCTTTGTAAGCCATATTTGATCTTTAAAAGAAAGAAAAATGCTTACAAATTTTCCGTCAGTGGGAAAAATGCCTAAAGGTTCTTGTGGTCTGTTCAGAAAATAAGTCTATCAGCATGGGGCAATAAGAAATGAATGCTGGTTTTTCATCATGACTATAACACATCTGTGTGTTTTTGCAGCTCACATCATCAGTTACTCAACAGGAAAGATAGGAGTGCATCCTCTCATAAGGCTTATGCCATGTAGATTGAGTCCCTGAGGCTTTCAGTTAGTGGTAACTTCACTGGGAAATGCCTGACTTTTTGATATTGATGCAATTAAGCAGACAAGGAGCTAGAGAGAACTGGAATCAAGTGAAACTAATAAATACCATTGTCAGTGCAAAACAGAGAGATAGTGTGAAGACAGATAACTATTTGATGGCCTTTTAATATTTTCAGGTCTTTTAGGAAATGTGTTTTACTCAAATTAGAAATAATCTTGTAGCTACTGCTTAGTATTAAGTACTAAGCATGCTCCTCAGCAGTATCACCTAAAATCCTGTGGTTCTGGGATGTGTTTCCCATTTCAAAGACCTGTGTAAACATTCAGAACTGTGGTTTCTAGATGGGAATCCTCATGGCTATAAAGTTCATGCAAGTTTATTTTCAGGGATGGATTTTTTTTTTTTAACTATGCTGTCCAGGTGGCCTGGCTTATTGCTTTCTTCCCACGCTTTACATGTGCCAGGATCAAGGGAAAGCTTATAGCTGGCTTCAGTGACTCATTTCACTGGCCTTCAGCTGACATTTCCCCACTGCCCAGCTATGAATTGAGCTTTTGCTCCAGCTCCCTGACCACAAACTACTTGACTCCAAATTTTGCTGTAGAGAAGGTCCACTGCAGTGCAATCCATTCCATCTTGTGAGGAGCACTGAAGAGCAACTGCAAAGAGGTCCTAACAAAGCTGGGAGATGGAAAAAAGAGAATCAAGGCTGGGCTGAAGCAGGATGCTAAAGTCTCTTTGTCAGGTGCTGAAGTTCCTCATGTTTGGTTTGGGTTTTGTAGAGAGGGAGGCTGGTGTGAAATGACTCCTGCAGTCACAAAGGCCTGGGGTGACAGGAGAAAGTGAGTTTTCTAAGACTGTTTCATCAGGTAATTTTCAGATCTATTCATGGTACTTACTATTCGTCATATTCTCAGTCACCCTTGCTACTATAAATGCTATAGCTTTTGTTAAACTTTGTTAAAAAACAAGCTGGGATTCTAGAGACCAGCTCTGAGGTGAAAAGTAAAAGCTGAGGCATTGTGAAGCCTCTTTCTCTTCTCAGATAGGAGTAAAAAATACTGTAGTTGTTACAATCTAGTATAGGTTTTTCTTTAGAGTTTCATTTTTCATGTTATCAATATAATGATAGAAAATTTAGAACACCCGTGCAAAGTTTGGTTTTAAAAAATAAAGTACTCATTGTTTCCCATTTCGTGCACTGTCTTCATGGAGTTATCCTCTGAACAGATACTTTCTGCCTACTCTGCGTTTGTAGATGGGCGATGTTAAGCGTTTGCATCTCTTGTTCAGTGTTGCTGTCTGGGACACAAAACATGCAATGTCATTAATGGCTGATTGTGCAAGTTTAGGTCTTACTGACCTCTTTTCTCCTTATTAGCCATGTAGGAAGCAAGCAGGAAATTTGGGAGTAGCTCCTGCAAGTCATGGCTTCTTCACCCCCTCCTTGTAACCCCCAGTTTTTCTTGAAAAAAATCAATTTTCATATTTATTATTTGTCAACAAACACCGTCAAAGGATTTATTAAGATTCTGTATGTTAGAAGACAGCTTATTCAAAGAGAAGAAATATGGTCCTTCAGAAACAGTCACAGTTTTGGGTGCAAGTATGTGTTGTATCCAGCCCAAATAAAAAAAAAATAATCCAGCCCCAAAAATAAAATGAATGCTGGATTCTGATAAATTATTAGCGTTCAGAATGGGTTTATACCCAAATTTCATAATAAGGAATCTTTTCACAGGTTGGGGGGATTGTGTTATTCAGATCACATAAAACATCCATTCTCCATGGACGGGGAATGCCTCCAAACAGCCTGTTCTGCATAAAATTTCTGCATTTTGTGGTTATAATTCCTAAACCAGTGTGTTTATCTCATTGGGAATGGTATTGCAGTGTCCTTGGGAGTGCGACTAGGACTGAAGCTCTAGCCAAATTACTTGCTTCATCCCTTGCACAAGAGCTTTTTGTGGCTTCCCACTGTCAATTTTCCTATGAAATGTTCCTACCACAGGATGGCCTGACCTGAACTCTCTGGCTTAAATATCTGGATCCACAAAACTTCTCAAGAATACCTTGCATTGCACAGCAGTGAATGTCCTCTTCTTCTGTCTTCCCTGCGCTTCCACAGAATAGGAAATCTTCATATTAAAAAAAGTTCAAATTAAAAAAAATAAATGCTGCAATAGTTTTCAGTGATGACACAGACTGAGCCTTGGCACTGTCTTCTATCCATGCTTGTTTCACACTTACTGTTAAAGTACCAGATACTCTGCTTTGCTATCTTTGCTTGAAAAATCTTTTTGTTGGTGCTGCTTTCCTGATCTCCAAACGCCTCCGTAATTTAGTCTGCTGATAATCTGCATGCTTCTGCAAAAAAATTGCCTGGGAACCAGCTCTTACCTCTGGCGAAGTACCCTCCTGGTACAGTGTGATCTCAGGCTAAACTTACACTGCAACAACTTATTGCTGTGATTGTGAGAGCTAAATGAAGGAAGCATCTGCCTTAATACTACTGTTCAAGTGCTCAAGCAGACACTCAGGAGCATCAGCACATCAGCAGCTCCATGTGCAGCTTCTTATGTTCACTGCCGGGGCCATAACTTGCCCCTGCAGATGGGATGTGTTCTTATGACTGTATGCACATGTCTTGGAATAGCTTATTTTGCTTGTCCATTCAAATAACTTTTAAGTAATTTTATTAAATCTATTAAAAAATATTCTTTTTGAAAAGCGGAATTGCTGGAGGGTTTTAGGGGCAGGGCTTAATTTTACTTAAAAATGCAGGTGATTTAGTACTGCCAGTGTTCTTGGTGATCTAACACGGATTTATGATAGGTCATGATGGTGGTTGTTGTACTCCAAAAAGCTGTTTTTCTCCTTCTATGTTACACTAAAAATAGAAGATGTACAAAACCATATATATTTGAACTCTTTCCTCTCCCTGTCTTCTCTTTTCTGTTCTTTTCTATTTCTTGTCATTTGTTGTCAAATGCCAATGCTATGTGCCGAAGACAAACATACATTTTGTCTCTTCAGGTATTTTATGCTGTCTTGGACCAAATCTACCATGGAAAGCATCCGCTAAAAAAGTCAACCACAGAAATTTTAAAGGAAACACAGGAGAAAGTTTATGGATTGCCATATGTACCTAATACAGTGAGTAGAAACAACGACTGTATAAATTACACCTCTTTTTTGATAGCATGTTAGTAGCCCTTCCTCTCCCTGCCCCTTGTCCCACACACTCACATGCTTGTTGTATTGTTAGGTTAAAAGAATTTTCTTTCTTTCAGCAACTTTATCCAGAGTAGGGTGTTGGAAATTTTCAGCTAAAAATCAAAACTTAATTAATGTACCCAGTTTTGTACAGGTTTAGTCTTGTCATGCTCAACTTGATTGCTTTTTTTTTTTTTAATTATCTTAAGAAAAGCACTGGAAACAATACATTGGAAAGAGGGTTTATTTTAGCTTTACAAAGGACTGTAAAAGGCAACAAAACAGTGCTGCATGTTGGTATTTGTATACTGTCAGTATCAGCATGTGAGAGCAAGCCAGTGTGAAGTAGGACTTGGAAGTGAGTTTT
Source organism: Falco biarmicus (assembly GCF_023638135.1). Lineage (NCBI taxonomy): Eukaryota > Metazoa > Chordata > Aves > Falconiformes > Falconidae > Falco > Falco biarmicus. The sequence continues at coordinate 21,632,223 of NC_079289.1, read as the reverse complement.
TCTCATTGTACTGCTGTGACCTTCAGCATGTCACTTACTTATCCTTTTATGTGGTATCTGAAAGTGTTAAAGCCTTCAGTTCTACTGAGTTACATAGTTTTGATCTTCCTGACTAATCATGCATTTGTTCTGTACTTCATGTGGCATCCAAAGGTGCAGGTTGCATAGATGATAGTCAAGAATTTCCTGGGCTGTCTGAAGCTGAATTCCCAGCTGGAGCTTGGCCCAGATCACTGTTTGACAATTTTTTTCAGCATACCCAAATCCTTTCTCTGCTTTCCGCTTCTCAGGAAATGTGCTTTTCTATATAGCAAAAATGTGAGTTCTGTTATCTGAGAAAGGGTATCAGGAGATCTGTTCTTCAGCCCTTTCCGCATTGAAACCGTACTGCCTCTGCTGGCCTGGCAAAGGCAGAAAAGTGAGCGCAAGGTGTCTTCAGAGTATGATGTCTGACTTCTTAGCATTTTGCTAAGAGGTGTTCAACACCGTTCCTCCGCAGGTGTTAGCTATCCAGCGAATGGAAGTTTCCTGCTTCGAAACTCAGCCTGCATTTTTTGTTCCATTTAAAATATTTTTTATAAGTTGTTGCCTTCAGAAGAGTGTAACATCTTGTAATGAGCTAGCCTCATTATGATGAGGGATAGCAAGTTTTGCCCTGGAACTTTATCCCAGCAAAATTATGTGAACTTTTGAATTATCAGAAGGTCTATGTTCTTAAAATTTATTGAATGTAGAATTAGTGTGCCCACACAAGAACTGTAATACAATTTAGATTTCAGTAAAACTTAGTGAAAAAATACATTAAAAGGATGTTAGCACTCTGTAATTAATGTCTGTAATTTTGCTTGCTGCCCTTTGCTCCTCTTTCTTCCACACTTAAGTTTGCAGTGTAGTTTGTAGTCCAGATTAAAAAATAAATGTCTTGAAAGTAAAAGTGTTTTAAGTGTGGAGAGGATATTCCTTCCTTTCATTTAATTTCAGAGCTAGACATTGAAATACAGTAAGAGAGGCCAGCTTTTATTTTCATCTGTCATTTGGCTAGGTACTTAGATGGCTGGGAGAAAAAACAAAGTATTTTGATTATTTGAATTTTATCTGCTCTCTGTAGGTTTAGATTCAATTATGAATTGCTAAGTTAGGCTTGTATTATCTTCAGTGTGTAAAAGTAATTGGTGAATATCTTAACTGCATTAATGTGATTTTTCTGTAGTAGCATTGTCTGTTGGGGCTCCAAAAGTGTCCACTATTATCTCTTAATTCCCTCTTACTGCTTTTGACAGGCAAGTAAACTTAGTAAATATCCTCTGAATATACTTGGGCTTCAGTCTCATTGTGCAGACTCGTTTTCTGAAGTAAAGCCACAGCATGTATCTTCAGCAGATGAATTTCTGTCTTTCTGAGGCACAGCTCAGATAATAGGACAATTTTTAATGCATCTTTTTGTTCTAGTACTTTCAAAATGAGGCACATAAACTACACCTAATAAATAAATGCTGCTGTATCTGTGTGTTGATACCTATTTTAAGGTAAACCAAAGCATCGTCCTCAGCAAATATCATGTCTTATGTGCCAACAGTAGGAGGGATAGTGGGACAAAAATCCTGTCAAAGTCTATTTGCCATTCAAATAGGTTTTACAGGCATTGGGGCAGTTAGCATCGCATGCAGTAGTATTTACATTGGCTGCGTTGACACAGATGGTTGCAGAAGCTAGTGCCACATGCGAGGAAGAATCGAGCAGACTGTAGACAGACAGAAGCACAGAGAAACAGCAGTCCACAAGACTTCGTTTTCCTGAAGAATGCAAATCTCGATTTCTGGCTGGCCATTGCTTATCTGTTCAAAAGTACACAGCAGTACACTGCTGGCTCCTGGAGGATGAAATTCCACTGGGATTGCTTGGCTCAATTACTGAATCCAGGAGCTGACGACTGCCAGGCAGGGGGCAAGGAAATGTATCTTGCCTGTTCTTTGAAGTGTCTGGTGGTTTTGTTGCCAAAGGAGATTTGTGTTACTGAGTTTGTCTGAGTTCTTGAGTCCTTGTGATGCCTTTAAAAAGCAATCAGTCCGCCTTTTGTCTCTTTTAAGAAAGGAAGATAAACCAAGTAATAATGACCACACATTTTCCTGCCATTTCTTCCTGAATGTACTTGGTGTCAGAATCTGTGCACTGTGGGGAATTTAGGACTCTGCTTTTGTTCCAAACTTTTCTTCAAATAGTAGCTAATTTCTCATCTCTTGTGAAGCCAGTCTCCATTTACTGTGGCCTGCTTTGCAATGGATAACAGTGTCTGCTTTTAGAGTATCTCCCCTGGTCTCTTCTAACTTTGTCTCCAGGATGCCCAGGGAGACTTTTAAAAAAGTATCAGGTGACCCTTTGATCAACCTGAGACATGATCAAAGTTTCTCCCCATGATCTATTGCTTAGTCCCCTGCCTGTCCCCCAGGTTCAGACTTGAAAACTACTTCCCTTTGAGGCAGTCATCAAAACTTAATGATACACCATTGTTAGTCCTGCGCCAAGCATAATAATTCCTATCTCCTGCTGTGGGTTTCAGTTCAATATTGTAACAAAAAATGAGATGCAGAGTGAACAGGCTCAGCAGTGAGAGTGGAGATCACAGCCTCCTGCATTACAGGAAAGAGCTCCCAATAATGAAGTGGTTTTTTTTACAATAAACACCAGCTGCCCAAATAATCATACCCGAATTTTCTTTGTGAAATATTGAATTAGTTTGAATTATTGATTCTTATTTTCAAAAAAATATTATGGATTTACATATGAATTATCTGTCCATCATGGTAACCTTTGTTCATTCTAATCTGGAAGTTTGGTGAGAGATGCTGGTTTGACTTGTGACTCTGAGGAAAAATGGTTTTGAAGGCTGAGGCACAGTGAATCTGGGTTCTTTTGTACATTGCTGCCAAATAGTCCCTTTTGCATTTTTTAAAATTACGTGGCCTTCAGGTAAGATTTTCTTCCAGAAACAGAAGAATTTATTGTGTGGTAGTTGAATACAAAGTACAGTGTTGGAATTAACCCACATGCATCATTGTAATTACATTTGATAGGAGGGAACATGTTGGTATGTTCCTTTTGGTTTTTTTTGGAACGCTAAATAATTTGCCGTATACCTTTTTGCTCTAGCATGTTAAGGACATAGTAGTTCAGAAGGACAATCTCTACTGGTGGCCTAAAATTTATATCATGTTACAGGTTTAATTATGCTTGTACACTTTTGTCCAGAGTGCAGGTTTCTCTGGCAGCGTGAGAACTTCTTAATGGCCTAAGGTTGTTAGTGATTGGAGAGACCAAAACACCTGTGAGACCAAATACATTAGCCAGCCAAGTTTGGCAACAGAAAACAAGGCAGGTATTGTTACAGATTCCCTAGAGGGAAGAACGGTATGAAAAATGGTGTATCACCAGTGTGGTTAGTCTTTCTTCTTCCTGCAGCTGGGGGGACTCTGCTCAGACAGGGATACTGACCTTGGAAGGCTTCACCTAGATCCTTGTCTTAACTTGCTGAGGTTGTGTCTGTCACGTTCCTGACGAAGGAAATCAATGGATGAGATGCCCAACATTTGGAGTGCTTGCTGAGTGAGGCTGTCAGGCACTACAGGAAGACATGGCTTGCCATAGGTGCTGAGAACACAAGGATTTCATTAACAAGGCACATATAAAGGCATCTGGGAGGTTGGGCAGCTGAAGAGGAGTTGCTGTCACTAGACAGAACTAGCTTCTCTGAAGAGAGAAAATAGCTTCTGTACCACACTGTCACCATGTGCCCAAGCCCCCTTTTTATTTTATTGAAGAACACCTGAGAGCAAGAGAGTAGCTGTATGGTTTTTTCCTTCTTAGGAGCCTTTTCTTAGGAGTTTGAAGGTGGCCTGACCTCATGCTTAGTTGTGTTAGCCAAGCCAGAATCCAAAAATGGAGACACTGTGGTTTCTGAAGTTCTGCATTGCAGTCTTGTACTAATCATGATCGCTGTCAGTAGTGGTGCTGCAGTGGAGAGTATAGTTTTTAACAGTCCAGTTCCTCAGCTTACTGAGGGCTGACTGGCAATTTGAGTGAAGTATCTTGTTATTGAATCTACCATCTGTGTTATTGTGGCATCTGTTCTCTAAGGGTTTCTTGTTAGGTCTTTGGAGTGACCACAATGTGTAGTTACAGCTCCGGTCCTGTATAACGTTTCATGTGAATATCAGTAACACCACGTAAAAAGAATAGTCAAACTGAGCAAGCAAGGAGGCAGCTGTCTTAAAATAAATAAGCGATAACCCTTAACCTCTGAAGGTAAAAGTGGTTTTGAATTCGGAAAACTTTACTCAAGTGGTGAACATAAATCTTGAAATTATTGGTAAGGAAGGCTAAGTAGTGGCTGCCTGTTAAACTTTGAACTGTGATTTCACTTTGTGTTTATTTTGTCTAAAATCTTTCCAAATTGGTCCTAGATTTATTTAGTTAAACTAATATAACCTTAGAATCCAAGCAAAACGGAAAGCTAGGTTAAAGGAGATGAAAAAAGGTAGAATTTGGTGTTGCTGGCAAAGAACTTTTAAATGACCAATACTGGGTTGAGGATGGCGGAATAAAATTTGTGGTACTAATCAATAAAATGCTGAAAAGAACTGAGTGGGAGAAAAAGCCTGTATATTGGAATATCTGAGAAAAGGAGGTTATTAGAAAAGTGAAAGCCATGTAAAAGTTTGAAAAACAGGGGACTTGGATAAGTGCTAATGAGCCAAAAGTAAAGTTGTGGAAGTTGCAGCTTAAAAACCAAAAATATCAACAATGATTAAAAAAAAAAATATATCAGCATCCTGGTTTTGGCTGGGGTGAAGTTAATTTTCTCTTTAGTAGCTGGTACAGTGCTTTGTTTTGGATTTAGTATGAGAATAATGTTGATAACAGAGATGTTTTAGTTGTCGCTAAGTAGTGCTTACTCTAAATCAAGGACTTTTCAGCTTCCCATGCTCTGCCAGTGAGCAGGTGCACAAGAAGCTGGGAGGGAGCACAGCCAGGGCAGCTGACCCGAACTAGCCAGGGGGATATTTCATACCATAGAATGGCATGCTCAGTATATAAAATAGGAGGAGTTGGCTGGGGTTTCTCGGGGACTGGCTGGGCATAGGTCAGTGGGTGGTGAGCAATTGTATTGCACACCATTTTGTTGTTGGGGTTTTCCCTCCCCCCCCTTGGGTTTTAAAAAATTCCTCTCTATTTCTCTTTCATTACAGTTGTTGTTGTTATTATTCGTGGTAGTCCTTTTATTATGTTTTATTTAAATTATTAAATTGTTTTTAACCCCTGAGTTTTACCTTTTTCCAGTTCTCCCCATCCCACAGCAGAGGGGAGTGAGTGAGCGGCTGTGTGGTACTTAGTTGCCAGCTGGGGTTAAATCATGACAATCAGAAAGAAGGCGACTGCCAGATACTTGCTGGAACTGGAAAACAGCCAAGTATGATGAATCAAAAGACATTATGTAGTTATCAAAGACTGAACTAAAAAGGCAAACTATCCTGATGTAGAAAAGGTTTGGTAATAAGGGACTAAGCCCTTTAAAGACCTGATTAAAATCATATAACATAGAAATCATTATATGACCAGAATACAAAGAATAAAAGAATTCAGAAAAAAAAGGCTAGAAATGCTGAGTTGCAAAACTCAAGTAGTGAAGGTAATAAAATTCCAGAACTACTAAAGAAGTAAGAGGTGAGTCAGGGAGAGAGCAACAACAAATGTCAGAGAAAGCAGAAATATTCCATGCCTTTGCCTCAGTGCTTTTTAAAAAATAAATGAATTTTGATTAGGTAAGGAATGTGCATAATTTTTGAGACAGAAAGAAACACAACTGAGATAAAGGAATGAAAGAGAATAATTAGATTTGATGAAGTCAGGTTGTCAGAATATTTAAGTTTATCAAAGCAGTCATTGACATGGAGAAATTACCACTCCTAAACTCATGAAAAAGTGGTAGTTATGATAAATACTCTTATGAAGGGAGAAGAATTTAGGAACTGTAGACTAATCGTTCAGACTTTGTCACTCAAGAAGTAGTAGAACCAATTGCTAAGTAGCTCATAAACACCTTGAGAGCAATCAAGTGAGCAAAATAACCATGGTTTTGTAAGAACCATCTGAGATGGAAAAATCCACTTTTCTTCTTAAGAAGTTGATTGATCTTCAGAATACGAAGGATGTGGTTGATAGAGTAACTCTAGAATTAGCAAGCTTTTTCTGACGCTTTCAAATTGTAACTCTGCAAGCAAACTGTATAGAGTTATGGCTGAGGCAACGTGTGGAAGACATGCTGACAGAGCAGGTGAAAGCTTAGTTCCACACCGGGATGTTGTTAAGTGGAAGTCACCAGAGGTCTGTCCAGGAATTACTGTAGTTCTATGTTTTTGTTAATGATTTGGATGAGAATTTATTGATAATACTTATAGCAGCTCCTTCAGTTGGCAATGATTGCAGAAGTCATGAAAAGCAGAATTTAAATGATCCAGAGAATTTGGATCCAGCATAGTTGGATCACTGTGTCATAAGTCAAGCAAGCACGGCAGAAGACCAGCTTGGCTGAACAAAGAACAGTTGCGGAGCTCAGGGGGAAGAAGAAACTGTATGCTCTCTGGAAGCAAGGTCAGGCTTTGCAGGAATTGTACAGAGCTCTCATTCGTTTATGCAGGGAGAAGACGCAGAAGGCCAAAGCTCAGAGTTTAAACTGGCCAGTTGTTTCAGATGAGAGGGTCTTTTTAAAGTATGTTAATAGCAAGAGGCAGTCTAAAGAAAACATTGGACTGATAGTTGTTGAAGATGGTCATCTGACTAGTAAGGATGAAGAAAAAGCAGAGGCATTCAGTGCTTTTTTTGCCTCAGTCTGTCCTGGGGTACATTAGGAGGAGCATGGCCAGCAGGTCAAGGGAGGTTATTCTCCCCCTCTACTCTGGTGAGGCTGCTTCTGGAGTGCTGTGTCCAGTTCTGGGCTTCCCAGTTCAAGAAAGACAAGGAACTACTGGAGGGGGTCCAGCAAAGGGCTACAAAGATGATGAGGGGACTGGAGGGTCTCCCTGATGAGGAAAGGCTGAGAGAGCTGGGCCTGTTCAGCCTGGAGAAGACCGAGAGGGGATCTTATCAATGTCTACCAATATCTTAGGGGTGAGCATCAGGAGGATGGGGCCAGGCTCTTTTCAGTGGTGCCAAGTGACAGGAGAAGAGGCAGTGTGTACAAACTGAAACACAAGAAATTCCTTCTGAATATAAGGAAGAACTTCCTTACCTTAAGGGTGACAGAGCACTGGAACAGGCTGCCCAGAGAGGTTGCGGAGTCTCCTCTGGAGGCAATTCAAAACCTGCCTGGACACAATCCTGTCCAACCTGTTCCAGGTGAACCTGCTTTAGCAAGGGATTGGACTAGATGATCTCCAGAAGTCCCTTCCAACTTTAACCATTCTGTGATTCTAAATACTGATAGACCTTGGGCTGCCAGTCCTCTTCAGCCGGACAACTACAAGTGCAGGAACAGCGACTTTCCATTTGTGGACACTGAAACTGTAAGGGACCAGCTGTATCAGCTGAATGGTCACAAGTCCATAGGGCCTGATGGGATTCATCCCAGAGTACTGAAGGAGCTAGTGGATAGATATTGTGGCGGGAGCCCTCTCAACCATCTACCAAAGGTCTGGGGAGGCCACTGCTGACTGGGAGCTAGAAAGTGTTATACCAGTTTACAAAAAGGGTGTGAGGGAAGACCCAGGGAGCTGCAGCCCTGTTGGTCTGACCTCAGTTTCTGGAAAAATTATGGTGAGGATTATACTGGGTACTATTGACAGACATTTAAAGAATACTGGAATCTGGCACGGTCAGCATGGGTTCACAGAGCAAGCCTCGTTTAACTAATTTTATATCCTTCTATGATAAGGTCAGCCACCCAGCAGATGAAGGGATGGCAGCAGATGTAGTTCTTCTGGATTTTATAAGGTTTTTGGTACTGTCCTCTACAGCATCCTTCTGGACAAGCTGTCCAGCTGTAGAACGAGCAGGTTTACACAGCTCTGGGTGAAGAAGTAGCTGAAGGGCAGAGCTCAAAGGTGGTAGTGAATGGGGCTACATCTGGCTCGTGACTGGTCGCCAGCAGTGTTCCTCAGGGTTCAATTCTAGGGCCAGTCCTGTTCAATGTATTTGCCAACAATCTGGATGCGAGAGTTGAATGCATCCTTAGCAACTTTGCTGATGACACCAAACAGAGGTGCGGCTGACTTTCCTGAGGGACAAGAGACCTTGCAGAGGGTTCTAGATAATTTGGAGCATGGGGCTGTGGTTAACGGGATGAAATGTACCAGGTTCAAATGCCAGATTCTGTACCTAGGACAGGATAATGCTGGGCACAAGTACAAATTAGGAGAGGAGTGGCTGGAGGGCAGCCGTGCAGAAAGGGATCTGGGGGTGCTGGTCGGCGGCAGCAGGCTCAACACGAGTCAGTCTGGCTGCCCTGGCCAGGTCGGGGAACACAGCACCCTGGGGTGCATCAAACACAGTATGACCAGCTGGTGAAGAGGCGATTATCCCGCTGGATTCAGCACTGGTGTGGCCTCACCTCAAGTACTGTGGGGCCCAGCACTGCACACAACTTCAGAAGGATGTGAAGGTCCTTGAATGCGTCCGGAGGAGGGCAGCAAAGCTGGTGAAAGGGCTGGAAGGAATGTCCTGTGAGGAACAGCTAAGGGCTTTGGCCTTGTCTAGTTTGGAGAAAAGGAGGCTGAGGGGCAGCCTCATTGCTCTGTACAGCCTCCTGAGGAGGGGAAGGGGAGAGGGAGGTGCTGAGCTCCTCTCCCTGGGATCCAGTGACAGGACACATGGGAATGGTTCAAAGCTGCATCAGGGAAGGTTCAACACTGAACATCAGGAAGCATTTCTTTACCAACAGGGTGGTCAGACACTGGAACAGGCTTCCTAGAGAGGTGGTTGATGCCCCAAGGCTGTCAAGCGTTTAAGAGGCGTTTGGACAATGTCCTTAATAAGGTGCTTTAACTCTCAGTCAGCCCTGAATTGCCAGGTGGTTGGACTAGATGGCTGTTGTAGGTCCCTTCCAACTGAAATAGTCTATTCTATCCTAGTTTGCATTATGAAAGCAACTAATTACGTAAGTATTTAAAGAACAATACATGCCTAAAGAGTGTGCTTTTATTTATGGGATGCTCTTAAAGAACATTGTATCTGGGGGGCTTTATATATTTTTGTATTTGGCATTGAGGACTTATCAGTGGGCAGTGTTGTGTCCTGTAGTAGGTGTCTACGTCTTAAAAAGATGTAGAAAAACTGGAAAAAATACAGACAAGTAGCATTGGAAAGGTAATAGGTTTGGAAACGTGAGCTATAACGGAAGTTGAGGAAATAGAGTTATTTGGCTGGCAAAGAGAACATTTTGTGGGCAAACGTGAGTATGTTCTGGTACTGAAAACCTTCATGAAAAAAATAATTGGCATTGACACTGTCATCCTTGGTTTCTTATTAGTGAGCAGATATTAGGAGGGAAAAATAGTTTAATTTAGAGCAAATATAATTACGGTTAGTAGGTAATCTTTTAAACTCTTGTCAGTCTTTTCCCTCATTTGTTCAAGGAGGAAGCAGACACCCAGTAAGTCTAGAATCTCACTAGTGGTGTGTTTTAAAGAAACCACTGTTGTAGATCACAGGAACAAGGTTCATAGTAAAGGCAGAGAGTCTTCATAGAGGATTGCTTTTCCACTTTTTCTCTCTTCAGTTACTTGAAGAGGCACTGATACTGCTCATATTCCACCTTTTGGAGTGTTTTGAAGAGAGATGAAGTCATATGTCATTACTCAACTTCTTGAAGTTTATGTAACCCCTTCAAAGTAATTTTTTACCTTGCCATGTTGGAAACCAAAGTTGTTTACACAAAGTACAAATCCCTGGATTAGTTTTCATATGAGCCGTCTTAAAAGTATACTATAAAACCAAATTGAAGTGTCTAGGTCTTAGGAGAAGTTTAATAAAGGAGTGCACAATGAACTCTGGGGAAGTGATAGTTCTGTAAATAATCAATAGCTAAAAGCCATTTCTGAAAGATTGGTGCTCTGCTGAGGTCAGCATTAAAGTAGATGCTGAGAGTTTCAAAAGCTGTTAAAGTCGCCCTTCAAGGTTTGTTTAGGTTTCTGTCTTTCTGGAGTTGAGTTCATTTTATGATAAAGAAAATGCTGATAGCAAATACTGTGAAGATTTGTTTTCCGGTAGTAATATGACGCTATTCACAGGGCGACTATCTACAGCAGCAGAGTGTTTACAGATATCATAAGATATGAAGCACTTTTAAGGAAATTATTTTTGCAAATGTTAGCCCCATGAAACTCAAACATACTTTAGCGATAGTATTTACCACGTGGTAGAGCATTTTAAAGAACAGTGCAGGAAGTAGTTGCGTATGTCTCCTGGTAACATTTTGAAATAACTATATGTGCTTTATATATATATATTATACATATATATATATAAAAACACAGATTGCTTTGTTTAGTTCTCACATTCACATGTTGTCGTTGTTCTCCACCCCCCCCTCCCCGTACTGCAGTACTGGAGCTATATTTAAGAGTGATGGATATAACTGAAAGTCTCATTGCCATGAACACAGCCTAGAGGGTCTGAAATGCTCTTCAAATGCAGTGGGAGATTGTCCTTTTTAAAGCTTGCAGCCAAAACAGAAAAGGAACAAGAGGGAGGATCTGTTATCACTCTTGCTTAACAGGAGGTGGCAGTTACACTGAGAGGGGGGAAAAAAGTAGTTTCTTCAAGTTTGTACTGCATTTTGTGGCAGATTCAGGATTAAAATCTTGATCCTCTAAATCCCTGTCTGGAATGGCTTGGCAAAAGATAGTAAATGAGCATTATTGTAAAATAGAAGCTATTTCATCTTCCTGTGTAGGTACAGATAATTTACGTGATTAAGTTGTACTGACAAATAGATTTTTTTAGTTACAATGTTGCTTAAGATATTTCTCATTTTATGGAAGACCTTATCTTCAAGAGCCTTCATGATGTTTGTTTTAAAATAATGTTTTTAAAGGTCAATACCTTAAATTAGGTTTAATTGGTAAAGCAGAATAAAACCCTTGGACTTCAGTGTGAGTCAGTACCCAAAGGAAACTGTGATGATCTGATTGTAGTTATCTTGGGCTTATGAATCTTTAAAGTTTAGGCAGTAATAGAAATTATTAATGGATAATTGAATGGGGTGGGTGTTGCATGTGTAGGTATATGTGTAGAGTTATGTGTTGCAACATGAAGGACTTGTTTGGAAATTGCATATTTCTTATATTTTACTTTAAAGACTAGTTAAATGTTTAATAGTAAGACTGTCTCTCAACTTGTCCAAATAAGATCAGCCAAAGGACACAATATAGAATCAGTTTTCATAACTGTGTCTTTTTAATCCAAGTTTTAAGGATTGTAGAGCAATGCAGATTATACATACAGCTTTTTGATCTCTGTATTCTTTGTTACCATGTCCCCCTTCCCTGCAGTCACTTTGTGGGGAGGAGAGAAGATGGGAAGAGTAAATAGTTTTAAATAATTTTACTATAAGCAGCTGAAATGCATTAATAGTGTATAAATAAAAATGAAATATTTTTCTTTAAGTAATTCAAAGGCCATATTGTACATATCTAGAAACACCTAGAGTGGTTAATTGCATGTTAAATTCCTTTCCTCTTCCCTAGTGTAAACAACTGCAAAAATATTTACGTTCCTTGCCTTGCTAGATTTATTTATAATCTTGTAATAAAAACACAGAAGTGTTATAAATTGAAATCTTAATCTCTTGCTTGACTCGCTTTTTAAAATAGCAGTGTTGGTTTACTTTGTGCACTCTCCTGCTCCTAACACAGAAATGCATGACACTGAAGAACTGAACAAGTATTGATGTTAGGCAAGTTAGGGGCGCAGCACAAGATGTGGTTTCTTGAAATTAGCTTTCTGTTATTCTAAACAAGCTTAGAAACTGCAGCAAAGGAAGTGGCTTTAAAGCTCTTTATTGGCTTTTTTTATTATTGTGAAACTCCGGAATGATGATGATGATGTAATTCTATAAAACTTAGAGGGGCACAGGCCAAGAATACAGAAAGTAAGTTGACTGAGCAAGCCGCTGCATACCTATGGAGAGAGTTGTTTCTGCCAGTCAGTAAGTGTTCTAGCTTTTCCCCCAAGGTAGCTACTGGCACAAGCAGTTTGCAGACTCTGCACTCCAAAACTCATTAAACTGTTTCTTCAAGTGAGAATGAATTGAGGACATTTTCAAAGCACGCTGTAAACTTATGTAACAGGCTAATATAATAGGAAAAAAAAAATCTGTGATTTTTTTCAGAACAAAAGTGAATTCTGTAAGCTGCAAAGCATATGTGAAAATCCTTTTCTCATTTCGTAAGGAAAATGAGTAGTTTAAACAGAAAAGTAGAGAATAAATTCTGCTGTGTGACAATGTGCGTTTCCCAAAATAAGTGCACCCAAGTGATAGAGAATGAGTTTCAGAGCCTGGCAGCCACAGCCTAGGCTTCTGCTAGCAGTGCCAGGCTGCTTGCTTCCATCACTGTGCAGGGGAAGGAGGAGAAGAGGAGCCTTACTGGGAAGCTTCTCGGCTTGTCTGACTACAGGCTCAGTTATTCTGGGAAAGGGAGCATAGAAAAGGTTCGGAGAAGGGCATTTAATTCAAGTAGATTAGCACAGTGATTCTGGGAGTCACTGTAATGTATGAACGAGACTGAAATTTTCTGTATGTGTTAACTGGATGTTGTTGCAGTTCTGTGCTGTGAAATCTCTTGAGTATCTTCCTTGAATTTTGAGAAAAGTGATCTGAGGCAGAATGTGGGTCTGAAGAACATGAAAATACGAAGTCAAAGGGAAAAAGTAAGACCAGATCTCCTGGTCATCAGATAATATTTTTTTCTTTCGCTAAAAGTACCTTTTCCCTCTGATATTTTATAATTATACCTGTACAGCTGGTACATCAGAACAGGAAACTTGCTAAGCTAAATGTGAAGCATCCCTCTGATCTGCTCCCCACGTTAAATTCACCAGTTTTCTGTGCTGAAAAATGGCTTCATAGTTCTTGACCTGTAACCTGCAGCTCTTTCTGTTGCACCTCCAGCTCCTGCTGTATGAATGGCTGACACAGTGCCAAGAAAACATTGCCTGTGCTAACCTTCAGTGTGCTTGTTTGCGTGCCAGAGTGGTGGTGTCCTGGATTTCCACTAGCCCTGATAAACCTTGGTCTCAGCAGAGGGAAATAACCTGTACTGATTTCCATGCTAATCAGCATTCTCTTCTGGCTGTGAAGTTACCAGAGCCTGGAGCTTCTTGATGTCTCTCAGGAGTTTTCCACCCGTGCTGACAGCTAAATTCAAGGGCATTAGGAGCAGTAATATCAAGTTAGTGCCAGATTCAGGGGTTCTCCACCCAGTAGCCCCCCTGAAGGAAATGAGTTGGCTGCTCCTTTATTAGGTTTCCTGCCAGAATAAGCATTTAATTAAGAAGGGGGCGGGCACAAAATATCATCTCCATCAAAGAGTGTTCCTCATGGAAACTATTCAACAACTTGCTCATTGATGTAATTACAGTGGAACACATTTTGTAATTAGAAGACTTAAATGATGAAAATAGTTTTCTTAATTTAGTGTTGTGTGTTTTCAGGTTCTCACTTGTGTTTTTTGTCTTAAGATGCAAAGCAAAATGGACTTAAATATGCTTTGCAGTAACTGAAGTCACAGCAGAAACTGTTGGAAGAGCATTTTGAAAAGTCCAAGCACTAGTAAAGAATTCCTGTAGTTTGTTTTGTTTTTTCTGTTTCCAACAGATGTAGTAGGATTTTGTAGCACTGATAGCATGTGATTAGTGGAGCTTCATGAATGATTACCTACACTCAAACAAAAGCTAGGTTAGCATATATTAAGCTGTAGGGGTTTTTTCCTTTGGTTTTGTCTTCGTAGAATCGCATCTAAATTTTTCTATCAGATTTTTTTTGTGATAATCTTAATAGTTCTAAATTTAAAATTCAAATTATTGAATCCTAAATTAGTTTATGTAGTCTTCAAAACAGTTTAACTAATGCTACTATATTGTTTGAATTAATGAAGTGGCTTACCTTTTAAATAGAAGATAGAAGTTGTAGTAAATTATTCAGATTTCTCCTAGAGCAGTAGTCCTGTCCTTTCCAAAGATAACAGGATAAATACTTCTGTCCTTTGATTACAAAGGAAGCGTATAATGTCTAGTTTGGGCAAGATACCTAGTTTAAGGTAGGTAAGGTAGAATGAATTGAATCTTACCCTAAGAATGTATCCTACAAAGACTTTTAAAAAAATTCCTGATAAGGTGCAAAAATACAAAAGTATCGGTGTGGTATTTTTGTTTGTTACACAATGGGATGGAAAGCCATTGCACATGGAATTTGGAAATATTTCAGACATGGCTATAAGAGAAGACTGATAATGTTGGTGGAAAGAAGGCCCCTTTAATAACTGCAATGGATCAGTCACACACCTTTATTTCAGTCTGTTGTGTGGGATAAAAAGCAGGCATGAACATGACCTGTGGATGGCATATTATCATAACCCATGGGCTATGCTGTAAAATGCACTGTTTTATAAACTCCTGGAACGGGTTCGTGGAACTTTTTGAAGTAAGTGATTACTCAAGAGTCTTCATTAACTTTCTAGCTGCTTACCAAAAATACATTTAATAAGGAGAGTGCCCTAGTTCTACATGTCTAGCCTTTACCCTTTCCAAAAGGGAAATTGATAAAGTGGGGTGGAGGGGTGTGTGTGTGTTTGTTTTTTATATATGGAGAAATCATTCAGCATTGGAAACAACACCAAGAAATCAAGTCATTTTACATCTATAGCTCTATAGCTAATTTTATTAAAATGGAGTTTTATGCTAAAAGGTGAACCATTTAGTTTTAAATATATTTGCAGTGATGTGTTTATACATCATAGAACTTTTTAAAGGAGTATTAGCCTATTCTTGGGCTTTTTGAACGTTGTATTGCCTAGATCATAATCTCATCTGTATGAAACAAGAGGAGTATTTTAATGCAGGCAGATAGTTCCTTGTGAATTAGGGTAGAGGATGAATCTTAATGTTTAAATATTTTTTTTACAGGTAGCTAAGTCCAGTTTTGGAAAGTTAATTACTAAAACAGCTTAGAATCCGAAGATGTACTTGAATAATAGGTACTGGGTAATGGTGAAATATTGATGATTGGGAGTTCTTGATCAGAAACTTTGTGTGAGGACTGAGAAAAAAGTAGTGACAGGGAATGGTAACATGCTAGAATTATTCAGACTTTAGAGTGGGGAAAATCTGTACTAGTACAAAACCCCAAACATTTTAAAATTGAATATAAGCTTCACTAGGGAATAGCAGTGTTAATAATCAGATTTCCTTGACTGTTGTTTGCAATAAGAAAATAATCTTAGTTGTGGTATGCCTTTGAGGATGGTAGTCATCTTACATAACCTGAGCTGTCTAAAAGTGTGTTCCTTACATATTCCAATGAAGGAAGAGAGAGTCATCTATACCTTATCTGTCTTAGGCATCTATCTTAAGATGGACTGACACATCCTCTATTTTTGTTTCCTTTTTGGGATACTGTCCTGTCACCGATGAGTTTTTAATAATTCTTAACTATTTTCATCATGCGTCAAGACCAACAGGAAAATTGAAGACTAGAGACATTTTTTCATCTCCTCTAACTATGTTGCTCCTACTTTAAACTAGTTGTGTAGCCTACCAGTAGAGACTAGATTGCTCACCCATGGCAAATTCCATCTGTTTTGGACACCTGTCTTAGGGTGGAGATAACCATCTTGTTAAAAATAGCTTTTGAATGGCTGAATCGCAGTTAACTTTGAGAACTTTATTTATAGGTGTTGCTCGGAAAAGGGAGCTAAGAACTTTGTTTCTCATCAGCTGTTCACAATGATCTAGATTATAGGGTACCTTTTTAAAAGTAAAAAGACTGATTAAAAGCTGAATAATTTATTTTTCCACCCTCTCAGTTGGTCATTTTTTTTTACCACACTCATAAATCTTTGACTTCGGTAATGGAGAATAAGGTGATGATCAGCACTTTCTTGAATAAAGAAACATAGTTTATTTCAGCTGTCAAAAATCAGGAGGAGTTTGTTACTTACAATGTGATAAAGAATCACAGTCAAAGATAAATAGATCTGAAAAATTGCTAATGCCCTTTCACTTTTCTGTTCAGCTGCCTCAGCATTTCAGCTATTGATTCTAGGATAAGTACAAGCATCTTGAGAGCCCGTGGATTTAAATTTAAAACATCTGTTGTGCTACTTTATTGTTTGGCTTCTAGTTCCTCTTTAAAACTCTGTTTTCTATAGTACATACAAAAAATCTTGACAACAGTCACATCACAAGAATGTTAAGAGCTTTGACTTTGGATAGGAGGGCAAATAAGATATAGGACTGGTTTTCTCAGAGCACTGAAAGGGCAGAGTCAGTTTCTCACTCCTTCATCTATGCATTCATCCATCTTCAGTTCAAAAAATATGCCCGAATCTATTGGGAAACAATGTCTTCTCAGCTTGGACCTGCTTGCCTTTCCACATTGCATCAGAGGTGATGAGATCTTCAACCTTAGAGATACTGAGATTTTAGACAGAGCCCTGAGAAACCTTATCAAAGTTGGGTCTGCTTTGAGCAGAAGTTGGACCACGTGACCTTCAGAGGTCTCTCCAAATTTAAATTACTCTGTTACAGCCAGGGAAATAAAAAAAAAAAAAGTATTTTTATTTCTGAGAAAGTAAGGGTGACACTTCAGATTTTCTCTGCTAAGAAAACGTAAACAGCATTAAGGAGTCCACCGTTACTGGGAAGAGTCATAAAGCCAAGTAACAATACATAAATGAATAACAATATAACTATGCATGATGATCTGATATATATATATATATATATATATATGCATTTGAAAATGTGCAAAAAAATCTGTTAACAATGACATTGCATGTGGGTGTAATTTGAGTTTTTTGATATACGGGAAGCCATATTTTTATAGTATTAAATGCAAGTCCCTATTATCATTTTGTTTGTGGAAAAAGTTTACAAATTGAACTTTTCCAAGTGTGACGCTGCACTTGCCCACATGGAAAATGGTAAAACGTGGTGTTGCTTGTAATGAAGTAATTGTGGCTTTCTTTAAAGACCAGTGGAACAAAACAGCTATTATCAAATATGAATAATCTTTTTCACTGCTTGATTTTCTCCCCTTCTGGTCCTATTTGTGTATTATTTCAGTTGGGATCAGTGTATTGGATGTACAGTATTTAGGTTGAAAAATGCTTCTTATAATAAAGGATGTGTTCATTCTGGGATTTCTGGTGGTGGTGGTTTTTTTCTTTTTTTTTTTAAACTGTTTGTCATTAATAGTATCAGATTTCTTCCATCATATTTCAGAAAATGCCAAACAATTTAAAGGATTTAAAAGACTATTTTTGTTCTTTTTTGTTTTCTCCTTACAGGCCTGGCAGCTGCGATTCAGTCATCTTGTGGGCTATGGTGCCAAATATTACTCCTACCTCATGTCTAGGGCTGTTGCTTCCATGGTGTGGAAACAGTGTTTTGCTCAGGACCCATTTGATAGGTAAAAACAAAGAAAATATGAAGTAGAATGAAGTGCTACTTGCTTCTGGAAAACATGAAACAGGTCAGATGGGGCTGCCTAGATTAATGGGCTTTTTTTAATGACAGTTGGGTTTTAGCCTTTTTCTTGATTTTAAAAGGATTACAAAACAGGAAATAGACACAGGTATAAAGTGTACTTTGGGACATGTTCATTGGTGCAAAAAAATTCATGTCGATGTTTTAAGATACAGGTGTGCCAGTTTGGAGGCACTGAAATCCACATTTAGATCTAATTAGAGAGCTTGATTTTCATAGATGCCTAATTACTTGTAATTTTCTATTGAAGTCAAAGCAACTGTGGGTATTAAACAAGCTTCATGTCACCAACTTCAAAGCTAAGTATAGCTATCCTACTCGTTCTGCTTTGAAATTAAAAAGTAAATTGTGAGATCACAAATTGTAAGTGTTCTATACCTTAGGTGAGCATTCAGAGCATTGTAACAGAGCAGTTTTTCCCCTTGGAGCAATGAAGGCTGAAATGTTGTTCACAAATTAACTTCTGTAAACACTAACATATTCATATGTATCAAATTTGTCTAGTTCAGTTACTCGTAGTATAATTTTAAATGTACTCTGAATTTGAGGACTCAACATGGAATCAAGGCAGTCATTGTTTCAGGGTGGAAGATTTCATTTGATCTCTGTCTCTGAGTTCTGTAGAGATCCTAGAAGCAAATCTGACTGAAAGCTGAACAGGTTGTGTTTGCAGGTGGATCTAACATCTGTGTTTCTCCAGGGCAATGGGTGAGCGTTATCGTAGAGAGATGCTGGCACACGGCGGTGGAAAAGAGCCCATACTTATGGTTCAAGGTAGAAAAAAAAAATTATTCCCTTGCTCAAGTGGGAAATAATACAACTGCATTTCCTAATTTGGTCTTTTTAATTTGTGATTTTCATTGGATTTATGAAAGAAAACTTATTTAGTTAGTTAAGTGAGCAGGATGTCAGCTTTGTGTCATGATCAGTAGAGCTTGTCATACGTAGAATAAAAACACGCAGATAGTTGGGGTGACGTGTCGGAAGAGGTTGTATTTCAAGGCTGTCTAAAGAGTTCAGAATAAGAGTACCACATACTTGAAGGAAGATGGATGACACAATTTTGTGATACAAAGAACTGTTAACTTTTACATACATGGAATTCATAATGGATCTGGTTATTTCATGTACAAGAATTTGAACTTGTTTTGGCCACATCTTTTTAGCATCTTCAAAATTACTTCACTTGCATCAATACTTTGAGTGTACATTCTCATGAAGTGGAAGAAATATGGTTCATTATTCCTCTCTATACCATACTTGCCTTTTGAATCAGGAAAGTAACTTCTAAAAATCATTCATAGCGATAGCAAAGATGTTATAATTTGTATATTAAAAAAAATAATGTCAGGAGAATGAAATAAGTTTGAGAAACTGCTGAATTTATCTTGACTGTCATTGAGATCATGATAAAAACTTTCCTTTGTAATGTTGCAATATTCAAACCAAACATTTTTGCATTACTGTTGCTATTCATGATAGGAGGACTTGGTAAGCCCTTCATCTGAAGGGGCATCTTTCAGTTTAGTCTGAAGTTCTTAATATTAAGAATGAATATGAATTCATTGGCCTCTGTTCACTTCAGTTTGGTAGACAGGAAGTTGTGGGGATTTTTCTCAGATAAGGAAGACAGTGGTAATGTGTCTGTATTTCATCATGAGATTGGCAGGGTTCCATAACTAGAACATTTCAGTTCTTTGACCTATCTGTTTATATTTGAGGCCATAACCTCTCTGCTCCTTAGATTCATCATATATTAAGCAACTATTTTTTTTCAAGATTAGTCTGTTTATATTTCTGATCTTCAGGGTTACTTTTTTATTTAACATGACTTCGCAAACTTGCATTTCTTTACTGTTCTTGAAGAGCCTGTGTTTGTAACCTCAAAAAACTGTAGCCCAAAACTGTGGATTAGGTAGTTGCAAGACAGGAACGTAAATCTTTACAAGCAAATCCAATAATAAATTGTAAGTCATATGGTATAGAAAGAATGAATGCTTTTAAACACCAGTTATGCTTATCATCTCTTCTATTTCTGGGATGTATTTGGAATTTTACTGAGCATGAAATCTTTCTGGAATGCCCTAGATGCTATGTTGAAGTTGCTGACAGTGTGCTCCCTTTAATCAAATATTATTTGAATGAAGTTTGGAGAATTCATCTGTGGATGGACTTATCAATGGAAGTAGAACTGGCTTTCCCCTTTGCATGTGAGAGAACACAGTAGAACATGGTATAATCAGTTTGGAGTTGAGATTATGCATCTGTTGTTTTGGATAAAACTTGCTATGGAAATGAAGCTAAAAAGGTGGCATCATAGTCCAGGAAATTCCAACTTTATTTTAAGTTTAAAGGAAATCCAAATATGATGAAGTCTGGTAAGATACAGTGAAAGCACACAGACAAGTTTAACTCTTGTAATGCAGTAATTAGATGGTTTAGGCATTTCGATATTCATAGTCCTCATGCTTATAGTCCTCAATTAATTTAGTTCATTGGTGAGTTGTCAGGACCAATGGTGAATGGTTAAGAGGTGATAGCTGTGTAGCCTGGGCTTTGAAGAAGAGAGCAAGCTATATTTAAGGAAAAGTGGTGCCTACTGCAGGGTAGTGAACTTCATGTAAATAGTAGAATAATGGGATCTTTTATGATGTGACCATAAAATCTATGTATAAAATATAGGCAGTTTGATTTTAATTTTTTTTCTTTAAATCAGTAAATCCATAAACCACTAAACAGAACTGTGCGTCACTTAACAGTCAGTAACTGTAGTGCACCTGCTGGTGTGTTTGTTTATGTGTAACAGGAGAACAAGACAGCAGTAACTCCCCTGTGTCAGCGTTAGCATGAATCATACTGGTGAATGTAGCACGGACTATGATTTACAGAAAACAGCAGAGGTTTTCAAGATGTTTTCACAGAATCATAGAATAGGTGAGGTTGGAAGAGACCTCTGGAGATCATCTCGTTCAACCCCACTGCTCAAGCAGGGCCACCTAGAGTCAGTTGCCCAGGACCATGTCCCAGGTGGCTTTTGAGATGGAGACTCCACAACCTCTCTGGGCAACCTGGGCCAGTGCTCGGTCACTGTCACGGGGAAAAAGTGTTTCCTGCTGTTCAGAGGGAACCTCTTGTGTTTCAGTTTGTGCCCATTGCCTCTGGTCCTGTCACTGGGCACCACTGAGAAGAGCCTGGCTCCATCTGCTTTGCACCCTCCCTTCAGGTGTTAATACTCAAGATCTCCCTGAGCTTTCTCTTCTCTAGGCTGAACAGTCCCAGCTCTCTCAGCCCTTCCTGGTAGAAGAGATGCTCCAGTCTCTTCATCATTTTTGTGGCCCTTTGTTGGATTCTCTGCAGTATGTCCATCCATGTCTCTCTTGTACCAAGGAGCCCAGCACTGGACACGGCATTCCAGGTGTGTCCTCAGCAGCTCTGCATGGAGGGGAAGGATCACCTCCCTCAGCCTGCTGGCGATCCTTTGCCTGATGCAGCCCAGGATGCCGTTCTCCTCCTTTGCAGCAGGGCCCCACTGCTGGCTCATGTTCAACGTGGTGTCCACCGGGACCCCCTGGTCCTTTTCATGCGAACTGCTTTCTTGCTGGGTGGACCCCAGCATAAGTTGGTGCCTGGGGTTGTTCCTCCCCAGGTGTAGGACCTTGTTGAACTCTGCCCTGTCATCCAGGTCATTAATGAAGATGTTAAACAAGACTGGACCTGGTATTGACCCCTGGGATACACTGCTAGTTATTGGCCTCCAACTGGACTTCATGGCACTGATCACCTCCCTCTGGGCCTGGCCATTCAGCCGGTTTTTAATCCACCTCACTGTCTGCTCATCCAGCCTGTACATCAACAGCTTCTCTGTGAGTATCTTAGGGAAACTGTCAAACCTTGCTGAAGTCCAGGTAGATAATATCCATGGCTCTCCCCTTGTCTACCAGGCCAGCTGTTCTGTCACAGAAGTTTATCAAGTTAGTCAAGCATGACTTGCCCTTGGTGAATCCATGGTGACTATTCCTGATGATTTTTCCATCGTGCATGAGCCTGAAAATGGTGTCCAGGATTAGCTGCTCCACCACCTTCCTAGGGATTGAGGTGAGAGTGACCAGCCTGTAGCTCCCTGGTTCTCCTCCTTGTCCTTCTTGAGGATAGGAATGACATTTGCTTTTTTCCAGTGTTTTGGCACTTCTCCCAGAGTGATCCCAATCTTATCAAAGATTACTGAGATTTGCCTTGCAGTGCCCTCTGCCAGCTCCCTCAGCACTCACGGGTGCCTTCTGTCAGGGCCTATGGGCTTATGTTATGGCCAGTTTGCTTAAGTATTCCCTGATCTGATCCTCTTCCATCAAGGGTATGTCTTCCTTGCTTCAGGTTATCTCCCTGGCCACTTTTGTATTCTGAATTTCAGTTTTATACTCTGTGTTTCTTTCATACTACTTTAAACTGAAATTTTAAAACATACTCAAGATCATAAAAATAACCGGAATTCATCAGCATATCCTTGCCTGTGCATATTGTGATGTTCATTTGTAGACAGTGCAAAACTTAAACAAGCATGCTTGAATGACTCCCTGGGAAATGAAATTGAGGTGACTCCAGTGTTTTGACAAGTTAATAATTTGATTGTTTGGGATTATTTGAGTTTAAATTATAGAACACACATGATGGAAAAGCTTATTGTATCTTCATACTTCATTGTTCTGTATTTATTACAAAATCCGAGAATTTAAGGAGAAAAGTAAGAACAGTTGCTTGTTCTTTAATTGGTTTGGGTTCAATCAGCTTGTGACTCCTCTTGCTGCATTTTGTCCTTTTCATTATGGATGTTGCATAATACTTGATTTCTCTTTTGTTGGTTTTCATCAGTTGCAAAACTGTGCTCTCATAGCAGATGAGCAAATAGATTCCTGATTAAAGACAGATTCCGCCAAACTTAAAAGCTTGTTGATTTTATTTTTCTTCAGTGTAACAGTCCAGATTCTGTACTCACTAGTGCCGTAGTTCAGAAACCTGAAGTTCCTTAGGCTGTTATTTCAGGCATTTTTAATATATATATAAAAAGAGAAAAGTGCTTTGTACAAGTCTGGCTTTTGGATGCCTGTATGTAGCCTCACTTTTGAAGTGCTTCCATATCTCATTGTGAAGTTAGCCATATTCATTGACTGGTAACATATAGCTTCACAAGCGGGTTTCATTTATACAGTTTCTTTGTTACATTTTCTTTTCAGAAGCTATCTATTGTCTGTCTTTTGTGTTTGGATATGACCCTAACTTTTCATCTTTCTCCCGCGTGATTCCGTAGATGTACTGATTAGGGAAGGTAAAGGATCTGACCTGCCATCCAGTGGAGTTACTGACAAGATTCCTGTTTGGACTAGTCTTTAATTAGAAAACATAATACACTTGTTTTGTTTGGATCTGATTCTCTTGGCATTTGTTTCCATTAAAAAAACCAAAAAAACCCCAACCAAAACCACCAAACACAACGGCTTTATGAAACCTTTTTTAACATTTTCTGAAGTGACCCCTTTTATCTTACCCCTTTGACAATCTACAAAATTCAGAAATAGTCACACATATGGATAGCAGGAGCAATTAAAAAATGAGTAAACAGTGCTTTGTCCAAGAGGCTTGCTTGCTTGTTTTTTGTTGGGTTTTTTTTTTTTTTTTCTTTAGAGAGGAAATACAGTTTGAGAAGAACTTGATTCCTCTGTCACTTTGGGTCAGCCACATGGCTCTTGCAGACCCTCTCATCCCAGGACTACATGGCATTAGGGATTCCAAATTCCTTTAAAGATACGTAACCTAGGTGTCCCTTCCAGGTCCAGTTGTGTGCTGATTGCAGGTCTGAACAAGATTCAGGTGTGGACCATCCCTCCCTCTCTCCCTTGGCACTCCCTGACTGGAGAGAAACCCAGGTGCATAGCCAGAAAGTGAATTGCAGTGTGAAAAGTACTGGGTTGGATGAGCTGGGAACTGAGAGCATGGAACAAATCCTGGAGTGCACTTCTCCTGCAGTTTTGATGCAGTCATATGGCCCTTTGGGTCTCTCAGGAAGTCCTTGTGCAACATGTGAAATTGTGTCTTTGATTTGTTAATGCTGTGTTATATTGCAGACAGTCATACTGTACCGTGTGCATACATGGTAATCAAACCAACCGAATGTGTAAACACACATGCATTTGCTGCAATGCAGTTTGAAACGTTGTTTTTCTGTGCCTCGAATTGTACTTTGTGGAATAATCATGATTTGAAGAGGCTGTGAAAATCTTCAGATAATGATTGTGTGTCTCTTTGAAAGTATAAGAAATCTGCATAAATCCTAAAAGGTGATGTGAATGGCAACATATGTTAAGTCAAGCTACATGGACCCAAAATAATTAGTGTTCTGAAGGGGCAGAGGCCAAATTTTGCCACAGGCTTTATTCTTCTCCCAATTTTCAGTGATTGTAGGTTATAGCTAACCATCTCTCAAAAGGGTGTGGTTAACCACAGTGCTGTAATGTGAAAGAAAACTTCAAAGCAGAGAAGATAAGCTATGCAGTTGCCTTAGGCTTGGGAGAGACTGAGCTGAAATAGGAGTTGGGCTGAACATATAAAATACACTCCTAGATTTTAAAACTGCAACAACCATCAGACCTTGTGGACATCTTACTAAATCATTTAGACTGAAGTGCTGAGTACTTAAAATATATCAAAGCTGATCTTGCTTTGATATATTTTAATGGAGTTTAAAGGGAGACATAACAATTCTTAACACATCAATACAGAGTAAGAGGTTAAAACACGGAAATACCATCAGTGTCTGCTTCTTTTGGAGTTGTCTGCTCTCAAATCTGTAGTTATTTATTTCATAAGGGCATGATCATTTTACTACAGTAGGAATTCTTCAGCAGTGACCTCTGTTGCTCTTCTTCCTTCCCTTGCAAAAGCAAATTCTGCTAGTGTCTGTTTGCGATGTCAGTGATGGGAAAATAACAATGCAATAGACCACTAATGCAAGAAACCTGAAATCTATTTGTATTATCAAAAGCTGGAACTACTGGGTTGGAGGTCATTTGACACCACTATTGCCAAAATGATTTTGAATTCTCCTACACATTTAAAAGATTCGATGTGGAGTCTAAATGAATGTAATTTGTAACAAGTTTTGAGTGAGATTTGGTAAGACTGCATTCAGCTGCACTAAAATATATTCAAGTGTACTGTACTTCATTAAGTTTCTTTTATTCATTTTGTAATATCCAGGGTTAGAATGTTTTTGTTATGATTTGCCATTTTTATGTAAGAGGGAAATTAGATCTACTTGAAGATAATCCCAGCATCAGTCTCTGCTCTTCCCCCTAATCATTATACTGGTAGCTTTTCTGCTTTTGCAGTGTATTGATAATCATAGTTCTAAGAATTGTCCACAGCAGAATAAATTCTAGTGTACCAAAAGAATTAGCTAAATGACATCTGGGATGGCTTTTTTTTATAAAGTCAGTATTTGAAGGGAGTTTTTGTATTTTGGGGCTTGGGGAGTAGTGGTTATGCCTGTTATGGCCATCATTATATTCTCTGTAGCCAGCATTACAGTCATCTCTCCATATTGATATCTGATAGAAAAGGGCATATTTGCTACAGAAAAAAAATGGTTCTTTTATAGAGCCACATCTTAAAAATTGGAAGGAAGGAATAATTTCACCAACTTGAGATTCTCAGCTAATCATCCAGGTTTTCTTTCTGGGATACAAGAAAAAGTAGGTTCTTCATAGGTACAATTTGTCTCTTCATAAAGTAGATCTCTGAAAAAGGTCATATGAGTGACACCCATGAGGGTCTTCCTACAGTTCAGTCTCTAGAAATAGAGGCAGGCAGTTCAGCTGTAAAATCTGAGGCAAAATGAAGCCAAAAAAAGGCAAAATGAATTGCACTGTTGGGTTGGGATGGGATGGCTCCAACTGAGTTTAAGACGAAGCTCCAGTAGTCACGCGTGACAGTACATGTTCCAGTGGGCTGCCATCCCTGTCACCCTCTGAAGACTTCTCTGCACTTCTGAGAAAACTACAGGGAAATACTACGAGTTTAAACTGGAAATTTTCCAAGCCTCTTAGGGAGAAAATATGCATGTCCCCCGGGCAGCCCACTCAGGAGCCTAGAGAGGGAGTTTGTAAGAGGCCACGGCTCTCTGGGGAGGTTGGATTAGTAGCTAGTATCTGGACACATCTGTTTCTCAGCACAGCGTACAGCAAGCTATTTTTCATTCTATATTGAAATTCTATATTTTTGAATATTCTATATTTTCATTCAAGCTATAGTTCATTCTGTGAACTAGAAGTAATTCTGTAGCAATTTTACTAACATTAGAGTTTACCAAGTATTTGGAAATAGTAATTCCATTCTCTTTCATTTTGAAAACAGCTTGATGCAAACTTCATTTAACTGCATTTCAGTCAACCTCTATATAGTAAGAGATTTGCTTTCCTTTTAGTACCAAGTATTAATCTACTGGGTCATGGCAGTTTGTGTTGACACATGCAACATGTTTAAATCAGATCAAAATGGGATTCTGTGAGGTCTTAGCAAGAAAATCCTTTTTGGTTGCCCACACAAAATTACATTGAGCTGGTCTGTTTCCTGGTGGGTTTTGAATCATTGTGTTATAGTAAAAGATTCCAGTCTTCTAGCAGCATGCAATTATAATTTCCACTGAAAGCAAATATTATTAAGGATGTGAAAGAATATAAAATTATGTTCGGTAGGTACACTGATCAGAAAGGGTAGAACAAGGTTATATTTACATTGGCAGTTGTCAGAAAGAACAGAACACTTCAAAGAAGTACAAAGATTAAATTTTACATTATTTGGCAGCTGTGCTTTGGGGTTTTTTTTCTGGTACAAGTAATGCAGTAAATTTCCATATATAATCTTGAAAATGTTGCTAACAGTGAAAAGGCCAACATTAATGCAATATTAAGTACAAAGAAGCATCTGAAAATAATTTACAGGAAATATTCTCGTGCTTTCTGAATACTGGGATTCTGAGGAGGAAGGTGTGAGATTTTTAGCTGCTCTGTTTATAGGATTACCTGACAAAGTACTTGAGTGTGATTCTTCATTATGTGCATTTCCTTGCCTGTTGTTCTCTAGCCATATGCTACAACTAGCAGATGCAATAATTTAAATTCTTAATAAAAGATAAGTCCTGGTGCTGTAAAAAAGCAAAATCAAAACTGCAGTGCACTGAAAATGCTTTTGTGAGGGTATGTTTCATGCCTCGTGAAAAAAATCAGCAGTAATTGTACTTTAAATACTAACTTAAAATGCTTTTAATGTGTGTAACACTTTGAGAAAAGATGTTGTTTTTTCTGGCTCTGTCAGACTTGAGACTCAGTAGATAAGGATTTAGATATCCGCTCAATCACTGATTTATTCCAGTCATTTGGAAATGACTGAGTCTATGCTTACATGGCTGTAAAATTGATATAATTCCCTACTGAAGGAAGATTGCAGTGATAAAAATCAGTCTTGAAACCTTTCAATTCTATGATAACATGTAACAGGTAGCTTGAAGAAATTAAATAATCCCTAGACACTATAATTGCATTTATTTCTTGATGAAGAAACATGAAAGCCATTTCTGTCCAATTGTGACATTGAAAGTTACTTATCAGTAAGTAGTATTATTGACAAAGCTTTCAAGGTCATAATATTCTTGCTAAGAGTCTGTTGTCTTGCTTTTGTAGGTATGCTTCAGAAATCGCCTTCAGTTGAAGATTTTGTGGATGCCCTTGTTTCAGACTTAGACCAGGACTTCGAAACATTTATTATGGACTCATAAAAATGTTCAACAGAACTGAGTTCTCATATGGAAGAATGCATATGTCTTTGTAATTGCAGATAAAATGCGTTTTTGCTTCATGGTGAACACTTGTAACAAGTTTGAATATTCATGATGGTAGAACAGTAATAAATAATTTCATTGGATCGCCTGGTTTCATTTCTGGAGATGATGGCTTTCCGTTGCATAGGAACTTAAGCATGGAATTTGAGAGAACAAATCCTCTAGCATGAATTGTTAGAAAATTTGGTCTTGTTGGAACAGTTGATTCAATAGGGATTGAACTTTTCTTCAGGGTGACTGGAGTGGCATGAATGGTCTTTTGATATGCACATTGGATTCAGTATTAGGACATACCTGTTGAGCGTCATGACCCAGAACTGTTTGCATGTCTCTTTCTCCCGTGCTCATGGATATTCTTTAAACTTGTTTAACCCTGTTCCTTGTGGGAGCTCTGCACTGGGGAAGAGCAAATTGTGTTTGCAGTGGAGGGGAAATTGGAAAGAAAGATGAAGGGGAAAACTAGGAAAAGTATTTGAGATAGGGAACAAAAAGATAGGAGAAGAAAACCTGTGTTCTTACAGGTATGCGGTGGAAAATGTTAGGGTGTGGAGGAAAGAGATACCAAAAAGAGAGAGACAAACGAGTAAAATATGTAGCCCAGAAATGTTTCCTAGTAGAGGATAACATGGAAGGTAGCCATGGTTTTTTTTGTAGCTGCAATGATCCGATGGGTATATGTGTGGCCGTGTTTGTAAATAAAAATAGTATCTTGTTATACGAAGCTGTTGAGCAAGCGGTCTTCAGGTGTAGAACAGAATAGCAGACTTCAAAGCTAAATACAAAAGATGGACTGTTCATTGTATCAGGTCCATCAAAGGGTTGGGAGAAGGAACGAAATTCACAAGGTGCCATAAAACTGGACTTGCTATTCAATTAGTAGTTTTTAAAATATCCAACAGAGTTAGAATTTTAGTTCCTAAGCTTGTTGTTTGCAGATCTGCTGAGCTTTGGTGTTCAGGGGTCGGCAGGTTTTTTCTGAGGAGTATTCTCGCATTAACTGGGTCCTTTTGTCTTTCTGTCTGTTATCTGGGTAGTTTATTTTATTGGGTAGTGGTGGTTTAGGTTTTGCCCGTGTTACCTGAAGGGCTTTACTGGTTGAAGTCTGACATCTTTGAGTGTATATGGATTTGCAATAGGCATTTTGATGATTCCATTGCAGAGAGCAATTACTATGGAAGTATGTTGGCAACGTTGCTGCATGGGTATGGCCTGAATCTGGTCCCTGTGTGGTTGTTCACATGGAATTTCCTTTTTGAAGATGAGTGGGCAAGTGTTGGGGAATATTTTAAAGCATAGGGAGGCAGGTTATGGACACACACAAACACACAAAATTGTTCAAAACAAAGATGTTTTTCTAGAATAGGCTGGAAGAGTTTTAAGGTTGCACACTATATGTGATGAACAAAGAAAGCGGTATCTGTGAGGTTTTCTTTTGAAGTAAATTATGAAATGGTATTTGAGTGCCTATTAAAAAAAAAAAAAGGAATTAATTTTTCTTTAGAAATGCCCTTGTCTTTTGGAGGTCCTCTGTAGATTGTTGCAAAAGGTATCGCAGTGCCCTGTTCAGTGGAAATGCAGTGAGAGAAGCAAGAGAGGAAGAGAACCAAGGCTGAGAGATGAGGGCAAATAGCTGGGAGAGAAGCAAGTGAAGAATAGAGATAAAAAAGCTCAACCAGAAACAGTGGATGTTTGGGAAGGGATAAGTAAGAGTGAGAGCTGATTGGGTGATTTGCCTCTGTTTTTTAGCTGAATTTCTGCTGTTGGGTATTGTTTCATATTTTACCCTGTTTTTTCACTTTGTTTTTGCAGGTTGGGAATTTGTCTTGTATGAAAAGCACTGCTATTTTATTAGAACTGTGTTTAGACATTTTTTTAGATATGAAATGTTGTGATTAAACCATAGCAGGCATATTTTCAGACATGTACCACAACAAGGCTTCTGTGTTACATGGCTGACTGACTACATTCTGTATCTGCAGTTGGTCCCTATGAGGAAGGAATGAATGGTTTCGCTTAATGAACTAGGTGGTGTTTCGCTATAAGTTATGTGATTAAAAAACGTAACTTGTTTAGTTTTTGTTGCTTTTAGGTGTGAGTAAAAACACATTGTGAAGGTAGGAAGTTCTCTGAAGGATACAGTAGCTCATGAATGTAAATTTAACAGCCCCTTATAGAGTATGTAATGGCAGTTGTAATGGGAACTCAAGGGTGTTGCTAAGGGAGCCTTGTATTGTTTGTTGCCTGGGTTTTTTACTGGAGCAAACTACCAATAATGTTTGTCTGGAGTTGGCACATGTTGAAAGATTCATTGTGACAAAAAGAACTAGCAAAAGGAAATCCTAGTGCTGACATGGTCCTGGGAACGCTACGGTAAAGAAAATAAAGCATCCTAATTGGTGGAGTAAGCAGAGAATTTAAGGTTAAGAGATTGCCCTTAGATTTTAATTTAAAAGAAATTCAAGTTATGTTGGTTCTGGAGTGTAGATACTTTACCAAAATATATGTAGTAGTCACACTGGTTAATGCCCATGATTGCTATTACTTCCTTAATTCACTGTCTTATTAGATCCTTCTGTAGACAACAGTCTTTTCACGTTTGTATCAGAGGCACATCAAACAACATCTTCCTAATACTGAAATCAGATATAAACAAAGAAAGGAAGAAAATCTTGAGTTTTGCCAGAGCACAGTGGACTGTACCTTACTGTCGCAGATTCATAGCTCTTCTAGGACATTTGACAAAGATGGTAGAAAAATAAACGTAACATGGAATGACAGCTTCAGGTTTTTTGTGAAGAAACTCTGTTGACTCCACTAATTTTTGTTTTATGAAACAGCCTTTGAGGATTGAACAGTAGACGTGGTTAAGCCTCTTGAGAACGTATTATATCACCACTGTGATGCTTACTACAGAAAGGGAAATACTATTCTAGATTTATTTTTTTTTCCCTTTTTTGGTAGTCTCTAAAAACGCTTCCAGCTGTTCAAATGTCTGATGCTTTTTCCTTTCTTTTTTTCTTTTTGAGAGACTTATTTTCCAGCAAATATGTGTACTTTCAGTAATGTGAGCCTCTCTTGTGACCAGCAGTGTAACTCTTCCTAAATGTAAAACCCACTGTAATCCTTTTCCAGGATTCCGTATTTTCCAACTGGGGCTGCTGAACCAGCTATCCAAAAGTTGGTTTTATAATACTGTAACTCAGCATCATGCTTTTAATATGAAATTGTTCTGTGTTTTAGATTTTAGCTGATATAGAAAATAAGTAGTGAACATCTTCAGAAGAGATTATACCCTTATGCAATCCTGGAGTAATAACACATAATTATGACACATCAGAAAAACACACGTGGATTAGTTTTGATAGTCTGAGGTGACAGCTCTGCTTTTTTTCATGTTTGATGTGATTATTCTTCTGATTCACTTAAGATAGGCTGAAATATTGCTTAATAATTGCTTTCTGGTGACATAAATGGAGCTGGTGCTGCATGGAGTTCTCTGAATGCCTTACCAACAAAGGTAACTGGAGCAGAGGGCAGTAGTGAAGTGAAGAAGGCAGGGAAGAGAAGGGAAATAGGACAAGGAAGAATTGAGTATAGATTAGAAACCAGGCATGAAAAAGGGTTGATACAGAAGCAAAATGACCTCTGAATTAAAAACTTGGCGAGAGTAAAAGAGCATTTTCTTTCCAAAGCGGTCAGTAAAATGGAAATTACAGCACTGTCAGTAACAGAAGAGGCAGGGGTGTTAAAAAACAGTTCTGCTTTGTCGTCAGTGGAAAGCCAGATGCAAGAATTCGTATCATATGTTGATAAAATACTTACCTTTCTAGAGATGTTAAATATGTACAGTGCATCAAACTATAAATCAGTATGCAAAAAATTAAAAATTAGTATATATCAAAGTAATAGAGCTTGGTATCATAGATGACACTAAGATGGAAAAGAGGATAGGTCGTTGTAACAGCGATATTGATGGCTCAGAAAATACGTGTTTCAGTTTATCAGAAGATTAAAATATCTCAATTGTGATACAGAAGCAGAAATTTGAAAGGTTGAATGCTGGTCTGAAAACAAGTGTTTAACAAGAGCTGGTAGCAGAAAGTTGAAATTAGACAAATTTGCCCCTAATTTTTGGTTTATTTCTTTGGCAGCAGGGACAACTGAGCACTGGAACACACGTGAGGGACAGTGCTGGGGTTGACTGATCAGCACTAGAAATGTACATCAGAACTGGACTATTTTCTCAAAAATATGCCCTAGTTCAGGTTAATTCAGGGAAGCCCTGTAGCCTGAGTTACGCTAGGGGACAGCCGTCTTTCCTGCTCTTATGAGCTATGAATGAAGAGAGTGTCTTTAGAAGGAGGTTTTGCCATGAGGGCATCAAGTCCATGCTTGGTGGGTGACTGTCCCGCTGATGACTTCAAAGCTAGGGAGGAGTTCATGAGTGCAGAAGTGGAAAAGCAGTGTGAGCCAAAGCATCTCCTCTGCTTGCTGTTAAGTGGGTTAAATGGCTGTGCATCTGCCATTTCAGATTGCTTCTGGGCAAAGTATTGCAGGTTTTCTGTTCCCAGAGCCAGGGATTTACTTACATGGTGTTGGGAACGAGTTCAAGTGAGTGCTTTACTCTGGCAGGTTTGCAGTATACCGAAAGAAGAGCATTGCATTAAAATTAAAAGACTTAAAGAACTTGAGGATTGAAAATACACAATTGTAGAAAGCAAGCACGTGGATTTCCCTGGGAGAAGGACAGTGGGAGAACAGCTAGTGTGCTCAGGGAGGAGAGGGCAGGAGATAAGGAAGAATAAATCAGCACCAGCAGGACTGCCTGTCGGCCCTTCTGATCTTCCCTGGGCTGAGATTTGTTTACCTTTTAAGTCCACTGTGGCTGCTCTTCAGCAGATGGCTCTTTAAACGGAGTGCCAGGGCACGCTGGAGCTGCGCAGTTGTAGGAAATAGTTAACAGCTTGTTGTTCAGAGGAAGTATCCGCTAGGTCTGTTAGAGACAAATACTTAAACCAGAAGCAAAGTGCCGATAAAGATCTGACAGGATGACTAGCCCGTGCTCTGCTGGTGGGTAGATGTGAAAACACGGAGGAAAGGGAGTGGGATACCTCTTGCCAAGTAAGGCTCTAAGGCAACTTGCAGATGGCTAAAACTTGCCGTTTTGTCTGCCTTCGCGCTTGATGAGAGGATGGGATGAACGAGCTCTTGCATACGCATTTTGTTGCTCCAGTAACTAGAGGGAGAGCATAGATGGCTGGAATAGAAGTGTCAGGAATCTTGTTTTCGTTTCAGAACACCTCAAAGCACCAAACATACTTTTTTTTTTTTTTTTTTAATTATGTTACCATTTTTCAGTTGCCAAATGCCACCATCATTTGCTTTTACTGCCTGTCATATATGGTTAAGTTTATATGTTAATGACATTGTCATGTAGTTCAATATTAAAATAGCTGCAGAAGATGCTTTTAATTAATCTTCAGGACATCTTGGGTTTTATGAAGTGGCTTTTGGCAGTTGTCTCTCCAACTCCTTACAGCTCCCTCGCTTTACTCCTCAGACACTTCCAAATGCCTCCCTTCTCCCTCTGCTCTTACAGCTGCAGTGGGGCATGACCCAAGGGGCTGGTTTGGGCTGCGACTGTGACCTGATGGTTGTGATCATGTCAGAGGAAGAGCGAAATGGCGGCACGGTAGGTTCTTCCCACCCTGCCCACAGCTGCTACTGGCACGTGCCCATGTAGCCTGAAGCGTTCCTCGTGCCTGAACAGCATTGCTCACCTGCCTTCCCCGTGCTGTGGGAGATGAGCCTTGGGAGAGCTGGGTTTTGGGGAAATGCCCCGAATGTGACGCGCTGAGAAGGCGAAGCATTGCCAAGCCGGGACAGGTCGGGATGGATGAGCCCCTGTAGGTTGCACGCCATGGGACAGCAGCTCTCAACACCCTGCAGGCAGCCGTACCTCATGAGTAACGGTGGTTTATCAAGTAGGTGTTTGAATAGCGCCTTGTCCCTTAAATGCAGTCAGAAGCCTGTGTTTGGCTGATGTTTGCAGCCCTTAATACAAGGCCTGGGCGAGCTCATCGAGCCCCGCTAGCACACCCGCAACAGGTTAGCAGGGCAGTTGTTACAGTCTGCTTATTAATGCTGCCCCTCAGAAGCAGTCACGAGGGCTCAGGCATAGCCTACTTCCAGCGTTCAAAATACGTATGAAAGAAAAAACGCTTACAAAGTCAGAAGGGCTTGCTGGTGTCACTTAGCGCATGCTCCCACCAACCCACTCTTCTTCCTCATGGAGGTGGAATCCAGTTAACACACTTTGCGGCCTTCTGTACAGAGCCAAATCCTCATCTAGAATACATTTGCGTAGCTCGAATGAAGTTATTAAAGACCTACGTTATTTGTGCCTGTTGAGCATTCCCCCCCAGGTCATTTGACAGGCAGCCCAGCACCTTCCTGGTAGCGGAGCCCCGGCGGCTGCGCGGGGGCAGCTTCTTGATGCCCTGTGAAGAAATGAGGGTCTTCAGCTTTGAACGGCTGATAATGCTGGCGTTCAGAAGCGATCACATTTCTTTACGTGGCTTTTAGAAAAGAAAAAGGCAGCAAAACTGCCTTGAATGTCTTGGCTTACAATGATTCTCTTGACATACAGATGTGCTCGGTTGTCTACACTATAGTTCCAAGGAGAATACAGTTGTAACAAAAGTCATTTTATAACAGAGCCCTGGGGGAGTACAAGAGATACAGCAACTTTTATAACATACTAAAACTTCTATAAAACTAATTATATGTGTTATCAAAATGATTCATGCTAGCCATGGTGAATCCCATTCATCACAAATGAGAGTTGAAATTACAGTTCGCCGTCTCTTAACGTTTGCGCAGATAGCACATGCTGCCATGACGAGGTGGAAAAAGGAATCCCCTAAGAACTGGAGAAGTCGTTGCATGCTGCGAGAGAGAGGTGGTGAGCTCTGTAACCCAACTCGGCTCTTGGAGACCAGGTGAGTTCTGATCAGACCTGATTCCTCACCATCCTGACAAACTTTCTTCTTTTTTCCCTGTAATTTTAATTTGTTGTCTTACCCTGACACCTGCCCAACAAATGTGTCCTTCATGAGTTGAGAAGCGCCATATGCCTGTAGGTATTGCTCTTGCTGAAACTGTTGAACATGGAAGGCCTTTTCTAAAACAGTGCTGAATTGCTGGTAGTGTTTTCCCTAAATAGGGCTTTAGATAACTTGTTCTACTTAATCAAATTAGTTATCTTTGATTCAATCTGGTGTTTAAGCCAAATTCCCATGACAAGGTGGTTTTAGTAGTTTGTTCAGTTTGGAATCTCTGTTTTCCAAGAAAATTTTTATTTTTTTCTTTCTTTGGTTTCTGATGATCTCAAGTGTATGTGAAAAACTGATGTAGGCTGGGTGACTACAGGGAAATAGCTAATTTGACATCCAATTTCTTTCTTCGTGAGCTATGCTGTTCCCCATGGCTTTCCCTTGGTCTGTCAGAAGTACCCGTTTAGCTGGTCGGAAGCCCATGCCTCGCTGGCTTTATTTTGGTGATGATGCTTCTTCCCTGCTTCGTGGTGGTTTCTCATCCCATCTTGCATCTTGAGCTTTATCTGTTTCATTTGGCAAAAACGACATTTCACCAACTGAAAAGGACAGCAAGAGCTGAACACTGTTGATAACCCATTCCCTACGTGTCAGGACCCTTTGTGCATGCAAACTGAAAACACTCAAAATCCCAGTCACCGCACCCTATCTAATGGGTCACTTTGGCGTAACCCGTTCAGAAGTGCAGGACTTGTTCAAGTAAACCAGAGTCTTGTGCTTTTCTCTTACTTATTTGTTATTCACCTCAGTTTTTACGCTGGAGAAGTGAGGCTGTGCGCTTTGTATCAGCGTCAGGGCCGTGGCAGGTGACATTCTGAGCTCACATTATCCTTGGCCGGAGGCCCCTTTGGTGCTCTAGCTGTGGGTAGAAGATCCATCGGGGCTCTCAGTCAACCTAGGGACACATACGTGTATGCTTTATTAGCT
Source organism: Falco biarmicus (assembly GCF_023638135.1). Lineage (NCBI taxonomy): Eukaryota > Metazoa > Chordata > Aves > Falconiformes > Falconidae > Falco > Falco biarmicus. Next base: position 21,596,541 of record NC_079289.1, on the reverse strand, counting down.
CTGGTCCTCTGAGAAAGTGTTTAAGGGCCAAAGCTAGTATGGGGCTTTTGTGATTTCCTGAGAGGCTTTTGTTAAAGCGCGAGCTCCCCGGGTTATCTTCCTCATCGAGACCTGGAACCACAGTTGCAGTATGTACGTGGAAATGGGAGACATACGAAGTTGGAGCTGGTGGTTTGGCTGACATCCCAGAATTTTATTTTATCTCCTCCTAAATGTTGGGGCAAAGGATGGGGTGAGTGAAAAGTTTTGGTTTTGTGTATATTGGAGACGAGTCCTCATTATGCCAAATCACCTGAGCCAGCGTTGGGCCCTTCTTTTGGTGCTGCTGCTCACCACCCCGCACCGACCTGAAACCTGTATTTTATGAATCTTTTAGGTTAGATTTGAATGTGGGGGTTTTTGTTTTCTTTCAGAACCCATTCAAAGAAGGCACACCCTGGTTGCAGGAAATCCCCCAGATAAATTAACCCCATTTATGCTGACTTACCCTGCAGAGGAATCCTATTGAATTCAGGCTGCTGTTCTCCAGCCCTGCCATCCTGTCAGCGAGGCTAATGCTGGGAGAGACAGACCCGGTCTCTGCCGGCAAATGATTTTCCCACCTTTTATTTGCTTTTTTCCACCTATACCATAAATACTGCACCCTCCTGTGCATTGCTATTTGTACAAATACTAACAGAAAGGTAGGCAAGTCTCTGGTAGGGCCAACATGCATGTGTCTGAAACTTCTGTCTTTGTTAGTATTGCTCTACTGCTGTAAATGCTATTTAAAAAAAACCCAACAAAACAACAACAACAACAACAACCCACAAACAAGCAATGTACAGAGTGTAAAAAAAAATAAAAAAATTAACTGGTAATCTGCTTTCCAGAAATGCTGGAGGCATTCAGTTCAGAAATACTGCAGAAAACCAGGAGGTTGATGTCTTCTGTGTTGTAGATTTCCACTTGAAAATGTTTGGATTTTAACAGTGAGGATCTAGTATTGATATTTGATTGTGAGGATATTACAGGTGCTGTTATATGACTACTATTTGATTTGTACTAAGGTCTGTACTTGATGGAGCGAGATACAGTACCATTTTTTATTTTACAGTCTCGTCTCTCTTGCTCCCTTCTTCTTGCTCCCTTCTTCTTGCTCAGCATGTGCATGTGGCAAATGTGTGTTAAATTTTCACTTCATTGGGTGTATGATTCCATTGTCTTTGTATGTGTATAGAAGCACTGGCAGCCAAAAAATGTGAGGATGAGTGGAATTCACTAGAATTATTTCTATCTGGGTAATGCAAAAGGTACTGTAATACCAGTATTTGGGCTTCTGTAAAATGTGAGGTTTTCTTACAATTCAATTTTTAATAACTACTTTTGTAAAAATGATAGATCAATTTTCTTTTCCTTTTTTCCCCTCTGAAATTTATCCTAATTCTTTGTTGGCACTTAACATTTTTTGCAGATTTCCTACTGCAGCCGAAGCCCACGTGAAGCTACAGAAAGGGAAACTCGGCAGCATTACGGTGACCGAGCTGTTCCCTATCTACCTGCTGCAGGGCTAGGCAATGGGCTACACCTGCAGGTGGCCTGTTTATGTGAACAGAAATTTCCAAGTCCCAGCAATGGACCAGATGAAGGTTTGCTGCAAGCCAGACTGGCCCCACAGGCTGTGCAGACGCCAGCACAGCTGCCCCGAGCAGTGCCCTGCAACCTCTTTGGAGCTGCTGCATCTCGCCTGCTGCATCACTGTTGTGGTTTAACCCTGGCCAGCAATGAGGTGCCACAGCATCCCTCTTGCAGTCATTCCTGGCCTCGGGAGCTCCCAGCTCGCTCTGGAGAACTGCTGGAGAATGGGGATAATTGAGCCACAGGATTTTAACTCACTCGAGGTTTCTTGTTCACAGAGAGTCATTTATTTGAGCATGCACCTCGAGAGAAGTCCCTTCTTACCTTCTGTTAAGCGCTCAGGAGAGCTGCTGATGCCTAAGTCACTTCTGCAGGTGGGACTTTGAAAACACTGCCCGAGGTGATAAGATCGATTACGCCTTTAGAAGTCAAAGTATATAACCATTTGCTCCTTGGGACAGAACCATTGTAGATACAGCTGCTATCACACCCTTATTATTTTAGCTGCTCCCATAGCGTCTTCCTGTGACTTGTTGACAGACCCACAAGATTCATGAATTCAAGACTTGTCTTGATATTTGCTTGCCCTTCCCACGCTTTGCCTGGCTGTTGTACACACGTGAATCTCCTAAATATAGAAGAGAATGCAGAGGATAAGGAGTTGCAGACACGCTTTGTGGATGCACGCTGGGTGAGCAGCTCAGCTGGCTGCAGCACACTGCAAGCATGCTGTGGTTCACATTAGACCATCCCAGAATGGACTGGGAATAGGACACGTCCCATCTATTGGACAGTGCACACAGCAAATGAGTACAGATGTGTCTAGTAGGAGTATTTCTGTAGTGGCAACGTACTCAGGCGATGAAATGAGGTGGTTTATCCAAGTTGCTCCTTCCTGAATTCCCAAGAAGCCAGCATTTTGCTGCAGACCTACATTGTTTGTCCAAGGGCTGGCTGCCAGCACGCTGCCAGCAGACTGCTGGCGCTTGCCAGTGGGATTGAGAAGATGAGGTTTCAGCTGCAGAGGCAGCCGACAAATTACTGTCTGCAGATAAATCTCTAAGCAATTGAAATGTGAATAAACCAGCTTGTAGTGGAAGGAGGCACTAGATCCAGTGGTGAACACTGTTTGGAAAAGAGTGGGTGTTAATATGCTCAGAGGTCATTTGGGGCAGTTAGTAGTCCCGTGACATCCTTTGGCAGGGCACGTGGCAGCCAACCTGGTATTTTCTTACTGTTCAGGAGCACCGGGGGTGTTTGACAGCAGCTGTGGCCTCCACATCTTGCTCCCTTTCAGGGTCATCATCAGTGGGCTTGCTGAAAAGCCATCCCTCCTGTAGGGACTGGAAGGTGTTCATACGAAGCTGAGTATTGGCAGCATGGGGTGTGTGTGAAGGTGTCAATAACTGGTGGCTTTTCTAGGAGAGGGCTGTACCTGGCATATTGGCTTGGCTCCTGCATGATGGAGGCTAGACCTGGTCTCACTGGTGAGCGGCACAGCCGTGGCGTTAACGCCCAAGTGTGTTTACATCTTCCACGGCTTCTCCTGTTGGCCTGAGTCTGGTCTGCCTCTTCTCAGTCTCCCAAAACCCACAGGTAGGTTCCGTGGGAAGGATGTGTGGTGTGGGACCCCCTGATCTCCTGTGTCGTGACCCGCAGACCATCAGTGTGGGCACAGATGCTTTTGGTGGTCACTTTGCTTGCCTACCCAAGTGACAGAAACCCCGGGAGCAAAATGGTGAAAGTCAGGTTGGGGAAGCTGCTGGGGAGCCGGAGGGAAAGTGGCTGGAGCAGCACTGTGCTGAAAGCCCTGGGTATGGTGGCGTGAGGGAGCAGAACTGAAAGACACGGATGTTTTGGGAGCAAATGGGCTAAATTAGGGTAAGGGGTTGGCTTTGCAGATGCCAGGCGCAAAAAGTTTCGAGCTGGTGTGGCAGGGAGGGAGGCTGTGAGTTGGTGTAAGGACAGAAAAGGGGAGAAGGGTGCAATGAAATGCTTGTGTCACGACATGGCCTTGAAATGAAAGCTAGAAAAGGGGGGGGCAAGTGCTGGAAACAAAGCTAAGTACTGAAGGCAGGAGATTTGCGGGAGCTCCCAGAATTAGTAAGGACTTTGCGAGTTTACCCTGGCAGGAGGAAATGAGAGCTACAGTCCTATGCCACCACTCCCGGTTGCTGGCAGGTCTCTATCTTACGTTTTAATGTTGCGTGCAAAACCTTCTATACAGGACAGTGTTCAACAAAATGTGTACTTTTTCCAGATAGCTTCTTTTATTCTGGATAAAGCACAGTTCGGGTGGCTCAAGGGCCAAGGAACAACTGTCCAGGGTGAGGTAAGATCCATTTAGGAAAGTCTCCATCCCAGCTTTTTCTTTGAACGTGCCATATCACAGCTTCATTACCTTCAAGGTAAATCCAAAAATGCTTCTGTGAAACCCATGCAAAGTGCATGTGCATCTTTAATTTATATGGCCATGGCTGACTGTCGGAAAACTGAGTTAATTCAGTAAGAGGAGTGTGTCTTTGGGTTTTTTTCCTAGTCTCTGCATATGTTCTTGAGCTGGTCAGAGGTATAGAGAAGGCATTCAAACATTTCTAGTAGAAGAGATAACAAATGAAATTGGTGTACAAATTTATTGTGCCAAATACAAATATATCTGGTTAGTGCAAAAAAGCACAGAGAAAATGGTGCAAGAGTCCAAAAGTGAGCATCCTTCTTCACAGTAACTACAACATACCAAATGATAAATGTTGTTGGCTTGCTCAGCTGGAAGTTTACAGTGTTTAAATTATAATTGCAGGTCTCAACTGTTCGCTACAGATGGATATAATGGGATCCACCAGCAAAGGAGTAGGTAGCTAAAGGTCCATTACAGTGAGCTGGTCCCAGTGGAGACATAGTGGTCATGACAGATGCGCTTGCTGCAGGCAGGCGCTCAATGCGCTCGCTCAGCTGCCCTTCTGAATTCAGGGATCATGAAGTGTGTTCTTACGAGTCGGTTTGGACTAAAATGTGTATGGCACAGCTGTGTTCATTCAAAAATAAGTGTCCTAGGCTTAAAGGATAAGGAGGGAATTAAATCTTGCTCAGGCCAGCCAAGAAAAGGTTGAGAACTTTTATTTTGACTGGAAACATAGATCACTTGCATACCTGAGTCAGATGTACTTAAAAACTGCTTTCAGAAGCATTTTTACAGAGGGAGCCTGCTCTCACTGTCCCCATATGTTCCTAGCTGGCATGATGCACATTTTACTCTTTTCTAGGATCCGTTTACCTTCTTGAGCTGATCTTTGAGCAGTTTTATGTGTTCTGCACTGCATCTTGTCCTCTTCTCCCCTTTGGAGTTACTGACACACTTGTTTCACCTTCCCATGGCTTCCACCCCTTGGTGCTGTGCTGAGTTGGCCACCGACTCCCTGCGTGCACCAGCCAAGTTTTCCCTGCTCTCCACTCTGTTGGGAATCCCCACTCCTTGTTCAGGTCTGCCTGAGACTTCGCTTTTGCTTAGAGTGGAACAGTAGCATTGGTGTAGCATGCTGGTTTCAAGGGACTAAGCCCCCTCCCCAGTATCTGTGTTTCTGCATCACTGTGGCCCTTGGGGGGGCTATGCTAGCAGCCTCCCAAAAGCAGAGCAGCGTCTGCTGCTCCAAGCTGCCTCAGGTGCTTGAAGCCACCGGGCTGAGCCATGGCGCAACTCCCAGTGGGCTAATTCAGCCTATGAACAAATACCGTAGAGCTGCATGGGGGAAAGGAGATCAGGTTTGTGACAGTGGAAAGCAGGTGCCCAGCCCTGCTAGAGGCTTCATGGTCCCCCCCGCACGCTGACAGGTGCCGTGCCACCAGCGGGGCTGTGGCACACATGGGGGGTGCCTGCTACCTGTGCTGCTGCCCACGTCTGTCTGCAGCTCCCGTCAACTGCGGCATGAATCAGTGAGGGGCTGTGTTTTTCTCTAAAGGATGAAATTAAAAATACAAACTCCCACCTCCACCAGTGGATGTACCTGGCGTGCTTTACACACTGCGCCTTGCGAGGTCTGCGACATTACCCAGCAAGGTCATCGGCACCGGCGTCGCTGGCAAGGGACAAGCACAGAGCAGAGGTGCGTGATTTCCAACCAGACGTGCTATGCTAAAGGTTGCTTCTTGCAGGGCACTTGTTTGGCTGCTGAAGCCAAGTGTGCGATGACACAGAAGTGCATGCAGCCTTTGCTTCGTGTGCAGCGATGCCCACACAAACCCACAGCAGACGTGCCTGTGCAGGTAGGGGTCAGGCTGTGTTTGGCACTCTGACCTGAATGCAGGAAAACAGTGACAAGGGGACTCAAGCACATGGATCTGCAGATAGCACCCAGGGCGCATGCGGCACTCTGTGGGGCTGCAGAATATTCCTTTCTGAGCAAAGGAAGGTGAGGGAGGGGGTGGCACAGTTTAATTTCCAGGCTCAGCATAGTTTGCTTGGCAGATGTGCTCCTCCTCAGCCTTTGATGGTCCCTTGGTTAGAAAAGTGTCCGCTGTCCTGCCAGTTAGTGCTCCCTGTGCTCACAAATACTAAAAAGGGGAGGGAAGATGACAGGTCTCTAGTGGAGTCCCAGGACCGGTTCTAGCAAAAGCCAGAAGATCAGGTTCTGACCTGCTGCTGTTCCAGCCCTCACAGGACAGGCATGCTCTCCAGCACGGACCGCTTGCTGCAGCGAGGTATTGCCCACCTTTTTGTTCGGTAGCTCTGCTGAAAGAAAACAGATGGCAGATGAGCCTCAGGTGTTGCACTAAATTCAGGGGTGTGGCTGAGCTCATGTAGTTTGTGCATCCCTCTGGGTTCCTGAAATTTAAAATCATTCCTGTTACCCAAATTTTTACACTTGCCTATCCTTGACTCATCACCTTGAATTTGGCCCACTCCATCTAAAGGAGAAAATGGGATTTACAAGGCCAGTCCTGGTTTCATACAGCAGCATTCCCTCTTGGGTCTCTTCCTGGTGCGCTCTTCACCAGCTCCCCGGCAGGGACTTCTTTAGCCTGTGTTGAACTCAGGGCTCTGCACAGAGCTGTCTCGGCCAGCGGGAGCATGTCAGTGCCCACTTTGTGGATCTCACAGAAAGATGATGGGTCCTCAGCTGGGATCCCCCCCCAAAAGCTGTTACAAAAAAATCCCCATCCAGAACAATACTGCAAAAGCTTGCAGCACGGTGGTGGCAACGTTTTCAGCTGTTTCTGTATCTGTGTTTTCACATACTGCAAATTGATGGATTAATGGCAGCCAGGAATATATCCGTCAGCTGCTGGAAGTCCATGAGCAGTGCTAAGAAAAGGGTCACTCATTGAAATGAGTTTGCAGTTTCCCACTCCATCACCTAATAAAGAGCCAGAGCCGAACACACCAAGCGTAAATGCTCCTTTATGGCCAGATTTCATGGTACAACAGTACGTGGTAATGTAGTGTCTGTTCCCTGTGTAAAATCCACTCACCCACCGGAAGGCTTTGAGCAAACATTAATAAAATGCTTCACAAAAGAAAAGGGGGGCACAGATGTCAGTATAATGCAATATTGCCTCTGCTGCAGGAACGGGCGGAGGAGCTGCTGTGCGCAATGGCCATGGCATCGCTTTTGCATTCAGCTGGACACAGGTGAGGAGCATCACACTGCCAAGGGGCTGCATCAGCCAGAGCCCAGCCCTGATGAGCAGCTGTAGAGGCTCTTGAAAGCCCCTTGTAGGGCCCTGTGACTTTCTTCCATACACAAATGTAAAAATTGTAACAGCAGAATATATTTGTCAAAAATCTCTTGTTTACGGCTGACCTGTTAGCTAGCAATAGCTGGTGAGATTCAAGAGGTGAGGATCTGAGGCAGGTGTGGTGGTGCCATCAGCCTGCCTGTGGGCAGGGGGTGGGGGGTACCGCTGCCTGGGCGGCCCCTCTTGGTGCCCACAGGGACCACTGCCTGTTTCAACCCAAATTAGATGGGGTTCTTCATTCCATGACAGAAGTGGAATCACAACACTCGTTGATTTGCCTAGACAGAAGAGCCCAAAATATGTTTGATTGACCTTTTTTCTTTCTCCAAAATAAAACAACTTCTACCTGCTCCTCACCCAAATGTCATGTTGAACAAAATAAAACTTTTTGGTTTGGAATATAGGTATATATAAACAATGAAGATATCTGTTGAGGAAAATATATCATGTGGGATCCATCACCCCAAGAGAGGCAAGGCTGCTGTAGCTCCATTTTCTTTCTCTTCCATCTTGCTGTTTTAAAATTGTCAAGTATCTTAAAACCTTAGTGTTAAAGTAATTTCTTGAACTAAATAGAAATGAATAACTTGTATGTGATTTGGGCTAATTTATAGTTAGCGGTTCTAAGCAGGAGACACAACCCGATGGTGGTGGCCTTTCTGCAGGAACCCCTCTGCTCTCCTGCTGGCGTTCCCCACCACCCCGAGGCGCCTGCTGCGGCTCCGCTTGCAGGTCAGCCCAGCCTGCTCTGGCTCACCGCTTCAGGAAATCAAGTCGAGCACCAGGTCGGGAGTGTTGAAAGTAAATCTGATATGAATGATTATTTATTTCACTAGAATATTTTGTGGTGAGATTACCTCAGGGAAGAGAAAATGACTGTTCCAGACAAAAGAGGAAAGCAGGTTTCTGTTTCCAGTCTAAACCACCATTAATTCCCAACTGTCCTGCCTGTAATCTTTTCAATAGATAATTTTTTTTTTCAGCGCTGAAAGGGTAAGTCCCATTATCAGCAAGTTTTACATACTGTTGTGGATAGCTCTGTCTCACTTGCTGTTGTGACCAGTTCCTTGTCTCTACTTCTCATGGAGGGTTCTTGCAGAAAAATCTGATCAGGGCATGTGCTTAAACAGCACTCGGGCATTATCTTACATCTTAGAAGCAGCTGCCCACAGGTAGGAATCCAACCAAATAAATTCCTGGGTAGGCTGGCTTTGAATTTGAACTTGCTGCCTTCCTGAAAGTAAGCCTTACCCAGCGTCACACGGGCCAGCATTTGCACGCCGTGCTTGGGTGCCTTTGTTTCCCTCTCTTTTGTTTCCTTTGCTGGTATATGAGGATGGAGCAAAGCCTCAGAGATGCTCGCATATGCTGTGTTGCGTTTTCCAGGTTCATGAAATGAAATCCACAATTCTGCTTTCACGTGATGATGGAGGAGCAGACCAGCTAGTAGAGGCAAGAGAATGGGAAACTCAAGCATGGAGGAAGGAAGGTAAAGAAATACCCCCAAATTGCAGCAGTGATAAATAAGGCAGAACGCTAGGGAGGAGCCATAGGATAGGAGGACAGGGGGTAAGAGGTGGAGACATTTCTTTCCTGATCGGAAAGAGCCTTTAGCGCCAGTGACGTGTTGCTCTTTCTGATGCTGGGTAGGGGACGGGGAGGGCAAACGCTTCTGTGTCAAGAATGAGGGGTAAGTGGTGTGTGTCTGCTTCACAAATCAAACTTTTATGAAGACTAAGAAGATAAAATGCCTGGCATGCTTGAGGGGCAGGGCGATTGCAAAGATCAGAAGAGTTTTCCTTCCTACTTGTCTTCCTCTGCAGCCCCAGGTTATTCAGCTAAGCTTTTAATATACAAATGGGGATTTTGCTGAATGACTCCTCAGTGTAATTCTTTATACAGTTGGGTTTTTTTCTTCTGTCTCCGGCTTTTTTTTTTTTTTTTTGTTTATTTTGTTTGAACTCCCCATAAGCTGTGATTCAATAACAGATTTTTACAGAGTGGGTTGCTGGTGTGGGTTGGGGTTGCTGTGGTCAAAGAGGTGTTTTGATTTTTTCTGGCCTGCTTCCTGGGATGGGGGATGGGGCAGCGGAGAGAGACACCAGTAACAGCAAGAATCAGCATCTGATTCTTGGGCCGTCTGCTGGGTGGCATTAGGGTAACTGCATTTCTTTTCCATGAGAAAATGAAATTGGAGTCTTATTATGGGCAGCTTGTGAGTAATGCAACTTCAGCAACATTTGGATTTGAAAAAAGGTGGTTTTTTTCAAAAAGATGAGGTATTTGGGGAAGGAAAGGAGGTTGTCAGGCATTAAAACCCTCTGGCTCTTGCGGCACGAAGTATAACAAGGCCAAACTAAAAGGCAGCTTCTGCTTCCTAACATCAGGTAGGAATTGCAGGAGCATCCTCAGAGCCGCAGCAGCTGTAGGTATTTAACTAGATGTCAAGCCTGCAAGCAAACATAAGAAAGCAGATCCAAGAAGGCCTTGAGCCCAAAACCTGTAGTTATTTTTGGTCTGCCCCCCACAACAGATGATATTAATTTGGTTTTACTTACAGCTTTCAGCTACTGCAGTTACAACACTGATACGTCTGCAGAAGGTGCAATATTGCATCTTTGGGGATTTCTAGGCTTCCAAACACATTTACAGCTCATCTCTGCACAGCTGGGAGACTTGCGGAGGGAAGTCAGCTGTAACAGGCTGTAGTGTGTGCTGGATGTACCAGTGCTGCGCCCTGCGCTCCTCTGGCTTCTGCAGGTGTTGCTGCTTCCCCCAGTGCCCCCAGTCCACTGACTGGAGAAAGGCAATAAAAAGACTTCTCTAGGAAAAGAGAGCATCTGGCTGTAAATGCAACAAGACCTCCTCCATGACATTCAGTGTATTGGGAAACATCATCTGGCAGACAGATACTTTCAGGAATCCCTGTTGCCAACACCTTGAGTAAACTCCAGTGCTATCTATTTGTTGTTGAAAGCCACAAGAGATGTAATTTATGGCATTCTTGAGCTCTTCCCTGTAGATCCCATAGCCTGTTTTAACTAATGAGAGAGAGGGCTGAACCCATGGGGCTTGCTTCTTTTAACCAATCGTTAAAATAGGCATTTTATAATTTAACGGATTTAGAGTTTCTTCTGCCTATATCCATCTGTCCTGCTAGTTAAAAAACAGTGTGCAAAAATAACTTTGTGGTAATTCTTGCCCATACAAATGGATTAGTCGTCCTTGAGTAATCAACAGATCCTCCAAAGGTTAAAATATATTTAAAGATACAAGTTAAATTGAGGTTTTCTATTTATTGAGGGTTTAACACGGAGGGAAGCTGCACAAACCCTCCTGGAGAAAACAGTCTTATGTGAGGTTTCACAACTTTTTGTCACAGTGTGAAATTTTCTTCAAGCAAGGAATTTTTTTCTATTCGTAGCCTCAAAATACCAAAAAAATGTGATTATTTTTGACAAGATGTACTGCAAGTGTTATTTGGTGGAATATTCTGAGTCTGTTTAGGTATCTCAGTCAGAAAGATACTCTCGCTCTCGCACAGGTGTGGTGTCCCCTTACCTTTTATTGTTGAACATCCTTAGGAATGAAGTTTGCTGAAGCTGTGCCAAAGGCACACAGTCTAACGATATAAAACGGCATCAGGTTCGTCAACAACTTTTTTTTTTTCCTCTTGGAACAGAGTGAACCAAATGGCCAAAAATGATACTTGCTGTTGAATTTCCTCAGGTTAAAATCAGCTACCATATGTAGCAGGAATCTACATAAATATACAAGAAAGCACATTTACAATGTATGAACAAAACTGGTGCAGTAACGCTGTTATTCTGCTGATTCCAAAGCTTCCTCGTTTTGCTTTGGCCACGTGCAGAGTTTATGCGAGTTTAAGTCAACATGAAGTTAGAGAAGTAAGGTGGCGGTGGCTGCTCTTTACTTTGTCTTTTAAAATATGATTACTTTGCAACGTCATGGGCAGGTTTGCTCTTTTTGGTGTACCAAGAGCTAGATGTCCTTTTCTTATTACTTGGATTTTCAAAACAAATAACCTCTCCTGCTCCTGTTTTGTTCAATATCGTTCTCTTAAACATCCACTGTATGGAAGCGCGCACACGCGCATGTACAGAGCATCCCCGTTAAAAGCATCCTGCTGAGATCCCCACCAGCTGCAAAGCGTTAGAGCTGCCGCTGCGCTCTCAGCTCCTCTGGCGGGGCCAGCCAGGGCCTTCAGATGCTACTGACCCTGGCGGAGAAATTGCATTCACTCAGTGAATGTTCCAGTATGTTGCTATTGGAAAGCAAGAAATCACAGCTCTAAAAATCCTGGAAGGGAGCCAGAGTACCAGCTGTAGGTCCTAAATGCTTTGTTTTGTTGTTCATGGTAATCTTTTTGTCCTAAGGCTTCCATATTGACCTATGAAATGTCTAGGGCACTTGAAATTCTGGACTGAAAGGCATTTAACCCCCCCGTCGTCCCCCATCCCCGTCCCCCCCCAAGACAGAGCCTTTACTATTTTTTTGAAGAGTTCTTAGTTCATTTTGTAACCTCTGCCCCAGGCAGAATAAGTGCTGGTATAGTGTGAAGGTCTCATCTGAACTGGTCCATGGTGTTCTGCAATTTCCTTACGTTTAAGAACGTAGGAATAAAATTACTAAGTGGCCTGAACAATGCCTTGCCTCAGATCACATGCAAGATGATCAGTTCTTTTAAATTTTGTTATTATTTTGTTCTGCTGTAGAATATATTTTCACGTACGTATATATACCTTCTGTATCTATATATGTTTCTCATTACGTTCCAATGAACTGCCTGATACAGATCCTGGGCAAATCAAGGTGAGTTCTTGAATTCCAAGGGTTTAATTTTTTCCAAGCTCTAAATCATTGTTCTCCCTTAAACTTAGTTTTTAGATTGAACTGATTGATTACAGACTAGAATTTGGTATACTATCTCCTATACTTAGGAGAATTTTTGGATGCTGAATAGAGTGTGAATTGTCCATCCTCCAACTGACACTGGGACCTGGGCAGAAGAAATGGAAAACTCCACGAACACTGAGGCTCAGAGAAAGCACTTTCTAAAAGCTGCCTTCTTTTTTTGTGTGCTTTTCCACCAGTGCTTTAGAAAAATGTCATTTATAACCTTTTGAACGAGCCAAATCTCCCTTTGTCAGGTCAATGAGGAAAAAAAAATGAATTAAATCCAACCGTGATAAGGAAGGATTTAGAAAATCCAGCGATGGGAAAGAAATCAGTCTGACTCAGCTGACCCTGCTGTTGAAGCTGTGGCACTTGCTAGAAGCCTTAGCGTGCCCTCCTTCAGCCACTCGCTCTGTCAGTACGTTATTAGAAAACATTTCCTCTAATCCCATCATTCTGTGCTGTTGTGGAAACCAGCAGGCTCACCAGCAAATCCACCCACTATTATTTTTATCCTATTGAAAGCTCTACTTTTATCAGACATAATCGAAACGGCTCATGTGCAATCTGAAGAGCAAGTGGGTTTTACCATCACTCATGCCAAAACTAAATACGGATTAAATTGCACCCTGCCAGCACAAAGTGTGCATTGTGTGGCTTTGCTCTGCGGTACCCCACCTCAGCTCGCCCCGTGCCTGATAAACACTACGCGCTCCCTTCAATACTCCCTTTTTAAAAGGGCAAAACAAAGCAGCAGTGTCTGCCCTGGAATGTGCTGCAGGTAGCAGTCTGAACCTCCATCACCAAACTCAGCCAGAGGATTAATTTCAGGCATGAAGGTTGTTGCTTGGAGGGACTTCACAGGAATGCAAACCAAAGGCTCTCAAAGAGCCCACAACAAAGGGAAAAGTCATAAGGGCTCAAGCTGCTGGTAGGATGAGGAGCACGGGATTAAGAGCTTGGTCTACCTTGTAGAAAAGGCAGAACCCACTGTTGTACTGAAAAGCGATGCAAGCAGGGAAAATAGCTTGGTTTGGTTGGGGTTTTTTTGTTCTGTTGTTGGTTGGGTTTTTTTTTTCCTGTGAACCTCTTTTAGAAAGATAGTTGACTAGAAAATTGCAGCCTTGCTAATGACGTTTATATAATACCTGGTATGATCAAATGTCTATGCAAGTTTTATGGTCACATACTTAATGTGTTTTGAGTTGTATTTTATTTCCAGATTAAAATAGAATAAATACTTGTTTTTCAATTCTTTTTTTCTTGATTTTTTTTTTTTATTATTATTAATTTTTGGCAAGGGCACACCATTGCGATCCCAGCAGTGCTGAGTGATGAAGCTGTGACACAAAGCTAACCACCCAACAGGCCGTATGCTGCTTTGCTGACTTGCAAGCATTCAAGTCAACTCCCAAGATAACCAGATGGGCTGGGGATGCAGCCTGCTGCCATGTTTGACAGCCTCAGCAGAAGACAAGTAGAAGCCTACTCGGGAGTGCAGCCTATGGACACAGTTGTAGATGGAGACCTCGCTGGTCTGGGAAGATGCTCCCCAGGTAAGCCCTGAATTATGTACTTAAAAGACTGCAGAAGTAACACCGATACAAAGACAAGAACCAATGTGAAATTTGCTGGCCTAAACTAGGGACAGGGACAGAGCAGCTTTCAGTTTCTCTCACTCTTTCCCATAAAACCCAACAGCGCTACAAATTCACCAACAACAACCTGGCTTTATGTTACATCCTTATCTGGATTCAGTTTCCAGTCACTGCTTCTTATGTCTTTACTATAAGAAGGCATGCAATTATATGCAATTATCAAATTAGTTTTTCTTCTCAATCCTTTTGCCAGTGAAAGCATGCCATCCCTTTCTTAATCATTTCAATTGTACAGCATCCCCTGTGAGAAACATTTTCCTGAATCTTTTCAACATATAAACCTTCTGGACAATGTTTGAAAAATGGCCTAAATAATCACAGGCCATTAGTCTTATCTACTGGCATTCTTCAATTCCCTTTCTCCAGCCCAGGGTTGAAACCACTCTTGGCTGCTGCAGTGCAACACAAGTGCAGGCTCTGCTGGTACTAATCGGGGGCCACGATTAGGGCATCCTTTTCTGTTTCAAAAATAAGAGCTACTCTCATTATTTATGTATCTATTGTGTCTGAAACAGTCCGCTGTGTGGAGTACTTGCTTTTCTTTTCAAAGACATCACATAGACAACAATCTGTGGTGCTTACTAGCTTTTTTTTTTTAATTTCCTTTCTTGAGAAGCTAAATTTTTAAAAGATTTTGAAGCACTATCATTTTAATGATTGACGTTAACTTGTGTTTCTTCAAGTCCTCCTGCTTGAAGAATGATGATACTGTTAAAAAGCAAGTGTCTCAAGACAAAGATGTACCAAATTATACCATAATTTTAATACAATTAAACCATGATAGGATTCTAAAAATAATAAAAGAATTAATCACTTTGTATAGAATGCTATTATTAATTTGAGATCAACAAACCAGGACTGGTTCACGTAACTTTTATTCACACGTAGAAAAAGTATTACAAAACGATTTATACAAGATTTTAATTTACATTCCTTAAAGGAGTATTTAAAACAGCACTGTAAGTCCCTAGACATGATACGTGGGCAGTCTAAATGTGGTAGTAGTGTATGTTTTCTGTTGGCTTGTACACCATTGCTTGCCACAGGCAATATAAGAAAGACCAATTTGGTTAAATTAAGGAAAAAAGTATATACACAATATACATATATATTTAAAAAGCACTCTCCATTTTTTCCTCCCAATTTGCTTGCAAGCTATCTGTCACTCATTTAAAGGAACGAGTATTTTTCTCTAGAGTTGCCGGACAAAAACAATTATACAAAGTGTAAATTCTAATGGGAAAACATACTTACTGTGGCAGATGCTGACAAAATTTTTGAACATAGCATTTTAAAGAATTGTCATTAGTGAAAAGTTAAATCTCCCCATGTTCTAAAAATATCTTGCCATATACTGAAATGCACATTGGATTTTTTCTATTTACAAAGTATATACAAAGAAGCACACATCTTTTCATGCACATGTAGTGAAAAATAAGTTTTGTCACTTCTTAAATGTATGAAAGTATTCAAAGAAATTACTCAAAACTACTCTTATTTGAACATTAAAGTATTTAGCTGAGTAACTGTACTCCCTGCACAACTGTATTACTCTGTCAGTGACTGAATGGTGGTATTTACTACTTTTAACAAAAGAAAAAATCACTTCCATAATTTCTTCACTCACTTTGGTTTGCATTTGGTAACTGTTACTCATGATTTCTGCACACATGAATAATATCTCACTGGTGAAGAGCTGAAGCATCTTACTGCCTTGGCTGCCTCTAATGGCTTCACCTAGTCTTGTGCAGGTTCAACCTTCTACTTCAAAGCAGAAGTCTTTTTCCACTACAGAATATGAATACTGTCTCAACGTTTCCATTGCCACACAAACCACGTGTGGAAAGATGAGTAACATTTATTGCAAATTTGCATCTGTTTTGCTCATTGCTTTGCTTCTGTCAAGGCACACTGGGTACTTTAAAGAATAGTTGCTAGTGTTTGTCACCAACAAGTTTGAGCCTGCTGAAGGTAATGAATCAGTAGAGGTTAATGAGATTACTCACAGAAGTGAAATCTATTTTAATGATAAAAATGGCTGCAGAACAAATGGTATTATGGGATGTAGTGCAACAAACTGTAGTTAAAAAAATCTTGAAGAACAGCAATGAGGGCAGTTGGTAATTTACTAGGTCTGCACGCAACTTTGAAGATTCAATTCAGAGGTTTGGGGTTTTTTAATGTTATGAATTAATTTTTATATTGTGTGGGAAATTTTGAATTTACACAATACTACAGTGAGAATGACAGAGTGACACAAAAAAAACCCCTTAAAATTAATGTGTTACTAAAAAATATTAGCAATAGTCTCGTCGTATGAATACTTTCATGGCACACCTGCTATAGTTTGACATTCTGATGTGACAGTTGATTACATTTATTTTGACATCCACCAAGTGCTGTATTCCAATACTGAGACTACCAATTAAACACAACATCCTTATCTATATGGCTGACTTTCATTAAGCTAAATCTAATTTAAAACTAACCTCCTGCTATGTTTAACAAAACAATGCCCCTCACACAAATGTAATAACTGGATGGAGGGGACTTCAACCATACATACTGTAACATGCAAATTCTTTAACTCCCCAAACTAGCTTATTGACTATCAGGTAATACAGAGTAAAAGCTTCAGTTTATCAATAGATGATCCTTGCAAAAATAGAAATGTTTATTTTTTAAGTCCTTCAACAGTAGAAAACTGATTTAAAATTAGAACCAGCCAAAAAAATTCCTAATGCATGCATAAATCTGCAAGCAGAATAACTGGCAACGTCTTGTCCCACGCCTTCAGACATCTCTAGCCATATTTAAGATACCCACTTAAACATACTGAAGTATTTATATTTCTTGCTGTATTTACATATACTTTTTAGCTCACGCTACTAGACTTTTTGAGAATCTGAGGGAACAGGAGGTTCTTTTTAAAAAATAGTGTCATAAATCCACTTTCAGGGTTCTCCTAGGATGCTCCTTGAAGTTTCACTTTTCTGCGCAGTTGCATCTGAGCTGTAACAGCTGAAGGTGTGAAATGATGCCATTTTTTCCCAGCTGATTTTGAAACCATGCTACATCGAAGACCAGACTAACTTTGATGAGAATCTGCAGAGGAGCATAAGGGAAGCTTTCAGCTTTAGTGCTGAGAGGAATAGCTTGGTTTCCTAAAAGAAAGTGATAGAACAGTGGTTACATAAATTCATAAAAACACCTGTATGTACTTCTATACTTGACGTGATACTAAAAGAATACAGCTATACTTACTGCTTGCTTTAAAAATTCACCTAAGCCTGAAGACTGAAACTGTATTAAAACACCCATCTAAAAACTTCTATTTATGTGCACATAAATATATGCTATCTAACAATGAAGTATGGACCTATGCAAGACTATAATGCATCCACATGTACTACAAAGACCATCCTTCCCTCAAAATACTAAAAAACTGCAAGAAAGATGAAAGGAAAATGGAAAAAGTGGGGTAGACAGAGATGAAATGATTTTCCTGGAGTTGTACAGCTGGTCAGAGTTCAGCCTAAAAATCTCTCTCACATGAGCCTAGTCCTAGTCCTTTCCCTCAAATGCTCCTTAAATTTGTCCACCAAAGATGCATATATAATGATGCACTGTAGAGTCCAAATATGGAAAAATTGTACAAACCAAATCAGTAAAGTCTATTAAAGGAAAAAAAGGAAGGAAAACCTAACCCTCCCAAACCATCTTGCTTATTCAGAATTATACACAAATCTCAGTACTAATACATGGTACAACAAAACCATCAAAGAATACAGGATTTTGAAATATCAGAAAAGATGTCCACATACACATAGGAATCAGTAAGATAATTTACAATTTATATATCCTAACAAGTATGGTGAAATGCAAGTCAATTTTTATAGTGATATTTTGAAATTCTATGGTTCCTTACATCTAAAACCACTCTAAATAATATTAATCACATACCAGTTTAGTGGGGAAAAAACCCCCACAAACTTCTGATTTTTTCAATCTTGTTAATATGGAAATAAATTCCTTTTAAACATCAAGACAGCATTCAAGTTCCATGGATAACCAATGAAAAACTGCGACCTAGCAGCACTGAGATTTGCAGTCATGGTCACGTCACTGTCCCTTCCTATACATACCTAGAGGATATGGCTATCACCTGATGATACTTGGCATAGACCAAAAGGAAACTATGACAGCTGCTATCTGACATATGGGCAGTCAATGCCAGACATTGTTACAGACAAAACTATAGATTGTAAAGAATATACTGAGAAAAATACATGCGACCTAGGTAAGGTTGACACTTTCAGTGACAGCAGTAGATTCGCAAGGTAATATACAAGTTCGATTGAAGTCAATGGCAAAAAAATTCTTGACTTAGCAGTCTGTTTACCTCACTTTCCTCCTCTTGAAAGCATGACCTGAAGAATTAAAGCTTAATTTACAAATTGCACTTACAGAATATGCGTATTTTTTTGTTAAATACTAATTACTTTCTACTTCTTATTTAAGAACAATATAAAAGTGGCATGCAAACCAAATGGAAGAGGATCAAAGAAAAGCAGTTTTGTTTCTGCAGATGACCCAGCATTTTCATAATTACAAACAGCGTAATTTTTTTATTTAAGTTTGGTGGATTATTATTAGTGGCAACTACTTCTGTTCCTGCCTTTGTGTACATGCACAAGAGCCTGTTTCAGATTTCCAGCCACAGCGTGTATAACCTTAAGTAACAACAGTACACATGCCATAATTTGGGATCCTTTCACAGATTAGCTACTTGTTGCTTCAAGTTACTTCCAGTAGTAGGAAGCATAATTTTAAAATTACAGAGCACGGCTAATATTAAAATAGATATAATGAAGCAGTAGCAGAGTGACTTTTTATGCGGTAAAGATGATTGCTTATCACCTCTTCTCATTTTGACCTCAGACCTGCATTTTCTCTAAGCTTTGATAGATGAAATTATATTTTATGGACAAACTTATGGAATTTATCTGATGACATGGGAATACGAATGGCATGGAAAAGCATTTGAGAGTCTCTCTTCTGTTTCTGCTGTGGCTGTAGTAACTTCACAGAGAAGGCTTTGTAAATATTTTTGGATGAACACTTTCACATCTTTTATGCTTTGTATACAACGACAAAAGACAAGTCCTCAGTTCTTCCCTCATAAACAAAGACTAGACTCACATAATAGTTTGGTCATAAGGCTATTAAGCTTATTTTTCCCCCTGAAATTTAGTAATAAAAAACCCCACCTGATGAAAGCTGAGTGGTGCCTCTGTATTCTGGTTCATATTATCTCAACATTATAGTTTGAGTAATTACACCTTTCAAATTCAGTCAATGATTTAAAAATGTGAACTTTTTACAATTCTATTTTTATCTAGCTAGCTCTACACGCCTTGAGTACTTATTCTCACTCCTTTGTAGTTGTGGTTTTTTACCTCTTTATCAGTCTGTAGAGTCATTTGCTGTTCCATTACGCTTTGTTGTTGGCTGGGTTTCAGCAGCCGCTGAGTTCTGAAGTGATGAAATTTCTATGCATGTTCTGTGTTTGGAGATTTCAAAGGACTTTGCAACATTCCCATCAAGAGACTTAGCTGAAATAAGTACTTCACTTAGTTCCTGGTCATTACCCAACTCAACAGTGGCTGCATTTTCAGTCTCAGGGCTGCAGGATTTTGCAGATCCTCCAGCTAGTTCTGAATACGATTCACAGAAAGAAATGCTGTCACAACAAGCTGAGTTTTGCATAAGGGGCCAAGCATCTGAAATGTCTCCACAGGTAGAGTGTGAAAGGGAACCAAGGAAGGCAGGAATCATTTCTCCAACAGAATCAGAAGCCCTGCAAAAGCATAAAAGACACATGGTTTCAAAAGCATTCCAGAAAATATTATCAGTATTGTAATTACTGTCATCAGTAATTATAGGTATTTCATGAAGATTTAACAGAGCTATATTAAGCTAGTAATCTAGAGGCATCCTGTACAAACAAATTCTTTTGAAAAGGAATACAGTTTGTTTCTCATTGGGAAATGATGAAGAAAGCTCTGGAGAACACTACTAAAGGTAAAGAGGATGCCTAGAGCCCTTCATACTGTGAATGCAAAGGTCTAGAAAACATGAACTACAGTTGAGGTTGTTTATATTCTAAAGAACAAAAAAATGTGATAGAAAAATACTATAGTAGTGTTCAGATACAAAGACTGTTGCAAAGAGGAAGGAATTTATTTGTTCTCAATGCATGCGGTGTGTGTGAAGACAACATAAAACGTGATTAATTTGCAGCAAGAAAGATGTTTGGGAAGACTGTGGAATCTCCAGAACTAGGTTTTATCTCCCCCCAAAACAGGCTAGACAAGAATCTAATGGATGTAAAAGTAGTACAGTGGGTTCAGACTGGAAGATGGGAATAGACAACAAGATTGCTTGAAACTTCTGTCTGTGATTTCACACTGAACATGCGTTCACTTCAGATTTTTTGTTTTTTTCTGTCTAGCCTTCAAACTATGGGAAGTTTTTCTCCTGTTATATTTCGTTTGGAGAGGACATAATATCAAAGGGCAAGGATTTTTAATTCTCATAAGGATTATTTTTATTTTACGGGAAATGGAAGAACATGGAAGTAGAAACTCAGTGGTATCTCAAGTGTATTTAAAGTGAAGTACTGACATGCCTGTATCAGACATGATGATACTGACATGTCTGAGAGCACTATACATGCCTACCTCTGTTGAAAGCCCAGTAATGTTTTTTACTATCATATACCAAAACAAGTATTATCAAAACCAAAAAGATGTACTAACATGTTTTACTTCCAAAAACTGTCTACAGATTTATAAAACTGCAAAGGATATATTAAGTCTGACATACAATAACGATTTGCGCGACAAAACTCATTCCACATTAACATTGCCTATAACATATTTAGCCTTATTTCCAAAACCTGATGCTTTAATAGCTTTGATATATACACAAAGCATTTCCATAGATGAGGCCAGAAGTCAGGACACTGCACCACAATTGAAGGAAATATATTATTCTAGCACAGGAAACTGGAGCAAACTACTTTCTACCAAAAGGAACCACAGAATCTTTGATGTCCCCACAGCATGGATATAACATTTCTTTTTAAAGCCTTAACCAAAAGATCCCTCACGAAGTATACAACTCTCATCAGCCTTGGTGGTATATAAGGATAACTCAAGCTTGCTGGTATTTAAACAAGTCGTTATAGAAAATTTAGGTATTTTGTATCTTGTGCGTAGGTCACTAAGTCACTCTGCATAAACAACATCTATGAAGAAGCTGCCTCTACATTTTTAGTTACATTTGGCCATAAGAACAAAACAGCTGGAAACCAATTTAAACCTTATATGGAAAACAATTCTAGTTAAAAGAAATAAACACATCCTGTGTTAAAATCTGTAACCAGGAAACTCTGAATGACACCATAAATTTTATACATTTAGCTCATGGCACTGCTGTAGAAATAACTGCTCTACTACTATATTTATATCCAGGTGGTAGGGAGAAAATAATCGTTACAATCTGGCAGAAATTCAGAAATACTAGCTATTTCAAATCTCACAGTCATTACGAGTTCTCAAGAAAATCTTCACAACACTTCTAAATTGTACCTCAGTCCACCCAGATTCACAGGTTTATGCAGCACCTTGCTAACCCATAGCAGAAGAGGGCATCACCAAAGCATCTAAGGTACCAAGAGTAAGAGGAAGACTATCTGCTTGTGAGAGGTCAGTCACTTCTTCAGAGGAACTGATCTATCAAGTCAGTATTTATTAAGTAATACTTAAAATAAATTTTTCACTATAAACCTGGTTTTGCACAAAATGGGTGGATATGGCTACAGTTCATCAAAATCCCTCATTCCATTCCAAACAGCTGTTCTATCTGTATAAGTATTAACTTGACTGCATAAAAAATACTTAATGTTTAATAGACATTTATAAAACTAAGTTACCTTTCATTAAGCGTAGTCTGTGAGTGGAAAGCACAACTGTGGCTGCTGTGTTCCATGCTACAGGTTTCATCACAGCACAGTGATGGAATCAAGTGAACTGGTCCTAAGGAATAAAAATTAATTTAATAATGTTAAAAGTGTTAAAGCTCTGTATGAACTTAGTCTCTGTACTCCTTCAAAGCTTGAGTATTACTTTGCCAGTTACATTACAGTGTATGGACTGACAAAAGAGATTTTACTGCAAAAATTGGGTTCTTTAATGTATTACTTTAAAATCAAGTTACTTACAAAAGCCAAGCCCTTCCTCCAAGAGTAATATAGATGCCCGTCAGGAGTATCTACTTCTAAAATTAATTTGCTTTTCAATTGGATATGTGTGACAGGAAGTACCACATTCTGAGTTAACATATTAGGATGCTATTTAAGCCTGTGCTGTTGTGCTAAATTATGTATTTGTTAATATCAAATGCATCTGTTCTGATAGACTTCACAAAATCTCAATGATTTGAACTGTTCCGACTGTTAATGTCCTTTAGCGTTCATATCATGTTCTTAGATACGGTCTGGTAAATCCTTCACAGTAATTTGAGTCTCAAAGCCAGATGCATTGCTATTTTTATCAGAAAGAAATGAAATTAAAGGAAAAATGCTTTAAATGTCCAAGTGAAGGGTCACTGGAACAAAACCAGGAAAAAAATCATAACCAAACTGCTATTTAGAAATTCTATCTGCTTATTAAGAAATTAGCCCAAGACAAAGAGTAGTTTCACAATGTTAGCTCTGTAGTTAAAATGTCACAACTCAAGTGTTAGATAAATGTTCATCATGCCATACAGTCACCTTTTAGTAGACCAAACATACCACATGTCTGTGATGTTCTTCTCTGGCACTGGCAACATGCTCTGTGGTCATATTCATTTAGCCGTGGTCTATCAAAACATGACAATTCAGAGCCATTGTAGTGAACGTCTTGTGATCTCAGAGACCCTTTGGACAAAATGAATAAAAATATATATTAGTAAATGATACCTTTTTTCCTGTTCATAGCCTCCTGTCTTCACAGAACGCTTAACTGTCACACTACGCAGTATTTCCATACATTTTCCAACTGAAAGATCTACAATGATCATGTGGTTTCACATAATGCACACAGATTTTGCAAAGAACCCTAGAACAGCTGGTTCAACTACAGCCTCTTCTAGGAAGCATCTTCTAATCCGCTCTTATTTTGATGATTTGAGAATGTAGCATATTCACTGTTATCTTTTCTCAGCGTTTAACAATTCTCAGTGATTCCCATACAAAATTCTCCACATTCAGCTTTCAGCCACAGGGAATTTGTTTACGTTATCTTCAAGAGCTTCATATTAACAGCAGAATTCCTTTAATCTGTATAATTGTAGGCCAAGGCAAACGAGTTACTAAACTTCACTAACTCAAGTTTGAATTCACTATGTCTGAATTTCTCAAAACTTACATGGTAAAGCATCTTCTAGGTTAGGAACAATTCTTACAAAGCCTTTCTCATCTTTTTTTTTTTTTTTTTTTTTTTTTTTTTGCTTGTGCTGTAAGCAGTAATAACATGAACTCTTTCTAGATATTACTCTTGTTTGACATCCAGGATTCATTAGAAGCTATAAAAATATGTTAATACAGTGCTTAAAAATTATAAATGGGAACTAGAGTGCTTTTGACTCTTTCTTAATTTAAATGAAAAGGCAGAAAAATTATTATTATGCACAAACTGAATTACATGGATAAGCTGTTACGGATTTTTAAAATCTAACTGGCTTAGGCATTTAATTTATCTTGAATACGCCCATAAAACCAAAATTGTTAATGACAAATCTGCTATCTACAGTGGCCACATCTTGATGAGCTAATCTGTGTTTCACAATAGCGTGTGATGCACAGATCCTCCAAGCTGGTATTTCCACATCGGCATTGCAACTCTATAATGGCGCCCCAGCTTGGATTCCGGATGGTCCAAATATGTCCGTATAGCATCTAACAGAGTATGGCACAGAATTAATGCAGCTGGGCTATTTCTGGACAGCTGCACAGCGTTTCCTCAGTAGAAGCTGGAATACCTACACTGAGCTGACAAACTTGTATGGAATCTTGGGCTTCTGCTAGCTTGTTCATCTTAATGCTAAACTCACCTGAATGCCGGAGACATTTCATTTATTTACCTACAGAGAGATCTGGCAAACTAATACTGGTATATAAATAGCACAAAGAAACAGTAATAACTGGAAACTCACAGCTTGGTTTCTTCTCCATAAACTGCCTCTTACAATAGATAACACAAAGAATAAGGAGAGCTAAGAGCACTGTTGCAAGTGCACTGCATATAACAGCTGCTAGAGCAGTGTCTCGAGGACTGGAAGCAGTTGAAGGGATCTTCACAAGATTTACTTTGGTGGTACCTGAAATATAATAAAATAATAATTAATTAAGGCAAACTGTACAAATTTCATAAATATAGTCATGTAAATGAAAGTCTGGGAAACAGAAGAGGTTTGTAGCATAGAAAAAAAGATGTTCCATCTGCTAAAGTATAAATATTAGTTGCACACATAAACAGCTATGATTATCAGCAACCACATTTATAAAAAAAATCCTTAAAAAATACAATGCAAAATGAATGATAATGAGCGGTGATGCACACAAACACATTCCGACTGTCCATGAGAATGGAATGAGATCTTCACCATGGAACCAAAGATCTCTCAATTTTTAATGTCGGATGATTTTAATATGGAGAAAATTTCCTCCTGTACAGTTGACAGAGCTATCCACCAGAGGGAGTCACAAATACCTAACTTCCCTTAATAAGGAAAAACTCAGAACTGAGACACCCACAGAAGTTCCAACGCTAGCTAAGGTATCATTTTGCTTGGTTGTGTATACAATAACACCATGGTCATTTCCAAGATCAAACCCAGGATTTCAACTGTGCTTTGTTTTATTCAGTGATGTTTTCAAAATACAGGTAATACCTCTAGTAAAAGTCAACAGATTGACTTCATACCTGTATTAGTAAAGACTTAAGCAATGTTTCCAGCTTTGAATAAACACTGTCACTTTTAGGTGGAAAGTGAAAACGATTTTTAAAGTATCAAAATTTAACTACAGCTACTGAAACTATCTTAAATTACAAATGGTCTTTTCAAATCAAATTCTTTTTAAGAACTTATGAATTTTGATAGCTCATCTATTTCAATCTACTGGGAAGTCCACATCAATATTATTTTATGAGAAAAAGGAACAAAACATTGAGTATTCCTCTGACAGCAAAATTTTAAAAACCCACAAACCATATTTTATTAACTTATAAAAATAAGTTAAATGTGCCTATCTAACCCACAAAATATTTGGTTAAAATCTAAAGACTGTAATTTCCTAAGAAATGGTCCACGCAGTCATAAGTTTAAATTGGGAGATAAATGTCTGACAGAGTATATTAAAATCACTAATCAAATTGTACATACACACAATTGTTTGATACCTTAACTCCAATATAATAGCAGGAAAGAACTTACTAGCTTAGTGCAATCAATGGAATTTATTAACCAGGAATAAATTTCTGAAATAATTATGGTATTTCCTCTACACACATCAAACGTAGGCACCAAAGTGTTTACAATACCATATTGCTTTCTTATAATGTCCAGACTGCCAAAAAGCTAGGTATTTTGAAAATAAACTTCATTCCATCCAGTTCTAAGTCTTTGGACCACTCAACACCAAAGAAAATATTAACTTCTAAGAAATAAAGTATCCAAAACTAAAAAATGTTGGACACACAACATTAAACAGTTTATGTGTATTATAGTATCATGTAGTTGCTGGTAAGTGGAGAGGTCAGATCATGGCTGTTATTCAGAAGAAAGAATGCTTAGTTATTAATTTCCTGATTTCAACGTGAAGAGAAACAAGTGTTACTGCATTTACATCTACTTGAGTATTTCCATTTACCTTTTGATTTGTACTATTACATTCCACCATCACATCAAAAGTGTGAAGAGCAAATTTATAGCAAACCTTTTTACATCCTTTTAACTTGCCAAACTGGACAGTGGAGCTACTGGAGAGAGTCCAATGAAGGGCCACAAAAATGACTGAGGAACTGAAGCCTCTTTCCTACGAGGGAAGGCTGAGAGAGCTGGGACTGCTCAGCCTGGAAAAGAGAAGGCTCGGGGAAATCTCATCAATGTGTAAAAATCCTTGAGGGGAGTGTGCAAAGAGGACAGAGCCAGGCTCTCCTCAGTGGACCAGAGGCAATGGGCACAAACAGAAACACAGGAGGTTCCCTCCAAACATCAGGGAACACTTTTAACTGTGAGGGTCACTAAGCACTGGCATAAATCATCATCACGCAGTCTCCATCCTTAGAGAAGCTTAGAAACCATCTGGACATGGCCCTGGGAAACCAGCTCTAGGTGAGCCTGCTTGAGCAAAGGAGTTGAACCAGATGATCTCCATAAGTGCCTTCTTACCTCAACCATTCTCTGAGTTACTAAAATACAGCAGATCTCAAAGCTCAAGTCAATGAAGAGACTGAAGTCTCCTACATAACTAGAAATACATTCTGAAACTCTGTCCTTGTGGTGAAATGTTATCATTTTCATTATCATAGCAGACAGTCTATCTATTATTTTTGTTTCAAGTAACAGACTAAAATTGCAATTCAGGGTCTTGGGTACTTTTGAAGAGTTGCTACCTGTCCTTCTCTATGTTCCTCTGTAGTTCTTATTACTCACAGAGCTAATCTCTGTGACCTCTTTCCCAGATCTTCACTGTTACTTAAAAGAAAAAGCAACCAGCGTCATAATCTTTTTGCCGTAACTGAATGCTCTTGGCCGGAATATTGCAATATTTCACAGAGAAAACCTTTCATTCAGCTTCCAGGATTCTTGCAGCTGTAGTTTTAAGCTTATACTTTTAACAGACTGCGGAAATTTCTGCATGGTATGTGAAGTTCCAGGACATAATTCTGGGAGAAGCAGTAAACCTGTATTTTAAAAAAAGCCATCTATACAGCAACATGTGCTTCGCTTTGGCATGAAAATCAAGTACCATGCTTTGGTAACAGGTTTTCAATTTAACTCAATTGCCTGATCTAGTCTTTAGAAGGTTAAAGACAGCCTGCACAAGTATTTAAAAACAAGACAATAAAAAGCTGATCAGGACATCTTCAAATATTTTTCATATCAATATACTTACTTGTATAAATGTACCTACCTAGAAGCATTAAAGAGTTAGGCCTTCAAAGAATCATAGAATTGTTCAGACTGGAAAAGACCTTTACAATCAAGTCCATAATTATAGAAAAAGAATTATTGATTCTGAAAGCAAAATTAGAACAAAAGCACTGGAGGTGCAGCTGCTCTATTTTTGTCTCTCTTCATTTGCTCACAAAAATGTACCTACTTTCAAGTATAATTACACATTACATATTCTGGGAAATTATAAATTATATGTATTTATTTAATGCCCATCAGCAATAGCCAAACTGGAAATACAGTGATTTTATTTTAAACGGGGATGGCAAAAGTTTAAATTTATTTTAGCCATCTAGTTATTTAAGATTTATTTTATTTGGTGTTTTTATATATATATATATATATTTTTTTTTTTTTAATAGAGAAAGCCATTTTCAATTCCTGAGAATGCCTACCACTCCTCTTCACCTTCAAAGAACTTTTTGGAATAGCTACTGTGAGCAGTCCATTGTAGTGTAGCTCTAATTATAACGATAGCGATCTTCCCTGCAGAGCCCAACATTTCAGAAGTGGATTGCTATTGTAGAAGTGGCCGTTGGGCATTGCTGAACTCTGCTTTTAGTGTTACTCAAGATATGTATGCATTTTCATAAACTCTCTCTTTCTTTTCAGGCTTACAGACTTAATGGTCCCATTTCAGTAAAGCAAGGAGGTGCACTTTAAACTTCAAACTTGTACTTACATCTATTAAATGATTACATGATTTAATTTAAATATGGAATTAAACACTGTGAATTGGACATGGTACATTAAGAAAGGACGGAGGAGGTGCACCCTTTTATGATTCTCGAAAGCATATGCATGTTATGCATCACAAAAATAAAAGAAAAAATGTATTTTATTTAAGAAACAGATTTCCTTTTCTAAGTCTCAGTTCCAAGATATTCTGGAAATGTGCTAGGACTAAAGAAAAATTACCCAAAATACCAAGATGCCTCCTGGATAATTTTGATCGGTAAGCCTAAATACACATTCTTCCCTTAATTAACCAATAGTACATCGTAATACCATTATATGCAAAGGTGTGGTTGTTAAAATCAACTGAAGTTTCTGTTAATCCAAGATGGTTAAATAGCAGTAACTCAGCTAATATGGAACATATGAAGCCCAGCTGTATCACTATAACTTCTGCCAATAAACAGCATAGTTGGATTTTTGGCCTATTATGCCAAACAATCAGAGACAGGTAACATGTAAAAAGACTTCTTTTATCACTTCTTTCATGTTTATTTTCTCAGGTTGTTTTTTTTTTTTTTTCAGAACCACGATTAGTAACAGTTACTACTGGAATCAGCATGCCTAAAAGAAAGCTTTCTGTGGCAGATTAACTATGTGAAAACAGAACTTACAAAATGTTACGTTTCTTACATGGATATAATAAATAATAATATAATAATAAAATAATAATTACCAAAGTTGAGGAGGCTAAATTGTGCAATAGTATGTTTGGGTTTTCTTTCTTACCATGGCAAGTAAGTTCATGCTAAACCAAAGAAGGTCTACTAAGTAAAACAAAGCTCATCAAAACATCAAAAAGGATAGCCGTACCATAGTAACATTGGATAGAGTGCCATCTTTTACAATCAGGATTGAAAATAGGACACAAAGGTAAAATGAAATGTTGTTAATTCCTGAAATATAGATATTTCTGGTCAAGAGAGGGGAAAGGAGCATTTGCCAATTATAAAAAGTGTTTGCCCATTATCTTTACATTGATTGCCCCAAGTCAATGGTATCAGCCTTAATTTGACAAGCATTAAAGGCTCAGACATACCCTCAAGTCACAATAATTTAACAAGTTACTGCCTGTCAGCTAAACTGCAGTGGCCATCTGTACGTGTGCTCTTGATCCATGAAAAATTCAAGGCAACGTGACTCGTCTTGAAACTCGTTCATTTTGAAAAAGTTTAAAAGATGTTTATGTTCCTTTTAAAAAAAAGGGCAGTACCTCTACCTAGTCCAAAATAAGCAAAAGAAACGTATTATGTATACACATGATGTGTGTATATACAATTCAGGTATCTATAAAAAATACATGTGTAATACTACTGAGCATTAACATCAACGGAAAGTAAGTTGTCTTGAGTCTACTTCTGAGTCTTTACAAAGCAGCAGATTGCCTCCTTTCAAGGAGGAGGTAAGAAACTTTATTAAATATTACTGCTGGAGACTGTGGTAAACACTGGAGAGGGAGAGTCTCCCAACATCTGTTAAAGGACAGCCATTTGCGTGCATGGCCTACACCCAAAAGTTCATCATGTCAAACCACATTTTTCAAATGTACTCCAAGTACTGGCTGACTTTAAAGCCTTTAGTTTCCAAGTTAGTGCCCTACAACTTCTTTGTTGTATTTTGCTGGTTTTGTTATTTTTTTAATAAATGTACCAAAAAGCCCTAGGGGAGAAAATGACTATTCAAGTATTTATCCATTGTTTGGAAATCCTGAGAAATGTGCTTATAAATTAAAATCTTTGGAATTTAATTTGTTCATTTCCAAGACCATTTATCTTGCACTGAGTATTTTCACAAACTCCCAACTGCTGACAGCCTTTTATGTTTAAAATGGTGAAACAATTACACCATGTATATGAATTTAAAACATATATGAACTCCATAGTACTGGACACACACCACTACGTCTGTAGGGCATACTCAACCCCTGTAAGATGCTTTTCTTGCAATTAAGGGATGTTAATTCTTGGTACTACCATGGTCATCTAAATTGAACTGATATATGGGCACAAAAGCAATGTTGTTTCATACACAAAACTTTCACCTTTGAGAAGTGGCCGTTAAAAATACTACTACAGAAGAATAAAGCCACAGATCACTGGTGCCCTCATCAAATAACCTGGAAAAAAAACCAAAAATGGGAGGAAGTGAGATAATATCTGTGTCACTGCTGAACTACATATTCTCCCTGCTCTCCGCATCACGTGCTCCCCCCCCCCCCCCGATATAACTAGTTATCAATGTGAAAAGACAGCAAGCACGCCTCTCTTCGGTAGATTGGAAATACCTAGTATCATCTGTTGGCACAAAGTATATATTGTTGTTAATGTAACTGTGGTGGTGTCAGCAATTACCTTTCTGACTTTTGCTTCTAGCAGCTCACTACACACTTCTGACAGTTGTGGTGCCTGATACCTATTTGGCAGAAAATGCAATTTCTTTCTCAGGTGTTTTTCATGTATTAGAT
Source organism: Falco biarmicus (assembly GCF_023638135.1). Classification (NCBI taxonomy): domain Eukaryota; kingdom Metazoa; phylum Chordata; class Aves; order Falconiformes; family Falconidae; genus Falco; species Falco biarmicus. The sequence continues at coordinate 21,566,130 of NC_079289.1, read as the reverse complement.
CAGTATCACATAAAGTTTGTGTCAGAATATATGAGATTGCTAGATACAGCAGAAAACCCATTTCCATACTTCACTTGTAACCTATACTTTAAACCAAATTCTTTCCTACACGTTTTGTGAAGAACACAGTATTTTATGATATTCCCTTGTTCAAATCCAACTACAGAATGCATCCATCCCACCCAGGCTATGAAAGTTGCTTTGTCTTTTCAACAGAAAATTGAAGGACAAAGTAGTTCTTTTGTATTCATATCTGCAGTTTTATTCCATCTTTAGGACTACCTAATTACAGAATAAAACCAACCTGGTGCAGTATTTGAGTCAATTAAGTCTGTTTTTGACAGTTACTGCTTGTATACATACTCTATCACTCTCAGTTCCAAAACACTTACACAAGGCATTACCCACACAAGCAGCAGAAGAGTCTGTATTGCCTAAATGCACAGCATTTTCAAGTGGGTAACTACTGCCATTACCTGTTTTCTAAAGAAGTCCACATACCTTTTAGAATCTAACTATACATTCACTAGTTAAATAACAAAGGCATGTATGTAAATGTAAGAACAAGCATGTCTAAAGGTTGTTTCTTTAGCCAACAGAAAGTAACTCACTCTCATTAACCAACAGTGTAACTGAACATCGTGAAACCCATGTATACTGGTTACAGATCTGTTCAGAAAGGTTCAAACAAGAACTTACAGTCGCTGTGTGATGAGCTCGTAGATTGATGCATGGATTGAAACATGACAGCGTGAACAGATCCATCCTGTAACCATGGCTGAGGACTGGCAGGATAGCTATAACACTTCTTGCCCTCACTTGGGCAGGGAACATACACACTCTTGAAGTTACGCACTGCTGGCACAGTGTATGCATTTCAAGTGTAATTGCCACATACATCCACAACCACTGAAACTGGTAAGGTACTACATATATGTATTTCTATAAATCCCAGTAAAGTAAGTAGTGAATTGTAAATCAATTATACAAGAGTTTTCACCTCCCTCTGATTCAATGATAAGTAATTTCTTACACTTCACTGTCTACCCCAGTTATTTCCTTCTTTGTCCTTGTTCAGCTGTGGTAAAACCCAGGGAGCAGAACAAAAGCTTGCATAACAATTGCAAGCCTGTATCCCTAAATTTGTTATTACAAAACATCATTTTATTACAAAACATTTGATAAACATCATTAATAGTCTATGCAGTACAGTTTCAAGAGCTATGTTATTTTTCTTGCTTTAATACGTTTTGTAAAGATAGTAACAGTACTCAGCTACTTCATTTCTGCCTGCAGACTGGATACCTGTTTTGTCATCAGAATCACAGGGTATATTGGGATAATTTTCAGTCACAAAGTTTTTATAGCTTTAGACAACAGGGACTGTACATTCAAATAAAGAATTATATAAACGAGTGATACCGTACAAAACCTACTATATTTGAGTATCAAATTATGTGCAGGGTCATTGCTTATTTTGCTTAAAAAGGAAGTTTTTGAATTGGCCCAATAATCTAAGTTCAGAGATCTAGATGTTCCAGCAGTGACAGAAATTTTAATAAAATTTTAGTACCTTTCCCCTGTTGCCTCCTGGCCTACAATTAAAATACAAAATAAAGCAGCAAGGAAAATGAAATCCTGATGGTTAGAGACATCTCTCCACTTTTCAAAAATCTCTGTCACATACTAACATTTTTATTACTGACTATGCAAGAAGATAAATGCTAAGGAAATTCTTCCAGCTATTAAAAATCCCATGCAAAATGAGCCTACTTCTAAGATGTGACAAATAAGAAATCAGTACTGAAAGAGATCTGGAAATACATGTATGGGTGCACCTGCATTCAATACTGGAAGAATTTATTACATTGAATTTTAAAAAGGTTATTTCTCAATTGAGAGAATGTATGCAAAATGAAATACAGAAGTCCCACAACTCCCAGATAAGCTTTTGAATAATCTAAAAATCAATGCAAATCTAAAACTGATGCCACTGTATTTTGGTATCCATTCTGAAGAGTGACAAAGGACCTGATCTTTGGGCACAGGTCTTAAGTATGTAATAGTTAAGCCCCAAAATCTGTAATTTTAAAATCCACGGTCTCTATCTGTGAAACCTGTATTAGATCACATACTTCCTATCCAGTGCAAAGTTAAACACAGAAGAGAACCTGAAGGATCTGTCACACTGAGTAACATGGTACCTAAAGTCACCATGCTCAGAATACAGATGTAGAAACGTGGAGAAGGACACTAAAACTTTATTCTTCCCATAAATTACTCAGAGTGGCAGAGAGGGGCTTCCACCTTCTCTTAAAACTCTCCTGAGAAAAAAGAATATCTGGGGCCTTATTTTAAAATTAAATCGAGGGGGGAGAAATCACTGAGCATGGCTTGTAACACCTTTCAGATGCAACTCTTGAACAGTGAAGTTTCTGCCTTCTGTAAAAGCTTAAGAGCCCTCTGGTGAGAAGCAGGAGACACAGATTCACTTGCCTTCTCTACCACTTCCATGGAGATTTGTTTCAGCCACTAGGCTATAAACTGAGCTTGGTAAAAGCTTACTTCTCTCCAGTTGAATATGCTCAGTTGTAAAGCTTCAGCAGAAGTAATAAGGACCCCTCTCTTTGCATAGCCAACAGTCACGTGAAATGTAGAATGCAACAGAATTAAATAAACTATACTTAGGCTTGCCCACCACTTTTTTCCTGGTTATAATTATGTTAAAATATCACTAATTTAGGTTAAATTCTCCAGGCAAGTCAGCTACTTCTGAATGCCGCGTGGCTGTCGGTTTGGGGAGTGGGTGGGTGGGTGGGGTTGTTTTTTAAAATATAACTGTTAGCCATCTCCACACATTAGGGGGAAATATGTCTGTACTGTGGAAAACACAGAGTACATTTATATAATTAAGACTGTTTCATAATACACACAACTGGGCTGAATTATGGTTCTGAATTAAGGTGGAAGAGCTGCATAACCAATCCTACTAGTATTTTTTCATGTTTAACTTTGCAACCTCAGCATCTCTGAAGGAACACTTTTTTGGTAAATAATCTGAAATGCATGGGATTAAACATAAATTCTCATAATTTTATAACATACAGCCTTAACACCTTTAGAAACTGTACATTCACCGCCAGCTTATTGTCATACTGCAAGTATTAAAGTAAATGTCATGAATTACTGTAGAGAAAGTTTCCTACTGTGCAACTGTAAGCATGCACATGCAGACTACAGTACAGACGAAAAAGCTTTGAAGTCAGAAATAATAATAGCTTATAAAAAAGTTTTTAGTTTACAACTTAAAGCTTTGGGGATAAAGTCAAGTCATACAGAACAAAAGGGTGCTGTGTACAAGGTCCTTGTTTTGTTACATGACTTAATTTGAAACACAGCATCTTCCCTCTTTAACGGAAATCAGTGGGAGTTAGTTGTGGAATACAGAAGATGCTCTGAAAAGTTATCTTTGAAAAGGCAGGCTCTGCCGGAAAGATTCATTTGACCAGAAGAAACATCTGCTTCTGAGGGAGTCACCTGAACCTCCTCTGCATGGGGGGTGGGGAGAAAGGCTCTTTTAGGGTCCAATTGAACAGATTTGTTTTAAATACCTCCCTTGATCATTCCTCTTCACTGAATCTAGAGTGAGCCTAAGGTCACCAGCTTACAGAGGTGGCCACCATAGATATCCACAGTCAAGAGGCAGGCATCCTACTCTGGGTTTGTCATGTAAGGATGCACAGTTTTGAGCACCTTTGACTGTTTTGACTTCAATTTCTCTGTTACAGTTCATTAAATTTATAACAGACACTATACATTTTACACCACTTCTATTGTAAAGACAGAAGTCAAAAACAACTGCAAAATTTCTAACAACTGCTTTACAGTGGTAGAACCACAAAAAAGCCCAGTGGTAATCAGTAACTCATATTCTCCATGGAATATAAAATAGCGTGTAGCAAGTAAGGCCAGACATGGAATTACAGGTTTTGCCTATCCTGTGCTTTAAACCAATAAAGGCCCAGCAGGGAATAACGCATGCAACAATGTAAATAAAACCTGTACCAGAGTGACTACATACAAAGGAATCTAATTATGGTTACAGGCCTCAATTCTGGCACATTCTAACTTTGGAAGTTTTCCCAGAATGGGAGCTTTGGTTTGTAAGAAACATTTCATCAAAGAATAAGAAAATTATTTTTATTTTTTTTTAATTTTTAACTTATTTAGCAGGAGTGAAAAAAAAAATAACCTACACTCCAAAAAATTCAATTTTCCTCCTTGAAATTAAAAAAAGGCAAGAGGAAAATCAGGTTTTAGGTAAGAGGAAGACAGATACAATCATTCAATGTTGAATTTGCAGTTTTCATCTAATGCGGTATTGGCATCTAGATGAAACCAACTTTAGAAGTCTGAAGGTCTAAAGACAAAGTGAGAGCTACTCACCTTAGGCTCTTTCTACAACAGAGCCAGAAATAGAAGTCTCCAGAGAAGTAATTAATCTGACATGGCTTGAAAGACTGCTTAGTATTAGTCATTGAAGCTTACCTTATCTGGCTTGCCTGAACTCTTGAGGTACCTAATTCTCTCCACTGATTATCAGTGGGAGTTTGGGCTGACAGCTTCAGTGTTAAGCAGTAACTTTTATATGCCTAAATTAGGGTGCATTAACTCCAGCCTCCATTTCCACATGTGGATATGGTAACTATAGATTACATTCAGTAGTATGCACATACAATTATACTACTGGACTTCAATGATAATAAAATTGTTGGATACAAACCTTTATTTAAGAAAGCTGCAACAAAGAGCTAATCTTTTTAAGAAACAGTCACAGCCTCAAAGGCACATGTCACTGCCCAAAAAACCACTTGAGATCACTCTATGATCTTTGTAAAAGAGGAGGTTGGCAGTGCACTGCTTTAGCACAAGTGAACCAGTAAGAGTGAGAATGCGTGAGGCCAATCACACAAAAAATTAAAGGTGAGTGAAGCAGAGTACAACTGGAATGATACAAGTGATTATTAGCAACATTAGATCCGTCTATTAGGTTGTTCCCAGCTCATGAGGCATTTGTTTATAATGAGAAATTACAAGGCTCTCGGTGCACAACTCCTGTTTTAAAGCTATCACATCTTACCCTATTTTCAGTACATTCCAGTTCTCCAGGTAATTCCAGTCCTCTGGAGTGATATTTCAGTGTTCTTTTGCTTGACAATGATTTTCTTAATAGAAAGTTGGTAATATGGAAATTTTCAGCCTAGATGGATTCCGTTTTCTACTGTATTTTTTTTAAAAAAACAAGAAATGTAAGAGAAACACAGCCTAAGTATTTTGTAGCTGAGCAACATAGCCAACAGTATCTACCAGCACAAAGTAGAATAAAAAACCCCAACCCACTACTTCATATTTGTTTAGCAGTATTTTATTACTCACATCAGTCACAACTTTGACTCTGTACCCAAAAGCCATAGCACTCAGTATGTGTTTATACCTTAGGCACCAAAACTCACTGCTGTTGAAGTGGCGCTAATGCAACCATTCTCAGAATTGGCTGGGTGATTATGAGAGATAAATTTAAACTAGTAGTTTCAGTTTGAACACAGCTTAAAAGCATGTTACTAAATCCATACATTTAAAATAGTCCAACACTTCTCTAGTTAGAAGAGGTGTAAAAACAAAAATCTGAAAAAGATCACTGAAAACCTGTAAATACTGCTTATTTTTTCAGATTACCCCTAAACACAATACAGTTAAAATTAACTGAAAAAAAGTTTTGCAGCTTTACTGCAACTTATGCAATACTGGAATAACTTTGATCAACTTAATGGCCAAGTTAAATAACAACCTTGCAAACCCACTCCATACAATGAACAGATAATTGCTCATAGTCACTGCAAGATTGGGCTAAAGGGCTAACCACATTAGTAAGTACGCATAAGAAAAAAAACCATAGGAAATAGTACTTATTCAGTACAGGTCAACGATTAGCCCCTTCTCTAACTCAGGAATTTCAAGTTCACTTTAATCTAGTGTAATTGAGCTAACCAGCTCTTACATTAAAAAGTAATGATTAAGTTAAATTTCTTGCAGACATTCTGTACCTAAAACAAACATGCAGTATGCCTCTGGCAAAGAAGGATACTAATTATAGGATTGACTCATAAGATGAAAGGTTGCACAAGTTACTACTAGAAACAAAAGTATGGTAAACTGGTTTGAAAAAACATATTGAAATTCTCATACTCCACAGTTAAGATGAGAATTTAATTTTCTAACTGAACTTAACAGTGTCAAGAAACAAAACTAAATATGTTTGCAAACTGCTTGTTCATATTTTAGGTGAAGAAATGTCATCATTCTATGCACCAAGGAATTTTTTAACCTAGTAAGTGAGCTCTCTACAGTGACTTTTTAACACACAAAAACATGAAAACTAAGTATTTTGGTCACTTCTCAGCTTTCTTTTGTTATATAAAACATGCTCTTAAAATGGGTGTTTAAGGATCAGACAATGAATCCCTAACTTCACTCTTAATGCAACAATTCACTCCCCGATTTAAAAGGAATCATTAAAGAAACAGATCACCAAGTCTCCAGACATCTGTGGGGAAGGATATGCAAGTTCAAAAGTAGTTTTGTATTTCAAACTGAAGCTTTCACTGGGATTAGCAGACAGAGTTGCCAGTTGTGAGTTAGAACAAAGATCCATAATCTGCCCTATATGTTACCACATACTGATTTGATGTAACGTTCTGAATGCCAGATGGGCACCACTTATGTAAACTCCTACTAACAGCTGCATAAGCTTGTGATGTGAATTCATGGAATAAATGGAACCTGATTAAATTTATTTTAAAATCACAAGCTGACATTTCCATTTTCATTTCAAGCTATACATTTTCCATCATAATGTAGCAAGCAATGAGGAATGTATTTTCAAGGAGATTTACATTGGAATACTGTCTTCTCTCTGAAATACATTAATACATGCTTTAGTAGGTAAAAATGGATTACACATAATTAGTGCAAATCTCATGCTGAAGCTAGAAAGCCAATGCCTTTCAGTGCAATTCAGCATGGTCAAATATCACCTCAACTTCATACCATCTACTTAAAACATAACTAGTTTAAGATCACACATATTTTACATATTACATTTTCAGAGATTATAAACAAATAGTGTTGAAAAACAACATTTCCATTCCTAATTTATTCTATGTATGATGGAAGCCATTTACATTACATCTGCTCACTCTAAAAATCATTTAATATTTATATTGCTAACAGCTAAGTAGGGACTGCCAATTCTAATCTTCTAGATTTTATATTAGAGTAGATGATTTCTTAAAGTTTCAGACTTCCAGTACTCAAATTTTCCTGTTCCACTCCCCCCATCATAATAAATGAGCACTTTCAAGAGGTCCAGAAATTGGCATTTGTTTTACTTTCTGTTGATTTTCTGCTGTTGACAAACGTGGTAGGAGCTTATGCTACAACCTTCTCATTAAGTGCACTAATGTAGCTACCTGTTCACTATTAGATCACTTGTTTTCATAATATCAGAAAATTCCTTGTCTAAGGTCTCTGTTACTCTATCAGTATGGATAGAAATTAGTCATCAGGGTCAAAAGGATTTTAAAGGGTAAATAATTGACAACAGCATTATATATACTGTGTTCACTCAGGAAACTAAACTGAAGATGACACAATTCTAATCTTACCATGTATCTTAAGAGGTTTGCAATAACACTTAAATTTACAATTCTGAAATTATTTTTAGCGGCCAAAAACAACAACTGTGACACCTATGGGCCACTGGCTACACTCAACATGCTTCAAATATGCAGTAGTTAAAAACAATTAAAGACAAATTCTCTGTTCTCAGAAACCTAGCCTTCAGTATTCAGGAAGGAAGAAGGAATTTCCCCCCCAAAGAATTCTAAGCTGTCAGGAAGGAAAGTTCTTTCACAGAACCAGAGACTAATATAATGCAGGCATTAAAGAAATGATCCACAGGCTCCATGATAATCAACAAACACTCTGATAGGTGTTCAGACAACAAATCCAATTCAGCTCAATCCAGATAAATCTAGAACTTAAATGGTAGGGATGCAGAATGACAGGAAATGTTTGTCAGCAAGAAAGCACTTTGTATCAATAGCCTCTTACAGTCACAGGAATGTCTATGAAGGTCAATCAGCACAAAGGTGGGACACAAGCCCACCAACTGTGGAAGAGGAAACCTTATGGCAGCATCTCAACTGCATTACATCACAACCTTGCACAAAGAAACAGCCAGGAAAGAACCAGAAAGGGTTGTTTTCATTTGGTATTTTTGCTCTGCTGTAAAAGCTAAAGCATTCCTTCATTTGTCAGCTAGCTACTGAAGTAGCGATCTTCCTGAGTCAGAAGACAACAGAGAGGCAGTAAACTATGAATGCTCAAAAAGTACAAATGTCTTAATTGACATGTTAAAATAAGTATTCTGCCTCCTTATTTATCACTTACTAGCACTTTTATTAGTATTTTCCGTAAAACATATGCAACATACATGACTGCCCTCGAACCAAAGGAAAATGTATTATTTTCAGACCCACCTGAAACCCCCTAATTTTTACTTTTGCAAGACAAAATCAGGTTACAATATTGTTTATTTACTGGAAGATGGATGGTTTTCACTGTTGGTGCATCAGTTTGGACTTCCTTTTTCCACTAAGTGCCACCTCAATCAGAAAAATCATGCATTCAAAAACCTCTTCACTGTGGAACTTTCTATCTACATGTTGATCCAGAAAAAAGTTTCACAATCCATCTCACACAGCCTTTATTATGGCAACGTGTGTGAAATCAATCTAACAAGCCATGTTTTGCCTACAGAAAAATCACACACTATAATTACCATATGTAATAAAAGAAAAGGTTTAACAATTTCCTTGAAAAATGACACAGAGAAAAGGGGGATTCAAAGCACATCCTTCTGTACAGCCTCCAGAAAAAAAAAACATACTAGCAAGAAATACGCATTCAATCCAAGTTTTGTTTGACTTTGCTACTGTAAAGTCTATGTTACTGAACCATCACTTGGTCTTGCATACGCCACAGAAATATGTATTTGTATCTCAAGAACATTTTGTGTTTTTACAGCTGCTCAGAAAATATTTTCATTACAGAAGTACAACTACAATTACAATCAAGGAAAGAAACAAAGACCACACTTTTCTGAATGAAAAGGTACAAAACCCATACCAGTTAAAACAGCAGAAATATTTTTCAATGATTCTTTTGTGCAGATTCATTTCCTGATGCAGAGGATTACTCATTATAGTGCATAAACCAGTGCATTAAACTTTTTTGGTTCAAAAAATCTTATTTTAGAATGTATTCCTGATGCTCCACATGAATTTACAACTACAAAGTTTCATCCCATTACTCATAAACCATTTTCTGGAAAACTATGGCATACTTTCCTTCCTGTTGATGATACTTTTTACTGGGGGTTGCGGGGTGGATACAGAGGTAAACCTTTTGTCTGTTTAAGTTTTTCTTCCTTTTTTTTGGTATGCATTGATTTTTGCTAAATTTTGCAAAGCCTTCAGAGAACTATACTCAACTTTTTACAGTTCCATTGGATGTTACCAGCAGACCTCCTCTAGGATGTGCAGGTCAGTCTCAACGCATCTACTAATACAAAGGTAGTGAGAAGCAAAAGAGAGGACTGGCCATTATTTGAGATTAAAGAACAGAGTAATTGAAATAGAAAGCCTGACCCAGTCACCTGTACTTCACACAAACACATAAAGCAGGAAGTAGGGAGGAAAGTTTGGTTGAATAAACAGGTAATAATTTAAATGAAAATTCACTAATTTACAGCTTAAGTTTTACTTCAAAAATACAATCAAATTCTTCAGTATTTAAACAAATTTTATTCAGTAAAAGAATAGTCTTACTGGTATATTTTCAGTAGCGTATCCAAACAGCAAAGATAGCAGATAAGCGTTTCCTATCTTTTTGAAACACTTGAGTATTAAATTGAAATTTATTATTTAACTGTCACTGTGATTGCAGTCAGAATGAGATAATTATGAACAATGTAATTATCTTAAGAAGATACCTTAGAACGATTGAGCTGTATTCAGGCTTATTTGATAAGGCATGAAACTAGGATCACAAATAGGCACAGGTCCCGCAGCACTAAACAGCTGGGCACACAGCTGCTCAGTGTTGCAAAAGTTGTGGGATGACCACTGAAAAGTACATAGAACTTCACAAGTGCCTCCTTAAATTCTAATCCCATTACCTATTGGATCAACTGCTGACATAGAATGGGGTTTGTATTCTCCAATTCGGCACCTATTGCAAGCATCCTGCCCAGTCCATGCGCAGGCATTTCCTTCCACAGCAGTCAGGGGAAAGCAAGTGAAGCCCAATCCTTTTTGCCTCATCTAAAGCTGCAACGTGTCCATGCCACCTGGACCCACATCAGTGGAACACTCATGGAGACCACTGTCTATAAATGGTTCTAGGTGCCTTAGGTTTTGAAGTGTTTGCACAATTAGGCAGCTGGCAAGCAGGCCAGTTGTGATGCAATTTTAGAGTCAGGATTCTGGGCCTATTCAGATATTTAAACCTTAAGGACTTCTAAATACTTGACAAGGCTAATGCTGCCTATAGTATGCGTATTTCTAAAGCATTCTCTACTAGACAAGTTTTCTAGTTTGTAGTTTGAACTGGGTTACTTGACACAGACCCTGTATTGGGTCTGGCTAAGCCCTGTAGCAGCCCTCATAGCACTGTGCTTGTATTAGTAGCTATGAAGGTGGTGATAACACACCAGGGTTTTGTCTACTGCTTACCCTCCAACCTTCCAGCCCACCAGTAGGCTTGGGGTGGGCAAGATCTTAGAAGGGGACACAGCCAGGAGAGCTGACCCAAAGTGACAAAAGGGATATTCCATACCATATGATGTCTGCTCAGGTATAAAAGCTAAGAGAAAGAAGGAAGAAGGGAGGGCATTCTTATTCATGATATTTGTCTTCTGGAGCAACTGCTACATGTACAGAAGCCCTGCTTCCTCGGAAGTGGCCGAACATCACCTGCTGATGGGAAGTAGTGAATAACATATGTTGTTTTCCTTCATTTTTGTGTGTGCAACTTTTTCTATTGCTTATTAAACTGCCATTATCTTGGCCCACAAGGGTTTTTTTCCATCTTATTTCCACCCACCACTACCCCATACTGCTGAGGAGGCGAGTGAGAGCAGCTTGGTGGGCACTCAGCATCCAGCCAAGGTCAACCCAGCACACACTTTATGAAAAAAAAAAAAAAAAAAAGAAAAAAAAGAAAAAAAAGAAAAAAGAGAAGATTAACTGTGCAAAGAAACCTTAAAGTTAAATTTGAGGTAGCAGGCACAGAGTAAGTGACCCTGCTCCCTGTCGTTGTAAGAGCTTCAATCATCAGAAAGTTTCAAATGCTCATTAGGATTAGTAAAGTTGTTTAGGTTACTATCCTTTTAATATAGACCCAAATGATAAATCTTTCATAACAAAGCAGACATGCTATACTGAGTGCTTCTGTTCTGCAGAAGTTGCTATTAAGTGAATCAATTCACTAGAACAGCCCTTGCCTACTATTTTGCAGCACAAAGCTATATTACACATGATTAAAAATCTTTCTGATAAAACAAATTTTTCTCTGGAAAAAGTACACTGCATAGAACAAAATATTTAAAGATAGTGCAAGAAAGCAGATGAAAGTCTTAACAGTTTAGACTGACTGGAAGCCCCAAGAGCTTTGACTTCCCAATTTTGATTCCTTGGTAAAGTGGCTAGCTACTTTTCTAGCTAGTTTCTGTTGGGTTTGGGAGTAGCACTTCCTTGCAATGTTATTTCAACATTTTTAATGTTAAATTTTATTCTATGGAATAATGTAGGGGTGGGGTTTTTTTCTCCCTCCCCCATTGTGTTTTGGCACACTCCACACCTCCTTCTGTGGAAGAAGAGGAATAGAAGGGATAATGGATGGAAATGAGGGACACACTTCTGAGTAGTTCTGTCTACTAACTCTAATACGTATTTAGTGATAACAAGCTACATAATGAAGTAATTCTATAGATACAGGTGCACAGAAATGAGAGGTACAGAGAACAGGTGTTAGTGAAAGTAAGTTGGGAATGAGTACGCAAAAATAGGCTATTCTCTGAGCTAGGCAAGAACGTTTTGGAACACAATTAAACTATGCAATGAATTTATATTTCCTCTCCATTAAGTAACGTTTCAGAACTGTTATAACTAATTTCAGTGGCTACATCTCTGTTATTAAAAGCAAGAAAAATCTGCCCCCTCTTCATTTGCAACTTTTTGTTTTAGGAGGGGAGCCCTGCATGTAAAGTCAGAACAGGAAGAAAAAGAGCTGTCTGGCTCCAAGTCATACGTGACTCTTCTCCCAGTGGGTCAGAAGCATCACAATTACCAACAACAAGGAATAGAAAACATAAATGTTTTCTAGGTTAACTGTCTTTGATGTATGATGAGCGAAAGAAATGAAATTGTAGTAAAACTTTGTAAGACATGAATAGCAATCCTCATCTCTCTGAAACACCTAGTCAAATTTGTTTCAGACTTCCTGAAGATAAGTTACTCTACCATCAGGTCACATATGGAAAATATCAGACTGACTACATTTTTACAAAATTGTGCATTTCAGTTATGAGATAATGGAAAGCTAATGTGTCTGTAATAAAAAAAGTACTGACATTTATAAGCTAGTGATGTTATTAGCTGTACTTAGATTAGCATCAATGCTTATAAATTTTGTGAAAGGTTTATACAATATTCCAGCTGCTTTCTATCAGTGTACAACATGAGAAAGAGAATTATGAGAGATGCTGTTAGGTAACCCCAAATAAGAAAAAAATACTGAAATAAGGTGGACATATATGTTGGAATGGAACCAAATAATTAAGAATGATTTCACTTGTTACACACTTTCAGCTGCCAGTTGCCTCATATGCACATAAGCAGCCTAATTTCAAAGGCTGCTTTGCATTAGTAATACAAAGTTTACTGCATAAAACAACCAAAACAATATTACAGAAAAACTTAATAACTGGAAAAACATCATCTGGTGTCTGACAGCTTTCAAATCACAAAATTCTGTAAACAGAAGAAAGTGATACAAGTAAATTGAAATTCTGCTATGTAATCAGAGGAACTAACAAGGAATTAAACGTCACCCAAAAATTACTCTCAAGTTAAAATGCTTATTTATGTTTAATAAAGTAACGTAAGAAACTCCAGCAAAGCTGAGACAGTGGGGATTTTTCTCTGTGTTTTACAGAACACACATATAGCCAGCAGGCTTCCAGCCCCGCTTACAGTTCATCGCGTACTCTGTCACCCTACAAATACCCCCTCCAGCCCGTGATTTCTAGCTTTTTATCCTCTTTGTTCTGAAGTATAGTCCTTACATACCCTATACCCACTATAATCACATGAATGTTTGCTAAATCACAGATCCTAATCTTGTAAATGTAAGGAAGTAGATTTGTACCAAATCTTACTTTTCCTACACTAGCTACTTTTAACACCAGGAAGAAGGAAATACTACCAGACTTCACCCCTTACCAGCACCTTCCATTACTGTAACAACATACCTTGTAGATATCAAGAGTGAAACTCAGCTGCAGTTTAGGACACTTACGTTTACTTCTCAGAAAAACAATTCTGCAAACATACAGAAGCACACTAATAAAAAAAAAATATCTACAGGAGAAAACTGTAAAGGGAGCTTTGCAATCAGTCTTAGCGGAGGTCATCAAAATGTTGTAGAAGTTCCTTAAAGAAACAAAATTTAAAGCAGGCATGATACGGACGCCTCACACGGAAATGTAATGTTTACACTATGCTCTGTGATATCTATTTAGTCTCAATGAGCCGTAATCTTTACTTTAATTCCTCATCTTAGTAAAAACTGCTTATTTTCTAGTTCAAGATATTTTTTGCATTTGAAACTACAATCACTGAAACCAGTATCTCAAAATACAGATCAGGGCAAAAAAAGTAGCAATTTCAGATCCAAGTGCAGTTTTATGTCAAATACACATGATGGTAAAATCAAACTGTAGATACTTCCACTGCTGTGACTTCATCAACAAAACATTTCTGCTTCATTGAAGCAAAGAACGCATTTATTTCCTGAAACTTGTAGAGGCTAGTTTCCCAAGCCCCACACAGAATGATAGCCCGCCCCCATCCTGTCCCACCCCAGCTTCCCATGCTCCTTGCTTTATGTCATGAAGACAAGCAGTAGTAGTCTGGAGAAGGAAAAGTAAGTTTGGCTGGACATACTGTGCAATATTTTACTGTGTAAAAGATTATTTAAAAAAAATTATAGTGCAGCTAATTACAAAAATAAAGAAGGACAAGGCTGTTCCTTTGGCGGTAGTTTGGCTGTAAAATGCTCTTGGCAGCTAGGTGTTCATTTCCTCTCTTCCTTGACTCTCACAATTTATTCCAAAGTAACTGTTTATACAGTCCAATTCCAGACTGAATTTGCACGTAACAGTGGAACACCGCTGACTGTAGATTGATCCAGAAAGGAACAGTAAAGCGGAAGTACTAGGAGCTATTTTTTTTCAATATAACTTGAAAAAGTTCAAGGTCGCAGGTTCATCTGCTTAGTAGAAAGACTGTCCAGAGGCTAAAGGATTCTGGTGACTCTAATGCTGTTCCGTATTTTGAATTTAATAATACAGCAGGAAACACTGGTTAGGAGGAGCCAACAAAGCCAAGCTGATAAAATAATTCTCTTGCCTCATTTTTAATCTGTCATTTCCTTGGATCTTCAAAAGGAGATAAGGAATATGGTTTGTAATGTTTTTTGTTTATTTGCTAAGGCAGATGAGCTGAAAAAAGAATGCTTGCTCAAAGAAAGCAATAGTATCTGGAAAAATCTTCTGCTCCTTATCCCAGCCTTTCCCACGTCTCTCCTTCACTTGTGCCACCACATGTGTTTTGGGGTTAACAAACTCATTAGATTTAAAAACAATTTTAAGAAGGGCGTTACTTTAAATCTTTTTGTATCATGGATAGATTCACAATTTAGCTTACTGAACAGTTTCATTAACAGTTTAAGCGTAACCATTGGGACAGCGCAACACTGTCCTGAACAGAGGGGAGTGAACTCCGCAAGCCCAAATTGGTGCTGAGAAAAAAGCATCATTGAATTGTATGTACATCACTGTTTCTCTGCTGGACAGATACCAGTCTGCTATGTTCCACTGCAGAAACTACATCTTTGATTGATTGGATTTTCACTCTGGTTCCCTGTTCAAAAGAGTCCTTTTCTGTCATTCAGTTGAGAAAAAAAAACAGTCTTCAAGTGAGAAAAATGTCTTCACTTTACAAAGTGAACATAAAGAGTAATTTTAAAACCATGCTTTTATTTCTAATCTAATGTTTAGATGCTGACCCTATATATATGATTGGTATTTACAGTTTATTTACCTGAACTAAACAAATTGAAATATAACTGTATCATTGTGTGTTTAATTTTTTGACATCCTAAGAACACACATAAGTCATTGTGTCCCCTTTAAAGTTTACACAAAGGTGATAGCAATTCTCCTGGCCTCTAATACTCTCTTTACTTGTTCATTATAGAATCCTTTCAACTTTGCCTCTAGCAATTCACAAACTCATTTCTTCGTGAGTAAATATTTAAACCAGATCTGTTTTAAAATGTCTACAGAAAGAAAGAAGATAAAAGCAAGTATTTAGATTTATAGCTAACCGGGTAATAATCAACTGCTACTAGTGCTGAAAGAACTTGATCCATGTCTCAGCATTAACATGAGCCTTTAGTCCAGGTAGGGGGCTGTGAGCCTTTGTTCCCTTATGGTAATATTCTTAAGCAAACAAAAGATTGCCACACACTTCACAGGACAATTCATTCATTGAAACAGGACATTTAAACTTTTCCTTTTCATCTGTAATATAAGAGTTAGCTGCACTAATATTTGACTTTCTGTTTCACAGTGGAAAGAAAGGAGGATAAAAAAAGGCAGAGAGTTAGAACTCAGTTCTCTATCATTGAGAACCTGCCCCATACACCTAATGGTCTGTCTCCATTTAACTGCAAGTAATGCAGTCTTAAACATCTTAACTATCAAAATGCATTCATTGCTGAAATAAAGAGCAAACGTTTTCAGCATTAGGTGGAAAAAGCTTGCTTTCACACACCGTTATTTACACTTCTTTGTAGAATCATGGGTTTTTGCCTTGGTCTTAAAACTGAGATATTTCCACCTACTTGACAATAAGTAAAACTCAAACAGATTTAAGTTAATTGACCTACTATTGTACGAATAACTTCCTAGGCTGCTCTGAGGAAGGCAAGTACTCTCCCCTAAACTGAAACAGCTTGTTTTTGAGACCTGAAGAACCAATATACAAAAGCTCCCTGAAAACCACACTGACATACAGTAAATGTACTTCATGGCAGCAGTTCCATTGTTTAAGATATTAATGGTCAATTAGCATGTAAATAAAGAAAATTTTAATGATTTCGAACTTTTTATTATTGCTGCTGTAAAAGCTGGAAATACTTGCCAATTCTCACAACCTTGCCACCAGAAATATGAAAACCAAGCAACTGTTAACACTTCTGTAATTTAGTCAAAGTGTTTGTCACTGCCATGAGATTAGGGAACAAAAAAAAGTCTCTGAGCTGGTTTTACTGTTGCAGCTTGTGCAAGAGAAAATGCTCTTCTCCATGGGGTTGTCTGTTGTCCACTTAAAATCAGCAGCAGCTTCCTAATTGTTCAATTTAGGATCCAAGCTTAGACTCAATTACAAGAACCGAATCACTACAAACTAAATAATTCTTAGTTATTTCAGAAGATTTGGTAACCATTCTTTCACCATCTTTTAAAAATCAAAATTTGTGACTTTGGAAAAGAAGGAGGTATATGAGTTACTAGTTACAGTCAAAGCAGAAAGATAAGGGAGGTAGTTTCTTCCTCCCCGTCTTTCACTCAGCCAGAGAGCAGAATTCACTTTTGGATAGCATGCTTTCTTAGAAGCGAACAAAGAGGAAAAGAGGAAAAAAATGCCCAAAATGACTTTATGAGTAAAAAGATCCTGGATCAGAATAATACTGTTGCACTTTGGATTTCACTACCTTTTTTTGTAGATAAAAAGTGTAAAAACAAATGAAGGGGATAACACTTAACCTGAACAATTGGGGGGATTAAAACAAATGTACATATGAAATTGCCTGTTTTGGCTCAAACTCTGTCTAGAAATACCTTCTGCAACTCATTGAATCTGAAGTTATTTGCTCCAGTAAATCAAGATCAGCATTTTATTCTTGGCATCAAACCCCATAGTGTTTGCTATCAAGAACATACTCTAAGATCTTACAAGATGCTATGTTGCCTACACTACAGAAATAGTTGAATTTCCTTTCTAGCCTGATATTACTCATGGGCCAGTTACTGCTGCAAACACTGCAAATTATTTGACTTACTCGACTTATTCTTTTTATAGAATTCTGATTTACTAGTTTTCAATGTTGCAATCTTTAGTAAAAACTAAAGTATTCTGATTCAGATATATATAATGAAATTCTCTGAAACCGTAATAGACAGGAAGTCACATTTATAAAAACTTTTAATAGTAAAGATACTGTCTGAGAATCTGGTTTTGTAAGTTTAATCCGCCAAAAGCACTAAAGCTAGAATGGAAGCAAAACAAGGAATTTTGGCTCATTTGAAAAACAACTAAGAAATATATGAAATGCTGAAAAATCCTTATTTCATCAAATTCAATACAATAGAAAACTCTTTAAATGTGTGATTTGAATGACAATAGCATATACTTGGTTATATTTTAATTTAGCACAAATAGAAAAGAAAGACTTAATAAGGACACACTGTTTATTATGAAGTAGCATGAAGCATTTCAGGAACTTCACAATTCATTCCTTCTATAAACAATTGTTTCTGTTTGCAATAGGGCAAAAGAACTCCAAAAACATAGATTCCCAGTTACAGAAAACAAACAAGTAACCCCAAGGTTTTCCACGAGATTATGTTGAATCATTTTTTTTTCATATTAGAAAGCAGACAGCAATAAACGCAACAAGAATAATTCACTCCTTTGTTGATGGTCTATATCCCATCAAATTTTTAATTCACTAAGTCTTGGAAGGAGTAGTAAAAAGGATTTGTTGCAAAATGAAAGAGTCTCTCTCCTTTTGAAGAAATAATGCTCCCATTGGTAAAACACATACTAACTTATTACTTATTTCCTTTTTAATGTATATAGTACTATAAAGACATTTATCTACATTCTCTCTCACTGTAATCTAGGTATGAAAGCTTTTTAAAGGTATCAACAAATTACCCCGTTTGAGTGTCAGGGAAGAATTTGTACTCAGATACCTATTAGGGTCTAGGAAGACTGCCTTTCTTTTGGCATTAACAAAACCAGAAATTAAAATTAAAATGACAACATCCAAAGTGGAGTCACCTAAACACATGGTGTGACAGGAATGTTTATCCTCAAGTAACAGGTCGTATGAGTGCATTTTTAATAATTATAGCGCTGGACCTGCTGAAAGATATTAATAAAATCATTTACTAACAAGAAAGTGAGCCTTTAAAAGAATTCTTCATAGCTGTCACCGTCATATTTTTGCCAAGCTTTCAAGTTAAAACAAAAACATCATGAAGCAAGGAAGTTAATCCCACTCCAACAGGAAGAAAACACTTACAGTGAGGCTCATAGGGAGGAGGAGGATCACCACAAGGAACACACTCCATGTCTTGAAAGCCTCCAAGCTTGGTCTTCCTATAAAATCTAGGAGAGAAAGGAATGAAAAAAATCCGTTCATCAAAACCAGTTATTTTTCCTCACAAAATGAATCAAGTGTTTTAATAAAATCCTCTATAACTGCAAGCTATCAGAAAATAGAAGGAAATAGAAGAAAATAAAAGTAAACAAAAATACAGTAGGTATTAATTAATAGTACAGCAGTAAATCTAAAGTAAATTGATTAAAGTAAATTCCAAATCTGTTAGTCCAAATGCATAGTCACTATAATCTTACATTCACATAAGAAATAAACAATTCTGGAGCTTTCAGACCAAAATCAATATCCTGTCTTCCACATAGATCACAATACACAAGACAAGTATGATGAATTTACATTATGCAAGCTTCTTTAAACATTTTAAAAATATAAGCAAACTGATAAATCTATATAGCTCTCCTAAAAGAAACAAGATATTAAAAGATAATTATTACCACTAACAGTATACAAGGGACATAAATTGGCTCATTGATGCACTTGGGGCATCACTTCCACCCCCCAAGAAAGTCTTAGTGTGCCATATGACAAAATCTTCAGAAAATAAGATTATTCTGAATGCTTTGTAGAACAGCAAAACAATAAAAATGGATTTTCAGAACTGTATTTTAACAAACCAACAATCTCCCTCTGACCCATCCTTCTCCTCCAGGAAGATCCTCACCACCAACCAAAATCACAAGGTGCATGGACTGTGAATGCAAATTAACAAACCGACCACAAGTCCCAATCTACACTATCCAATTCTCTACTTTGTTTCTATTTTCTCACTTAAATGCATACTTTAAAGATTCTAGATATAAAGCATTTCAAGGTATGAAAAACAGCTGTTGTATCCAAGGAGACATTTTATTCTAAAGATCCTTCAAGAACTTTACTATTGAGTTTACGTTTGAAGAGCTTACTGACTACAGTGACAGGCAGAAGCCTACATTCCTAAACCAGGGAACAAGAGTAGCATCAGACAAAACCCCCAAAATTCAGAGTGTTATATTTCAAATTTGTATGAGAGTATGACATCCTCTAAAGAACTTACCTACAACAGCTCCCTAATCAGTTAGGTCTGTCTGTCTTTCAACCAATCATTAGTACTAAGCTAGAATCAACAGCTGTGGTCTGTTCAAGATAAGTATGTGAATTAAGTGTTTTCTGTAGTGGTAGTAGCGCATTAAATAAAAGTTACTAACTCTACTGATGTTAAATTACTAACACTACAAATTCCATTAAAATTTTAAGACTGTAACAGCTAAAGCAAACAGCTTTTCAGCTGCTCAAGAAACTCAAGCTTTAACAGTGTGAACAGAAACAGATTATTAAGACTGAAGGGGCCACTGTGATCATTTACTCTGAACTAAATGTGTTAATATTTGTTTTTAGCTGACATGCTCACTGTAGTGTTTTGAAGCTGAATAAAAGGGAATGGCATGTTGGAAACACACGCAAAACAGAAATAAGTATGATTGCTGAGAGGTAATACATCAGCTAAACCATTTGGTTTGGCTAGCTATGTCCTCCATGCGCTTAGGCAGCATCCGAACTGATAGGACAGGTAGGAGTGGTGGCATGTTCTACAGTTCTGTTCCCCAAAACATCCAGACAAGATGACCTGTGACTCCCCACTAGCCATGACTCCCTCCCTATGTTTCCAGCTTTGCTGCCAGTAAAAGCAAATTGTGGAAACAGCTCTCATTTTAACACATACTCAACAAATATCTAGAACACATTCTACAACAGAATACTGAGACACATTCCCACATCCCCCAGTTTAGACCCTTAATTCATGTTTTATTCTGGCTTCTTTTTTGTTCCTTTCTTGTCTTCCAAAATTTAGCTTGTTTACACCACAAGAAGAAAATCTTCTCCCTGCTGACAGCCAAAGAGCCCTACAATATGTAACGTATTAATATGCAAGAAGGGCATAAATCAATCTACCATGTGGCTGTCGGTAGTATGAAAAGTGGTTGTGAGTAATATCTAATGCCTGGGGCTGTACCTGCTTATACCATGACTTAAACTAACATTAGTTTACCAAAGCTTTACTAAGTGTTTTTAAATGACAAGACCTCACTTCTGGCTTGAGATGAGTAACTGCAGAGCGTCAACAGCATTCAGGTATTTGATAGCTGGTATTCAACAAAAAGTATATAAAAATAAATAAAGTGGCTGAGATATATATATAGGAAACAGACGGATAAACTTTTAAGCATCTCTGAAATATATATCCCCAAAATACAAAGGCTGTTACAACTGCAAATCAGTTCTCATGACTTATTCCTTTCAATTAAATTATCAATCCATAGTTAAAAAAACATCAGAAATGCCTTCTAACAAATTAATGGCAGGTGTTTTTAATAGTGGAACTTGGCCACAAAGTAAAGAATAGCCTTTTAGAGATCTTAACACCTAATACTACAAACAGAGATGACTAGTAACAGATCTGGGATGACTGGACAGCAAACTAAGAACAAATCTTGATGTTTAACAGCAGTTTCACTAAGTCTCCACACTGTTATGATTTCTTCCAAAACAATTCTTTCAGATCCATTTATGATTCCTAGCCAGAACTAAGCTCTATGAATTTACCAACATGGTGAAGGAAATTCAGGAGTGTAAATCACAGCCAGTACTTTTGACCTAAAAATGTATGTGCATGAGAATTACTAGGCATTGACCTAAGGGGGGGAAGTAAGCAAACAATGCGATCAGCCTTCAGGGAAGTAACTGTGTATTTTTCCAAATGTTTAATTTTTTATAACAATGAAGTAAGTTACCAGGGACACTCAACATTTTGAGATATTTTGCTCAAGCACCATATAGACAATACTCTTATAGATCAAGTAGGTAATTATCAAACGATGTTTACAGATGAGACAATTAAGAATGCAATTCTGAAATTATGTGCTCAGATTATAAATTGTTGGCAAGGCCAAGATTAGAACCTAGGACTTTCATATGTATATAAAAGATACAAACATTTATCCAGAAAACATGGAACAAGCAAATGTTAATCCACATTACTTTGAATCTGTTC
Source organism: Falco biarmicus (assembly GCF_023638135.1). NCBI lineage: Eukaryota > Metazoa > Chordata > Aves > Falconiformes > Falconidae > Falco > Falco biarmicus. Next base: position 21,544,226 of record NC_079289.1, on the reverse strand, counting down.
AAGTCATCTTCAGAAATGGACTTACCCTGGCAAACAGTCTCCACATAGTGCATTGCTGGTGGCAGAACAGTTGGCCTTCTGAAACCGGTTAACTAATGCACAATCCAGACAAGGCTTGCACTTCTGAAAGCCCCAGTCTTCCTTGAATCTGTTTGGCCGGCATGTCATGCACTGTGCATCCTCCCCATATCCAAAGCCGCATTCCTGTAGGGATTAACAAGCAATAGCAAGCTATTCAGTCACGGAAAGCGTGAACAAGAAGAAAATGCTGGGATAAAATGAAGACCTAGTGTAATTATTACTGAGAGTAGGTCTTTCTAGAGACAAAAGCCATCCTTTCAGCAAGTTCAAATGTGTCTTCCACTGCTAATAATCTCCCTTACTTCTATAAGGAATACTTAGTCATCCACTTTATTCATGAAACCACTGTGTATTTGAATGATAAAGGGCTTCAAGGACTCCCACAGCTTCATTATTACTAGCTTATGGTAGAATTATTGAGCTGTCTGTTTTTTAATTAGGTCAGTCATGTGAAAGTGCAGAAACTGGGACAAGTGAAGTATAAAGGCACTTACTCAGTTACAAAAACAGCAAAGAACCACTTTGATATTAAGGTTCATAGCTAAGGTGAACAAAGTTAATTACCGAAGAGAGTGCACTGATCTTCAAAGGCTTAGAATTTCTGTTACCAAATAAAACAGAGCTGGTTAATGACCATCAGCTAGGCATGGAACGTTGCTCAGCCACTAAGAATTTCAGAAACTCAATCCACTCCAGTTCTAACAGTTCTTAAACTGTTGGAAAAGTTCAATAGCTCTGCAGATCACAGGGAGCCCCGATATTTTACTATACAAGGAGTATTGTTATGGTTGGTTATTTATCCCAAATTTAGCTGTTTAAAGAAATTATTTCCATTAATTTGCAAAAGGACACCTAATGCAACTGACAGGCTGCAAAGAGAAATGCTTCACCCAACAACATGTAATGCTTTGGGGACTGAATTATATGACCTCATTATCAAGAGCTATCAATCCATTTCATTTTTATGTCACTATATCTTAGACATATCAAGTTACTAAGAGTTGCTATTCCTTTTTCTCATCTGAATAGCTTTTTTTTTTTTTTTTGTACTTTGGAGTTAGATTTGTGCATTAGTGGCACACCACAATACAGCAAGAGGAATACAACAAATTGCTGGAAAGGACTTACTGGGAAGGGAATAGGTGGGAAAGGCACAGTCTGGGGACCTCCTTCTCCAGTATGTGGTCTCAGTGGAAGACTAAAGCATCCTCCCAGTAGAAAAACTGCAGGAAATCTTCAACTGGGGCAACTTAAGAAAGGTTTCCACCACTTTCCTCCACAACACATGCATGTTCAGCACACATGAACAAATTTGCCTAAAGTCACCCACCTAAGCAAATCTGATGCAGCATAAAAAAGCTTTGAACCTTAGAAATGCACTCAGGGTTCTCCAAGGTTTTGCACATCTATGGGACAAGCTCTGAGATTGAGTTGGCCAACGTGTATTTTACAGTGCCTCCAATTTGCAATGACAAAGTAACATTAAACAACTTCACATGCATTTTTAGTGGACAGTCTAAGAAATTTTCCTTTATGTTGAGAATATCTTTACTGTCCTCTGAAACAGAACAAGCACTCAAGTACACAGGAAATGAACAATTCTAAGAAAGCAACCACAGACACTAAAAAAAGTCTTCTCTGTCTCTAGACCCAGGAATTTCAAAAATAGGTTTTAATTTTTGTTTTGTCTTTTAGCTGAATTGTAGTTTCTTACTACTTACTATTATTCAGATTAAGGAGCAGACAAATCATTGCAGTTAGTAACAACAACAAAAAAAAATACTAGTTTCATACACTGTACAGCACAGTCCTCCCGTGAGATACTGACCCTAATAAAGCTGGTAGGCAAAAGGAAATAAAAGCACTTTTTTTGTTGTTGTTGTTTTAAATTACTTCAGACACAGAACATTTTCTACCTTTTTATGTCAAACCTACCACTTTGTGCTAGGAATCGGTGCCAAAATAGTGGAGATTCTAGTAGTCCTATTTTATGTCACCTAAAAATATCCTAACTATATTCAGTTTTACCCTCTATTTCATTCATGCAGCTGTAAAATTTTATAAAAAACTACATGATTACCACCAGGGACTGCAACCAGACTAACTTCTGTTAGAAGCTTTTGCTCTTCCTAAGTCTAAATAAACTTTTTCATTGAATCTCATTATTCCTTAACACATTCCGTCTAAACACCTACTTTTTACTTTTTCTATTTAGATCATCCAAATAGTAGTGTTATAGGATATATCATATAGCTCAGTCAAACCATGTATATTCGGATCTTTTGATAAATCACCTGGAATCAGTCCCTCTCAAGTCTTAGTAAACTTTCAAATATAAGGCTCAAATTAACTTAATTATAAGTTTCCCTTTCCAGACTACCTTTGAAGTTTCTGATCAAAAACAAGCAACCACCAGGAAATAAAGTTAGAATTAAATGCCTTCAACTCACTGTCCCAAACTACCAAAGCTCCAGTAAATTGTTTCTAGCTCTATCAGATCTGCTTTGCTGTAGTTGGATGCATGGACATATCTTACTGGTCCTTTGTAATGTGGAATGGTTTACTTTAAAGCTATAAAGAAGGTGGATGCAATATAAAGAGATCTTCTGCCCAAGGAATTTACAGTCTCTAGTCTTTTCAAAGATGGCTTCTAAGTCCTTGCCAGGAATTCGCAGATATAATCCATAACAACTACAACTTCATGTATGTGCTTTTTATGTTCACGTAGTAGTTGTGGTAGTTAACTGCCTGGCAGGTGCAAATAAATATTTAAGCTTGTAAACCAGGCAGAACTTCAAACAGATGTGTACTCATAATTAACCACATTCCCAAAACTGAAGTATATGATTTAGATTATGGATTCAAACCCTTTGATATCTTGGACATTATAATTTAGCAGGCCAAAGATATAAACAATCGACTGTTCATCTTTTATCAGTACATGTGCAAAACTGATGTGCACCAGTTTTCTCAGTGCTCTATTTACAAAGCTGTCAAGTTATACAGCTGATGAAACCTGAATAGTTCCCAACTTCCCTCACCCTTTCCATCCTCCCACTCGGATTTTTAAGAGGGGGTTCATCTCCTGTGGCAGTTCACCTCAGGACTGCAGAAAAGAAAAATAAAACTTGTAAACTCAATTAGCTAGATTTCAAAAAAAGTTTTTTATTTTTGTGCCAGGGCGGGAAAAAAAGCATGTAAATATACACTATAGTTGGTTCTCCTATTATGAAGTGTACTATGAAGAAAACTTAGTCCACTCTTCCCTTTCCACTTCCCCTTTTCAATGCTACCTACCATCAATGGTACCAGGTAACATTAATGAAAAATTTCCCTCTCAAATGATACACAGTACAAGTCATGAAAACCCAAACGCTAATTTAGAAAAGTGCATTGAAATTAATTTTTAAGAAATCCTCAAAATTCACCTAGGAATCTGTAGCAAACTAGTTAAACTCATAACTTAGTTTCAAGCTAAAAATATTAAAAACATATAGTAACAGACACCTCTTAAAAGTACTGCCTTGGCAGCGTCAACATTTTCTTTGCGTATACTATCCAAACACGGATTCAGACAGAATGACCAAAAGTATAGCAGACTATAAAGGGTAATGGAATTAAGTGGTATGGGTTTTCCCTAAAAGTTGAATGCAAGGCAGAACAGTAAATTAGGGTTAAAACATTCTTTCAATTAAAATAACCTCAAATTTCATTTAAAAAATGCTTTCAGGCATTATTAAGATCATAATCTGCAAGCACATTTTAGAATTTCTTTCTTCTTTTACTGATTATCCACAACCTACATAAGTCCCTAGACAGTACAGCACAGAGATGTTCCAATTAGGCTACGATGATTACAAGAATATTTGGGTATTCTCAAGAAAAAAAAAAATCTTCCAGCCATTAAGACACTTTTAATGTGTGTCAGGTCATATAACAGGTTGCAGCACTACACTGGTGCTGGGAAATGGAGTTTTTAGTAGTAACTTTTAGTATATAGCAGCGTTAAACAGCACAGAGTCTGAGCCTCCAAAAATACCTGAGGCTGCGGATCAGCTTCACCTAGAATCCAATAATCAGCCAGATCTATCAGCAGAAGTTTTTGAGCAGGACAGGCTGCAAGTGTGCTGTAAACATGTCAGATTTAGCTGCTACAGCAAAGTGCAAAGTTAGTGTCAGAGTAAGTTTCATTCTTACTGAGTGAGATTTGACATGCCTACATGCAGCTGCTCCAGCCTCCACCAGACCGACCCACAAACAAGTGTTAGCCTCTCTTGAGCTGAAATACAGCAGGCTTCCTCAGAAACGGCTCTCTTGCTTTGAAAAGTTGCAGAGTGATTGCTAAATATGGTAGTAGCTCCTCTCTGTGACTTCACTGGGACAGCGTGTCAGACATAGCACACCAGCTTTGATGTTCTGTATGAGGACTGCTACATTCAGGAGTAGCTTCAAACAGTACCATCCTGTTAAATTCAGAATTCCTTTTCCTTCCAAGTCCTTTCAAATGCAGGTTTCCTCTTCCTTCATCGTATACCTGGTGCAAGGAAGCAACCTATGATACATAAACCTGCCTAAGCAATCATCAAGCTGCCTCTGTCCCACAGGCTCTCCTTACAGCAGCTGCCTCTTGGTGACAGTATTTGCCACCATGTATTTGGTGGCAATGCTAGCTTAAGGCACTCTCTCCCCTTCACCTCTGCTGCTTCTTCCTTGCCATACCTTGTCCTCAACTGCACTGATAGAACCGATCATGAGGCTGAGCTATAAATCGAAACCACTGCACGGATCCAGGTCAGATGTGATCAGTTCATTGATTCTTTAAAAATCTACCGTGTCAGCATAACACACAGTTAGGGCACTGTGGGAAGAACTTGTTATTGCCAAAACTGTCATCTCCATATTTCTGAACTACAACCTCAGATTTGATCTGTTGATAAAACAATCTAATATTGCAACTCAGAATTTTAACTGTAATTCAAGCTCGATGAAGCTGAGATATAGACTGCTTTTTCACATGCAAATTAAAAAAATACATGAAAGCTATAGAGAGTTATCGAACATTAATAAAAGCAAATTACGGTGAAAGGACTGAAAGGATTCTCATTTCTGTACTGGAACACTTTCAGGAAAAGGCTGAAACGCACACTGTCCCAGTTCATTTTTTTTCTGCATTAATTGTGATTTTATATAAATTTGAATCATATATAAGGTTTGATTTCTACAGAAACACATTGCTGGTAAGACAGGACAAAAAAGGCTTTTACTATCAAGCCACATTCAGGCACTAGCAACTCAAAGTCACTTAATGAAAGATATTAAACAGCTTGCTTTGTTGTTTAGGCTTTGTTTTCTACTAAATTAATAAGAAATGAAATAATGCTGAGCCACATGAAGCAAACACTTCCTTCTGAATCAATACAATCATTTTAGTCTCCCAACCCTGAAGAAAGCACTGCTTAAGAAAAAACCCACAAATACCCCCCTCAAAAAAGCCAAACAAAACCCCCACACACTCAAGAGCAAGCTATTTCAGTGGTTCAAAGGCTTCACAAGCATTACCAAGGACATGTTTATGAAAAGAAAAGACTATATAGATTTTTTTTAAATGAACAAACAGAAGTAAACAAACAGGAAAAGCAGCTTTCATTCCCTTTCCCATGAGTGCTAAATTGTTGATACAGTAACAAAGTATGCTTTCTTATGATGGCAATGTTAAAAGTACTTTACAAGAAATACAATCAACATAAGCAATCAATGGATTTTATTTCTAAGCTACTGCAATATCTGCAGTGCTGCTATTAGAACATTTGATAAGAGAATCAGAAAGGAAAAGCTGAGATGGTACTATTTTTTTCTTACTTTAAGGAAGAAAGAATTACATTTAAAAGGTTTTTGAAAAAGAGAGCTCCACTAAAATGCAACAGCAAAAGCTGAAAAGAATAGTCTAGATTTGGAACTAGTTACATGAAATGAGGCTGGGGTTTTCTGTTGGGTTTTTTTGTTTCATGCTAGAAAGGGTGTCTGAAGCTGCTTATCTATGCAGACAGGAAGGTCAGTCCAATCCAACAGACTGAGCATTAGTTTGCAACTAAAATTAAATGCTCATTGCAGAATCACGGAACAGCTCAAATCAGAAGGAACCTTGAAAGAATATCTGGTCCAGCCTTCCAAGGGACAGGGGGTTGAGACGATCTAGCACCCTGTCCAACTTCATCCTAAAAACTGCCAGTGATGGGGACTCTTCCACATTCCTAGGGAGGCTGTTCCAGCGACTGACTGTTCTCACTGTAAAAAATTTCTTTATTATATAGAGATAAAACCTCTCTCCTGGTACAACTTGTACCTGTTGCCCCTTGTCTTGTCTATGTAGCGCCTTGTGAAGAGAAAGCCTCCATCCTCTTGTTCCACTCTGTGACCTCTGTCTACTCTGTTCCACCAAAAACTTCCTGCATTACAATGGGAGAGTTCATTTTGGTGCTAGTGTCTCATGTATAAATTAAGAAAAGGCAACAGCACTTCCCTTAGAAAGTTATTATGAAATGCTCACATGCTGTAGCAACAAAGGTCATATGAGTAACTTCAGTTGTTGATACAGTAACAAAGCATGCTTTCTTATGATGGCAATGTTAAAAGTACTTTATAAATTTATAACAAGTTAATAGTTGTAAAAATAATTATATATACACACACATCTGTTTAGTTATTTGAGTTCTAGTGTAGTAGCAAAAAATAGTATTTAAAAGCCTGTTTGTGTCTGGGAGAAGTAATTGCTTACATTGAAATTAATTAAGCCTTCGTATTTTCAGATAAACTAGTCCTAAGAATCACGACTATCAGATTGTAAACAAAAATAAAGTAAAAATGTAACTTGAATAGTGTACTACTGCAAACTAGAACTGCCCTTTTTTAGTTGAGCATTACTGTATTAAACTGAAAGTGTAATTACTTAGGGTATTAGTTTTTATGCTTTTGTTAGTTGCCAACTAGGTAAGTATGCTACATCAATGCACATAATACTGCTTTAGTAAGACCACTCTTAGAAAGTGCCATATTTACAGGCAGCTCCTGTATTAAACACTCCTCAGAACCTTTCAGTCCTCCAATTTAAGGCCAATCTGAAAAAAAAAAAAACCCTCATCCAAAAAAAAACCACGTCCATACCATTAGTCATCTTCAGATCTCTACTTAAACAGCACTGTTTGTATGACTAAACCTTAACTAGTAGTGCCTAACACAGAAAGCAATCCTCACTAAAGCGTGAAACTAAGTATCTCTGTTAACGCACTGAACACTAGCTACAGGGGTTGGAGATACAATGTGCCACTATTTCAGTAGATGTTTTCAAATCACACACAAACCTCACTACTTGTACTTTTTATCAGAGCTGAATATAGTAAGAAATACAAAGCCCAAACTGAAAGCTTATTTTTCCCTGTTTAAACACACATACATACCAGACTTAGTAATGTTTAACGTTAAAAAATCTTCAAAAATAATATTTCTAATTTCCCCTTGGATCTACACAACATACTTGCCTACAAAAGCAACCCTGAAAATTAAATTTCACTTCTCCCAAATAAAACCCTAAATTCTACCTTTATCATTCTTTTTACACTATCATTCAGAATACAAAACAGAGTTTGCCCTTCTAAATGGAAAGGGCAGGAGAGCTACTTCTGTCTTGCTTTATGCTCCCATCTATCATTTATCAACCAGACTGCACAGTTACACTTGGGCCACCAGTTTTACACTCTAACAATGGGCAAGATGTAGATATAGTAGCTGGACACTAGAGAAAATCCAGAATGGATTCTGAATGTTGTCATTGTTAAAGTCAAGCTCCCCCATTTCAGTGGTCTGCACCAATCACTAGTTTAAAACTCACTTTTCAAACTCTCCTCTACACAGTGAGGTTATTCAGTCTTAATTCACTGTAGGGTTTTTTCTTCTCCCTTTGTAGAACAAACTCACTTTTAAAAAACACAATTTTAATTGGAGAGTCCATACCCAGATCTTGTAATGGTAATGTAATGGTACTGCGTACTTTATTAATGGCATTACTACTTTCTGAACTGAGCATTATATTTAAGAGAACCCCAGAAAACATGACACTTGAAGACATTAAACCACCAAAACAATGAATTTAATAATAAATAAAATTTCCACATAGGTACAGCTGTCTATTATTTTAGCCACATAAATAAATGCAGTTATTGGAAACAAAGTAAATTCAAGAAAGCATGTTTTCCTTACCTTTGAGAGTTCCATTCCAGGTCCACATTGTTTGCAGAGGACACAGTTTCCAGCATGGTCCCTGAATTCTTGCTCTCTGCAATCTCCAGTCTCACAAATTACCCTACTTAGCTTAAAAAAAAACAAAAAACAAAAAACCAAAAAAACAAAAACACAAAACCACACCTCATCAAAATGTAATTAATTTGCTACTAACATACAAGTTATATAAACTCCAAATCTGAGAAATAAATCCATGATTCTATCTTAAAAACATACTTCTGCATTATCAAAAACTTTAAGTATGGCAATGAAAATGAATCATCTCACTCCAAATATGGGTAAGTGGTCTGAATTTTAAAGTTTGTCAGTACATAGTAACTTGTAATAATTTCAGGTTTTAGATGACCTGCTTGATATTTGTCACCTGTAGAATGTTAACACACTTAATTGTTTGAACATGAGTTTAAGTTCCTCACTGTAGTAAACATTACGAAAATGCACATGACCACTGACTACAGCTACAATCTTCCTGACAATAAGCTACATCATATTATATTGCCATTTCATTTATTTGTGATTTTTGATTTTCCTAAATGATGCTATCACAACTGAAAAAATAAGAAAATAAGTTAAAATCTATTCCTTTAAATATAAATATAAATATTATAAATTTTGAAAGGTCACTCAAATGTTTTGGAAATTAAAAAAAAACCAAACCAATCTGTATGAATACTATCTATTCTAAATTGCCCTATGACTTTATATTTAATGGGCCAAATGAGAAAGAACCCAATTTCTGCCTTCAAAGGCATTTAAGTACATTACCTGACCAAACCAGAAACTAGGGTTATGAGAAATACCATAAGCAGTAATATCAGCCATGCAAAGTGTCAGTATAATCACTGGAATCCTACCCAGGAAACATTAGCAAACCCTGTAAGCTCCCTCAATAGAATTTTAAATTAAACGTCTCTATGCACGCTTCCATCACAGAAAGTGCTCTCCACAACTGTTACTAAATTCTTATTTTGTGTATTAGCCTTTTCAGAAACACCAAAGCCTTTTGATAGATATGAAGTGTTAATTACCCTTAGTTCTACAGCTTGTCTCTGTAAGCCGGAGTCAAAGTACACTTAGTAGGTGATGTAATCGTGTGCTATGCTATGTTCTGTTGACAAACTGAAGACTCCAAACTCCTGAGCTATCTCTAGCATAATGTACTAAGAGATGGTCACTGCAAATTGCCTAGAATTCCTGCCACCTCTCTGAAGTGGAGAAGTATCACCTTCATAGCACTATATTCATCTTTATTTTCTGTCCTAGTCCAGTCCTCCTTCCATGAAGAGGCTCTCAAGGTAAAATTTTTTAATTGCATGTGAGGAGTAGCAAGAAATTATACAAGTCAGTTAACCAAACTCACTTTTAAATTGATTAAATGCACATGTAATTGTCTGTGTGTATCTGTTTAAGACTTTCAGTTTTAGCAGTGACATGTAAAACGAAAGACACCATTCCTGTGTCAAATATAATTTTTCCAACATTCAACCTAAGGAAAAAAAAAAAAAGAATTTTAAACTTACCAAATATGCTAGCAAAATTATAAGCATCTTCAGTTTATCTTCTCCTTGTAAACCTTTAGCATCCATTTCTTACAATTAAACCCTTCTCCTTAAAAAAAAAAGAAAAAATTTACTATATTTTACAAATTTGTTTAAATTGCAAAAGTCGTATGTCCGTAACACTTCATGCCATTCAGTTTGTCAAAATACAGCTCTGTTAATGCCATTAAAATATTTCAGATTGATTCCTGGAAGCTAAAAAACAAACACACTTTAAAAATCATGTTCTTTTTTTGAAGACAAGGCAATATACACAAAGTTTCTACAGCCTCAATTATCAAAAGAAGAAGAAACTGCTGTCAGTCTAGATTAGAGAACATCAACATTTGCAACTCTAACAACCCTAACATATTTCTTGCTTGTTAGATGCCCAACTAGGTACACGATCAACAGACAAAAACAGTTTCCTCAAACATGCCACATATCTGCCAAGACATATCTGCTCATGAGAAGGTTCCTTCTGCGTCACAGTGTGGAGCAGAATGGGTTTGCGTAGCATCTAAGATAACCCCTTCTACTTCAGAAGTGCAGAACTAGAAGCATGCACAGGATCTGTTTCCATCACTTACCTAAGGGAGATTAACTTCTAAAGATATGTTAACATGGTTGCTTATGATCTGGTAGGCAAAGGCTATTACAGAAGACTTTTCAAACAGCATAACCAAATCACATCCTCAGACAATTTTTATCATAATCTCAGATAAAGAAGAAAGAACAGTCCATAAAGCCTTGCTTAATTATTTTTTAAGAGTGCTAACAAATAAATGATTAAAAAAAACCTGAAGGGGAACCATTTGAAACAGTTATGTAAAGGAATTTCTAACTTTGATTAGGTTTTTTTTTGATCATTACATCAACAAACTACACCCCCACAGTCATTCAGAATATTGTGCTCGGCCAACAGAATATTTTTTCTCTGCTTACTTTTCTTTTGTTTATTTGAGTCTTTGTGTTAATCTTTAGTTTCTTACTTTTTGTCAGTTACCTGGAAATGTAGGTGTAACTTTTATTTCAGAATTCCAAACTATATAGCAACAGTATCAAGAAAGTAATAAATAAATCCAGTTTACATAACATGCCATTTGCATTTGATCCTAATTTGCATACCTTCTGACAGTAATATAATGCTACTTTCAGACAGATATGAAAAATAATGTTTCTCTGACCTACTTCAGGGCTTAATGACTGATGTTTAATTACATTTTTTTTAAAGATAAAGTAAGTAATTTTTATCATTTAGGAGTAGAAGAGACTGACAAATGAAAGGATGGAACCCAAAACACAAGAAAAGTAGAATACTAAAAACAGTTGTGAAATGCTTTGAAATATGGGACTATAAGAAGCATAATGCACTTAAATATAGACCAGAATGAGCATAAACTATAACTAACACATAATTTTACATGTTACTGCATGAGTACCCTAATTAACAAATTCTAATTAGTACAAAGACAGTAAACTTCAGTGGCACTAGTGGTATCTTTTAAGATAAATTGTGTAAAGTATAAAAAGAGCTAAAGTCTGCTAGGAAGAACAGAACAGGCAAAGAGGTGTGTCAAGCAGCACTCTACAGGAAAGCCACGATTACATTTTTATGGTTATTTCTCACTTAGTGATGGTAATGGTCAATGAGCCAATGACAATTATCAGATTATATGCATGTCAACATGGGTAAAAAAGAAGACATACCATCAAGTAATACAAATACATACTGACATAGGTTGCTTTTTTATGTCCGGGCAGAGTGGCAGGGGAGAAGCAGAGAGAGATAAAATGGAAAGTCTCAGAAAGAATTTTGGATTACCTCAATAGAGCAATTTGACACAAAAAGTACTGTGGAACAAACAGAAACATGGAAAACTGAAGACAATAAATTTTAAAAACCCATCAGTGGACAGTGAAAATACTGTTAAGGGAACTCAAATTTCAAGAAATGTTTCTCATCCATGTTTGGAAAGAAACAAGAAGGATAAAAACACCCATCATGTATCTTCTGGCTGAATAGTAACTGAAGATATGCTAAGTAAAAACAGATCAGACAAGAAAACTGTGAGACTTTGCACCTCAATAACCTTGAAAAAAAGTATCAAGACAGATGTAAGATAGCTGCTGTTCAATTTTTATACAGTTTGGAATGCTACAGAAATTCAAAAGCATTAATGTTATGAAAAGATTAAAAAAGAACTAAGTATAGTAATACAATAAACAACTCTACATAGTATTACAGAAAAGCAGTCCTGCAAAACAAGCTTGACTTCACTTGATTCAGAGAAGACAATAAAGCTGAAAATCTAAAAGATAAATAATATAAACTGATTAAATTTTAATTCAAAGAATCATGCTGAAACAAAAGAATTTTGGAAGAAAAATCTCCATTGACTTGTTAATTTCATATAATGGTATTCAGTGGAAAAAAATAAACACTTTATATTTCTTAATTGCTACAGGAGGCAAAACTTTATGTAAGTGTCCAAGTGAAATCAAGCTGTAAATATAACTGAATTGCTTAAAACTGAATGTCGAGTGATTATTTCAGGTCATATACATTTATAGTCATTATATTCCTTAATAACATTATTCTTAAAAAAATAAAGCATAGCAGTTACAATGCAATTATGATAATCTGTATAATACTACCAGCATTTTAACACTAGGATTCTTTAGAAGATTAAAAGTATGTTTTACTTCAAATTTGAAGATTTACTTCTGCTTCTGAAAATAGATGTGTGACATACCCAAAATGAAACTGAATATCATAATAACTGTATATTTTTGTCAAGTTTCATGTAGAATTGTCGATACAAACGATATTGGTGAGCTGTACTAAGCATAATGATCTAAAACACGGAGCTGTGACATAACCTAAACAGCCTGTATTTTTTCTGAGCAGGTCACCTGAAGTACAGAAAAATAAAGAAAATTAAGAACAGCCTGATTACCAGGCCAACAGATTTAGTACTTCCCATATTACTACAACAAAACTATGTGGCTTCACTACATGAATCTAATATTCATCCTATACATTTTTTCCAATATGCAGTAAGATGAAGATTTAGTACTATAAAAAAAATCAGCATGTAAACAACTTATTAAAACAAATATTGAAACAAGGCTAATGATGTATTTTTATGTTTGTAATATTCTGGAGTCACAACTGGATTAAAAAACAAATGCCATTCTTAACAGAAGGTAGTACAGAGTAACAAGCAGTATTACAAATGGTGTTGGTCATGCTTACAGCTTGTATTTCAGTTCTGGAGTTGCTGTTTCTGTTATGATGATCTTACAGCATGTACCTCAAAGACTTTTAGAACACAGAAAGCACATGGAGAAGCACGGTGAACACAGTTTGTTGACTTAGGTGTGGACATTTTATTGCACCTGTGAAATATTTTCTATGTAATTCTACTGCCTTTATAACACTCTTGCCAAATCCAATACCTTCAAACATCAGGAGCTGCAAAAGCTAGGGTAAATTTCCAAAATCTAATGCTTTGAAACTGGCATCAAACTATCACGGACTGCTCCAACTCATCTACACGTTTTACTGATCTCCCAATTTGTTGGCTGATCATTCATGTATGATGAAATCTCATAGCTTTAGGTCTACGATAGCATATGAGATATCTTCTAGATACCTTGTCTTTTATAATCAATACATCTTTAGAAATAAATTGCAGGTCTATGGCCTTAACCTTCAGTAGGTTTAGTGGCACCAAAACATGTTCAAATCATTTCAGCAGACATGTAGGAATGCCTGTGGTATTGTATCATGCAATCATTGTGCTTATTGTCCCAGTTCCTACCAAAAAAACCCAAAGAATATATACTGGCTATAACATATGAGAAAGAAATTTAATGGTATACAACAAGAAAAAAACATTATTGTACAAAAAAATAAAATCTATCTTTTCATGACAACATTTTGATAAAAATAATGCAAATAGTTACGGCACATTAATAACTCCTTGTCTTGAAAACTAGTCCCAAAGGAGACAACTTGTGCCAGCTGCTCACTTCCCATTTCTATCTCCAGTTTGGTTAAAAGCCCTTGCTCAAAAAGCCAACACTGCAGCACTTCATAATAGGTTGCCATTGGGCAAATCTGTTCCCTCTTGGTATCAAGTGGCATTACACTGATGTCTGTTGGATGCAAGTCATTCACCTCATATACATGCAAGCAAGAAGTAATGAAAGATTTTTCTTCCAAAATGTCTGATCAAATAGAAGTTTGATACATTTGAAGATGATTTGTTCTTGTCCAGATACCAACATTTACAATGCTGAGTTCAGTTATGCTCAATTTTATTCAATGAAAGAAAACTGTGGACATAGGTTGAAGTCAGTAAATCATTCCAAATGCATCTTTTTCAGTTAACAGTAATATTCTTGCCCAAAATACTCAGGGAAAAGGAATCCTCATTAGTAATGTTCAGAACTCAAGATACGAACTTCCATTAAGAAATGTGACAGCATAGTTCTAGGGTTGGTGGCAGCGGGCTACTATGCATATGTATAAAGAGGGCAATATCAAACAATAAATTAGGAATGCGTAATAAATGCATTGTGGAAGTAAGAACTTCCAGCCTTCCTGGGTTCTTGAACCCACTGTCCTCCAAAATCCATTCCTATGTTAACTTGCTTGCCTTGAGCAGCTGTCATCATTCAATTTCAAAGCCAACTTACCAGAAAAAAATATTTCTTCCTTCTCTTCTAAAAAATAACATTTCACCATGAAAGACACATCACTTCAAGACTTGAGGCAGCATGATTACATTATGACCTACTAGCTGGTTTCTCATACATGGGAGCACCAACACTTCAAAAGCAATGCCATCCACCTTCTGAGGGAACCCTCAGAAGGGATGAAGGGTCCCAATTCCAAATTCACGTTAACTTTCCTAGATCTTTAAGTTTCCCATATTTGCTTTTACATTCATACTTGACCACTTTTCCTGCTCTCTGTAACACTCACAAAGAGTACTCTGAGGAGTTCTGGGTAAGAGAGGAATGAAAATATAATCATCTCATCTTGCCAACAGAGGTCTCTGGTATTCAATGAACTGCATCTCGGCTCCCTTCTAACCACCCTGTTTCCCACCTGCAGCTGTCAACTGCATGCAATAAAATGGCAAGGAGTGGCAGATGGCTTTAGCAGAGTCAGTGCCCCACGGGCAAGAAACAAGAGAAGGGAAAGTACTTATGTTGCTGCAATGACAGAGACAAAGGGAACAAGGTAGGGACAAGAACTTCCACTACAGAGCTACACATTGTTATTCTGTCTCATATGTTTAGAACACCTTCCCTCTACACCCTGCCTACAACCCTTGTGCTCTTCCCCTTTGTGAAGTAAATGAGGTCTTGTCTGACCACATTTGCTCCAACTGCTCTGAGAAGGCCCATGTGGGGGAAAAACTAATACTGTCAGCCAAGCAGCATTCATCATATTCAATACAGCATTGAATAAATCTGTATTTTTCAGAAGATGCCATACATGAAATTGTACAAAATTAGGCATCTGTGAATATATTTCTAGTTTTGTAAACACAGAGATAGCAGATTAAAGTTGGAATGTCGGTGCTGGCAGAACACACTTGTATCTATTTTAGGGGCCAAACCGGGAGAGAAGGGAGATTTACACATAGCCAGGTAATATCTGTGCTCCTGAGTACTATATGCTTTAAGTTATGTTAGCGGAAGTACCTGACTTTACAGGAATAATGGTGATAATAATTGTACACCCCAAAGCAGCATCCCTACAGTGCCTTCACTACCATATACAGCATTTACAGAATGTATTATATCCCAGTCTATCAAAAAGCATATAATCAAGCAAAACATGAGCATGAACTACGTAATTTATCCCCATTTTTTCTACTTACAAATGATGTTCAAAACCATGCTGGTAAAATTATGTAAAATGGTTTACCATTCATGTCCCTCACCAGATCCAGACTATCATTAATTAGAAATTAGACTGAAATATCGTAACAAAGGTGCAGTGTGGTGACACTGTTCCTACACTTAAACAAAGCTTTTTAGAGCATCATAACCTGTGATTCACACCAGATCTCCTAACCCCTTTGAAGGTGATGAGACTACTCATACAAACAATGAACAATTTCATGCTTCAGCATCAAAACTGCGGTAAAAAAATAATTGCTCCTTCTGTTTAATACCTCTCATGCATCTCAGGTTCTAGGAGACACTAGTTTGCTAGATGAAACCTCAGCACAGAGCTGCATTTGTACATATTTGTACTCAGATATGTAAGTGATACAATAAAATGCAAATGCCAGTATTACAGTCATATCTCATCTATACCAAGGTATACTAATAGTTCCTTTGCAAAGTAATTTTAAAAAAATCATGAATTATAAAGCATTGGGCTGGTTAATACAGTTACTGTTGCAATGTTGCAATGCCAACACGTTTCATTTATCCAGCCACTCTAGCAGTTTTGGATAGCATGCAATGTCTTAAACAGCACAAACACCAGTTACTTCCATTCTCAGCATTCTCTTTTATTAGGATTGCAACTGCAAGTTGTGGAAATCATGAAAAAGTAATTTCTTGACTACTCAACTATTTAAACATCTTACGACTAATAAACAGGGTTACTTCCATTTCCAAAACAAACAAACAAACAAAAAAAACCCAAAAGCCCACCACCATTTGCTTATATGGAAAAAGCTTCCAAGTATCATACCTAACTTGTTTTACATGTGATAGTGAAGGTGTGCTTGAGAGAGAAGAAACCTACTTACAGATTGAATCAATTGGCCACTTTTGCTCCTATTAAATGCTACTGGACCCTTGTTAATTTGATAAATGCATTCATTTAAAGTAAGTATAAAAGCATTACATAGGTATTAAGTATCAAGACTTTTCACTACAACTTTCAGTCCAAGGATAGATTAATGGAGACAGACGTCAGGTAAAATCAAAGGCTTTTCAACAGAACCGTAACTGGGTTCGTAACTGTTCAACCTCTTACCAGACAAGAGAAAAAGTTACTAGCTCCTGTTCCTTCAACTCCGGCTCCGAAACTGTTGGAAGCCAACAGCAACTTATTTATGCAGCAGACGCGAGAACAGCTTGTGAGCAAGAACGCCCTGCTTCCAAGGGCTTTTTGTTCCCCGCACTGCGGAGCGCGGAGGAGTTACTGCGGGGCTGCCGCGACCCGCAACACCCCGCAACATCAGCGGCGCTGCTGTGCTGCGCGGTGCCCTCCCTACCCGCCGCCGCGGGACGCGGCGGGGCGCAGGGGCCGCTTCCAGAGCGGCGGAGCCGGGGCCATCCCGGCGAGGAAGGGTCTCAGCCAGGCCCTCCCCTCCGCCCCCCGCCCGCGCCTTCCGCGGAGGCTCCTTCCCATCACCTCCCCCACCGCCCCCACGCCAACGAGTGGCCGGGGCGGGCCGGTGCCAGGCGGCCGCGGGGGCCCGGCACGCCTCGGGCCAGCGCCCAGCCCGGCCGGTGCCCCGGGGGGCGGCGGGGGAGCCCCGGGGTCGCCGCTGCTTCCCCGCCGTGGCCGCCCCGCTCCCCGCACCCTCGCCTCAGCGCCTGCCTCCTGCCCGCGGAAGGAGGCGAGGGGGCGCGCCTCGGCGGGAGAGGGCCAGGCACGCTGCGAGGCTGAGGGGATCGGGCCCGCCCGGGTCGCCCACGCACCCACCTGCCACGCCGCGGCCCACCGGCCGCTGCAGCGGGGTGCCGGCCGCCGCCGAGGAGCGCTCGCCCCGCGCCCCGCTCCCGCCCTCACCTCCTCTCGCTCCGGCCCGCCCCGTCACCCCGGCAACGCCGCGCCGCTCCCCTCCCTCCTTCGCCGGGGGGCGCCGGGCTCAGGTGACCGGAGGCGGCCAATCGGCGGCCACCCCGGCCCACGTGCCCCGTGGCGGGGAGGCGCGCGCCCTCGGAGGCAGCCGCGGGAGGGAGGGGCCGCGCGGGCGAGGCGGCGGGAGGGGCCGCTGAACGCTCGCCGCCTCAGGGGGCGTCTCGTCTGCGGCGGGGGCTGCCCGCCCTGGCGGCTTGTGCCGGCGGTGCTGAGCCAGGCTGGGCCCCTGGCGAGGCACTGGGGTCCCTTTCATCCTGCCGGGAGGATGGCGCTGACTTGCTGTGTGCGCCTGGGTGGCTCCTCACAGGCCACAGCCGCCGTGCGGTCTCCAGAGGCAGCCTGGGCTTTGGGGGCGCAGCCTTGGTGCTGTGATCTCCCTCACGAGCCCTGGCTTCGTGGTGCTTACAGCTGCCCAGCCCCGGACTGTTGGGCTGTGGTTAAACAGGCCCGGCAAAACTTTTTGCTGCTGTTCAGGTGCATGTAGAAAGAGGCCTTGTAACTCACCAAAGTCCTTTCTGCCTATCCCACACAAAGGGTGAGATGGAGGCCCTCTGCATTCTCCTTTCCAAACTACCTGAGTAGCTTTTTTCCCTTGCTAGCTCAGAATCTGAAATGTTTTTCCATTCTGCAAGTAGCAAGTTACTCAGCTATAAGCAAAGCGTCAATACCAAATGCAAGTGCGGAAATCCAGCCCTTCACAGAGAACAAACTGTTCCATCACTAGAAAGAGTGTGCTTTACTGCTGCTTACTGTTATGTAAATTAGGAGCTTTCCTCAAGTTAGTGATGCTCCAACATTGATGAAGCCAATCTTGGAGACCTTGGAGAGCTGCTACTGCAGGGATTTCAGGTCATTAGTTCAAATGAAAATGTTAATGATACCACTGCAGTCTAGACGACTGTATGGATACACTGGGAACGGAGTTAGGTTCTGCAGAGAATGAACCAATGGATATACTTGGCTGTAAAGCATTTTCAAATAAACAGAACTTTTGGGAGCTTCTCACAGAGATAGAATTTTGGAGTTTGCCAGTCACGTGGACTTTTCTAAAAACAAGTAGCACTTACTGAAAAACAGCAAGATGTTGGCAAAGAGAAAAATGTTTGCTGCAAAATTAGTTGTTTTCAATTAAAAAAAAATTACTAACACAGATTTTACAGGGTTTCATGTAGTTATCTTATAAAAGGCCTTCAAAGAAGAGTTTTGCTTCAGGACCCTTGCCAGAAGAAATGCCGCAAGAGGCTGAATTTCAGTGAGGAATGCCATACTACGACGCAATGGCAGCACATCTGTTGTGAATGGCAGCTGCTGCACAGCACTGAGCATGCTACATCCTCTCGCTATTTACAGACAACTGTTTTGTATATTATCTCTTTTCTGTAGACACTAGTGAAACGTATTGCATGAGTTTTTCTTAGTTGAGTCATCACGTGTGTTTCAGATACTCGTTTTAAAGTAGTATAGTTAGACAAGCATAGTAAAATATACCAGAGTTCTTAAAGTGTTGACTAAACACTGAGGATTACCATATAAAGGAACATTAAGATCTTCTCATCGGACAGGGGGTTACTGTGCTAATGAAATAAGAGCAATGTGTAGTCTGTAACAGTGACATTTAAAACATTCAAGTCTCTATTATATCATGTAATAGATTTCCTCTAAATGTAAAATGGATGACTTAGTTGCATTCATTATTGAAAGGTGTTGAAAATTGCAGTTTATTTTTTTAAAATCATGATGCTTCTAAGGAAATGGAAGAAGTGAACTGTTAGAGCAACTAGTACAGATGCACGTACAGAGATTCTCACTACAACAGAGAAAGCAGAAAAGAAATATTTGGAAAGTCCTTTTGGCTGACCCCTTTGATAAGACTAAGTTGCGAGACGTAGCTGATGTGGAAGCAGAAATTGTACAGCAATAGGAAGTTGTTATCTCCATATCTCAAATGCTAACACGGTTCCCCCAGTCAACTGTGAGATAGATCTATTCTTGTTATGACAGCTGTTGGAAACTGGTGTCAGTATAACTGTGCAATGTCTCTTGATAGTCTTAACTATTACAAACCTTAAAATATGTTTATGATGTTACCTAAGACACACTGTTTGGAAATGGCTTTATTTATAATCAGAAATTGCTCAAGCTATTTCAGTAAGCAAATGATATACTTGTGAGTTTCCTAGTCAGATTTGTTTGAAAAAGCATTGTGAACTTTTTGTTTCTAAAGACTTAAGCCTGAGGATTAATTAATGTTTATACAGCACTTTGGAAAAGCAAAGTCGCAAGTGCCAAGAATTATTATTATTATTTAATCTTTAAAAGTCAGATCAATGAAAGACTAAACTGCCAGAGAACTGCTATTTAAAATAACAAAGATGCTGAAAATCCTCTCCCCACCATACTTCAGTATGCCCAACTGTGCTTTCATTTCAGTCTTTTACATATAGACAAGCAAAGATATTTTTCAGTTTAAACGGGTTAACGCCCATCATATGTGGGAAGATTATCTAAAATCCTAGGGACTTTTTACAAAATTAAAAAATCTTTTCTTTCTGAAATGCATTTCTAGGGCCTAAATATTGCAAACATTTTTATATGTGAGTCCTACTCATCAGTGTAACCTATCTGATTAACCAGTGTAACTTCTATGCACTTTACCCATTTGTGTGATAGGTCAGATTCTCAGAGTGATAGTTTAATTGTATTAGACTCACATAGCTATTTTGACTTCTGAGGAAAAAGAATCCTTACATTATTTTTAAGATTTGCTTCTCTTTCTACTTTACAGCAAACAGGTATGGTTTGGAAACAATTTTCCTCATAAAGTAAGTGTGCATGTTAGAAAAGTAGCAACAAACAAGACAAGACTGGAAAGGTAGAGAAACTCATCAGTGAAGTATAGAATTAATAAATAAAACCATCTTTCCAGGGTTACAGAGACGTTTCAGTATATCAACGTCATTTAAGGAAAAATACTAAATTTTGCTTTGGCTATGTGTTAAACAATATTCTTCCTTGTCAGCTATATGCACATTATTCATGGAGTGCTAATTACTTTCCTTATAATGTAATTGACTTGTTAAGTCAGAATACGAATTAATTGGTAGTATAGAAAACTAAATGATACCAAGTCAGGCCTAGTTAATCTGTGCCTGGCATATTATCTCTTGATAGTCAGTAAATTTAAAATTTATATATACAAATATAGTTTTAATTAGACGAAACAAACTTTGCAGACTGACTAATGAAAGCTGACTACATTTATTGGGAAGTGTTGATAACTTAATTTGTTAAAATTGGAGTTTGCATGTTACTATGGTGCATACTGAAATACTAACATCTTGAGGGTCCTGTGGACTGGTAACACTCCTAACAGTGCTTAACAGCTATCACTTCTGTTGGCTTTTAGCTGCAATTTGTTAATAAACAGATGTACTTAAGATGTATATACACTTAAATTTAGATTTAAGAATATACATCTAAAGTCAGTATTTCAGAAGAACTCACTATCCACCATTAAGACTAGATTTTCAAAGAGCTCAGTGTCTGGAATGTTGAACTTCTTTGGAAGTCTGGCCCCAATTATGGGTTCTAAGTTCTTCTGAAAATATAAATTATATTTAAATACCTACAGAAGAAGCTTGAGTCTTATTTTAACAGACTGACTACAGCTGCAGAGAACACTTACGGATTTAGCCCAAGCTCACCCAAAAATCTGGACCTTTAAAACTGCAAATGTGTAGTAAATAATCCTAAATCTCTTGATGATTGCTCCTTTATAACGAATTTCTGGAATAGATGTCTTAAATTTTCTTAAACACAGTACATGTTTATCAATATGAATTTGAGGAACAGAATATAAAATACTGTGAATGGAAATTTCTTCAATGAAATAGGAGCAAAACTTCCATGAAGTTCATCAAAACCAGGTGTTTGCTCTAGATAAGCTTAATATTTCTTGAATATATTTATTAAAATGTCTTAAAGAAACCTTCTATCATCAGGTTCAAATGTTACTTTTATGGTCAAGATTTCTTTTCATATGGTATAGTTGAACTATCATTTCTTCAATCTTGAGATAAAACCATTTCCCTTTTGTATATAAGGATGTTATGTTTATAAATTCAGTTCTAATAACTTGTGGAAGAGGAGACTTTTTTCATCTCAGGTATGGAACTGCTAGGATTAAAAGTGTTGCTGGAAGAAGTCACAGTTTAATAAACGCACTGAGGGCAATTAAAGTATACACAGTGTAGGAAATATGGTTGGTCTTTTCTTAGAAAATAAACACTCCCCTAAGTCATGTAATACTTGTATTCAAATATAACTTTACAAATCTATAGACAGTAGGACTGAGCAGCACACACCAAAATCTTACATACCCCCAAAATAGTCATTTTTTTATTATTATTTTGCTTCATTTTCAATTGTTTATACATCCTAGTCTATTCTCAGTATTGCTGGCTGAATTGCTGCATAAATTATATATAATCCTTCAAACTTTGCACTCACAATATGTAGTATTATTGTTTATGTGAGCTTTATAATTTCTTAACATCTTGCAACAAAAAACTGCAAAAAAATACAAAATACAGTACCTGTTATCTGTTGAAGTTTTCCAGTGCCCAGGCTTTCTGCAGCCTAATTTCACACTGCCAGAGCTTCTGTATTAAATGCTTTTACCTCCTTAAAAAAAAAAAAAAAAAAAAAAAAAAAAAAGTATGTCAGCACAAGCCCAGACGAAACTCCAAATCCGGGAAAATAAAATTAACCATGCAGATCAAAGGCAGACGAGCACTGAGACCAAATGCCTGTAATCTGATCAGTGATCAGTTGCCATACATCAAAGGCAGTGCTTTGGAGAGGAAAAAGAGCTCCTTTTCCAGCAGGTAGTTGCACTCTGAAATTCTGCCTTTCAGTACTCTAGTTCTTTTGTTAAAAATCGATCACTAGCTTCCCCCACCCCCCACCCCCCTTTCCTTTCTTGTGCCTGGAGAATGTGCACACGATTCTGAAATGCTTAGAGTTGAGTGGCTGGATCTGTAGCTTTTGAGTTCCCAAGCTGTGTTGTGGATTGTGTGTTGGAAGCTTTCCCCAGTGCCAGCGGGTTCCGCTTTATCCCTTTCATCTCGCTGAGCTGCAGATCCCATGACATCATTCAATGCTGTGGGACTGGTTAGAGAGCTACAATACAGCCTGTGGGGGAATACAGCTAAAGAGCAACAAGAGTTTGCATGATTTCTAATCAGGTTAGGCCATTGTAACAAACCCAAGGCTCACTTCAAAGTTTTCATTACATTAAAGTTTCCTCCCAAGACGGGAGAATAGTGTAGCTATAAGCTTTTCTTAAAAAGATGCTGTATAATTTTGTCTGCAACAGGAATTGACAATTTTCCATGAAGTTCTGCAAGTCAGACATGCAGGTCAGTTTGCTAGGCAGCTGTAATACATGACAGAAAACTACTGCTACTTCTCTCTTCATTGAGGTTTAGAGAGGAAGAAATGGTGTATGTTGTGCACTGGTGTGTTGTTTTTTTTCTTTTCTGCTGGCAAAACCAAGCACAATAGGAGTACGTTCAGGTCCTCCCTGCTACTTACTGTGTGGCCTTTTGCAAATAGTTTTATTTGAGCCTGATTCATCTCTGGCTCATGATTTCTTTACATAAATGAGCTGTAAAGCTGCCACAAGCAACTCACAGAAGCTTTTCAGTGTAAAGGCATTTTTTTTAGCTGGGGTAGATTCAAAGTGGTCAGCATTGTGCTGTCAGCAGAGGGAGGCTTTTGGGTGAGTAAGAGTATATTGACAGACATTCTCCGTGCTGCTGCAGTTCACAGAGGCAAGGATTGCTGGAGGGACCTGCACAGCCCTGGAAAGCAGGGGAATTCTCCAGGCTGCTGTGACTTGCACCGTTTCGGTGCAGACGACATGCAGAAGAAACGTCCAACCGAACTTAATTTTCTGCGATCTGAGGCAAAGTTAGCTTTTGGCACATAGGTTAAGTCAGTCCTCTGTACTTCAGCTGTTAATAAAACATACAAGTATCAAGCAGAATGGCTTTTAGGATCATCAGCCATATTGAAGATGTCACTGAAGTTCTCGTAAGCGTATACTCCATACTTTGGGTATATATACCACATGTGCAGATGAAAGAGATACAAGCCTGTCAGCTGGTAGACTCCTCCAAATATTTGCACACCGAGTAACCGAGAATTCATTTAAAAGGCAAAAGTGAAAAGAGGAAATATGCTAGTCACGGTTGCCTTGAGCATGAAAAACAAAAGCAAACAATCCGCTGATAATGGGCGCTGGATAGCCCAGCGTGAGAGCAATAAAGGAAGCGTCTGGTTGAGATCCCTCGTCCCGTGTGCCCCGTTTGCGGGCCGCAGCCTCGTCCCTGTGGCCGCTGGGAGCGGGCGCTGCGGGTGCCCCCCGCGCCTGCCGCAGCCTGGGGGCTGCCCGGCCCGGCCCTCCCTGCCCAGCCCGCCCCGCTGCTCCCGCTGCCCGCAGCGCTCCCGCAGCGCTCCCGCGTCCCGCGCCGGCCGCCCGGGAGATGCTCCTGCTGCACTCGGTAGGCTGGGGAGCCTTCTGCTGGTGGGATGATGTACTGTGGGCAGCACCAGGCCAGCAGTGAGCACTGTGCTTCGTAGTGGTGGTAATTAACATCTCCCGAAAGCTTTAAGATCCTTAAGGCGTGCTATATAATAGATTTTGTTGGTAGTTGGACATGGTTTAAATATTGTTTTGGATCATCTATCCAGGCAGGCCTTTGGGGGATGTTCTGGTAATTGAGATGGAGGAGAGGTGTTGCAGGTACAAAGGAGTATCGTGCAGGTAATGAGTCCAACTTTCGGGAATACACTGCTGGAAAAATATGTAAACAAACCATAAATTTCACTCTTTCTCTAATTTCCACTTCCATCTATTATAAATAAAAGAAAATTATCCAGGCTGCTTAATTCTGTTTTACCATTAATTTGTGCCCTTCTGACATACAACTTCACCCTATTCACTGGAAGATTTTTTGATAACAGTCCATTTGTTGCTTTTGTGGTAAAACTGGAAATGCTTATGTTGAAATAAAATTTATGGGTGAGCTGTACAGAACTGAAGTAACCCTTTTCTGTTCATTTCAAAGGTGCTTTTCTTTAAGAACAATACTGTTCACAGCAAGAATCTTTTAGTTCTCTGGATTTTAAGCAAAAGCAAGTCCCGATGGTCTATTGGAGATCTTTGATCTTTATTTTGTACATATGAAAAAAAGAAGGAAGTTTAATTATTACCAATTTAACCTTCTAAAGCTTAAGCATTGCATTTTGCATTTATGACACTTTTTCAGTGTGGAGCCTGACAGCATGGACAATTGGCTATTTCCTCTTCTATGGCTTCCTCAAAGTTTTATCAGATGTGTGTAATAATAACAACCGTTGTCTATAATGCAATATTTTTCCAAAGGTTAAAATATTTTTCCCTTACATAAAAAAAAAAGAATAATACAAATATATTGCGATTTGTATAAGGCACAGAACAGACTAGTACCAGAGACAGAAATAGAACTATGTAACACAATACGTCACTTTTACACCTTCTGATCATCAGTTCATGCTTCCTCTTGTAGTCACTAACCCAGCAAAGCATTCAAGTGCAAGTGGTCTGATTGAGATCCATTAGACTACTCACTAGGTGTTTGATTCTAATAATGAAGTTACTGGGGTAGGATCTGACCTGAAGTTACTGAAATTGGGTATCCAGATTGTATTCATTGTTGAGGTATCTAAAAAGCTTTTCTAGAAGTGTGAAGCCAGAGGGAGAGAGGTGTCTCTGAAGTCCTGCAGAGGGAGATGCTGTCTTCCTAATTCATTGCTTAAACTTTTCTAAACTTAAACAGAATCTTCCTGAGAAACATTTAGTGGGTTTACTATTGTGTTTTTACTATGTGAGGACTTCAAGCTCTTAAGGAGGTCGCTTCATTTTTCTCCTAAAGGTAGGCAAGAATTAGACAAGGCGCTTACATTTGGCAGGTTAGATCCCATTTTAAGAATTTTTAGGGAAACACAACAAAGCCTAGGGCTGCTATTCATGCCCGAAGTGCTTCATTGGGTCAAAGCCATAAAAGATATTCAGCTGGTAGAAATGAGAACATTCTGGTGATTTTCTTAAATATAACAAAATCTGAAGAAAAATGATTTGTGGAAGAAACAGCCAAACCTATCAAACATTTGTCAGGGGTTATACAAACCCCTGCCCCATGCTTAACAAGGCTCTTCTAGTATTCACGCTGTGCCTAACATACTTGTATTACATACGTTAAATGATTTACCATGGTGCTTTATATAGATGCTATCTGCGCCACTTCACTGTACCTCTTCTGTCAACTTTCCTCTACTTCAGTCCACAGGAGCTCCAACAGACATTCAGAGGAGAGGTCAGGAATCATCCCAGGAAATGCAGTGTCACTGTTATAGCCCCCTCACTGGCCAGGCAAACGTTGTTTGTGCTACCCACAGCCTTTCTAAGTGTGGCATAGATACTGGATATCCTATTATAAACGTCACACCATCAGCACCAGTGCAGTTGCAAGCTTTTGTTATGCACATCTACTGGGACAGCTCTTCCCTGATGATCAGCAATGAGCTGCTGATTTATAGAGGTGGAAGACAATTTTCAGAGCCTTTTGCGGCAGGTCAGGACTGGCTCTGAAGCAGCAGTTGTCAATCTAGGCCCCAGCTGTAGTCAGAAGTGCTGATCATCACCCTTCTAAAGTGTTAGGGGGATATTGTTCCGTGAGGCAAGTCAGTCCTGTGGTCAGGAGAGATGCTTGAGAATACCCAAATCCATCCTCCTGCATGATCTGCATTGCCATCCTGATAAAAGCTAGTACCCTGTTTCTACTTGATCACACGGGTGTTGTTAGTCCGGGTATTGCTGATGCCTACTCCCACTCTCTGCTACAGTGCTTACCATCTCCTTGATAGTCATAAGTGTGGTAAGAACTTCAACTACAGCACCTTTAGGCAG
This sequence comes from Falco biarmicus, assembly GCF_023638135.1. Lineage (NCBI taxonomy): Eukaryota > Metazoa > Chordata > Aves > Falconiformes > Falconidae > Falco > Falco biarmicus. The sequence goes on along the minus strand of NC_079289.1, from coordinate 21,517,447 downwards.
AAAAATCAAGACCCTTTGGCATTTCCTGAAAGACTGGCTCACTGTTATCAGAGAGTATGTCATCAGACTTGCCCTAATCTGCAACACTCTGCACAGTCATTGCAGAGCAACTTGTTCTAGTTAACACTAGCTTTGAATGGAGCCCCAGCAGGTTTTGATTTTCAGGGGAAAAGCCCTGTTTGCCATTTATATGTTCTGCAATGGCAGGTCTTCAAATTCATAACTTAGGAGGAGAAAACAGCTTTGCTTTGCCTGTCTTTGGTGCTGAATTTTTATTGCTGTTTGCCTGTGGGTTTTTCCCCCCCCTTGGCTCTTCACAGGACCCAGCTTTGACTGGTTCCCTTATGAGTACTCTAAGATCTAAGCAAAATGGAGAGTTTTGGTTCTTGGCTCACCAGGTGAATCACTCTAAGGGAAACCTCAAGGGCATTCCCGCATCTAGATAATGTGGAAGGTTGGGAATTTGGCTTTGAGGTTGTCCTCAAGAATAATGTAGGTGCACCCTGTAGGAAGTATTAGGTAATTCACCTGTGATTGAGAGTCAAAAGTTGTGGTTTTATTCCTCGTTCTATCACATGGGTATGACTGGAGGCAAGTTACTTTTTCTCACTGGGTTAGATTCTTAGCTGTGTAAGTTGTAACTGAAATTAAATCAAAGGAGCAATGGCAGTTTATGCCATTGCTGCCATCCAGTCCCCCCCAGTATGTTTTCCTATTCCTTTAAAAATAATGTAAAGATAATTATTTGTAATACTGTACTTGAGATAATGAAAAAAAAATATCTGTATGAATTCCAAACCAAAATAATCTAGTTCTGAAACTTCAAAAGTTTCTCTATTTAAAGTGTTCTGGAAGAATAATAAGAATAATAAGCATCCCTAGGGCAGGCAATAGTGTGCTTCTCACTTTACTGTGCACTGAAGTTTCACAGCCCTAAACTGTCCTTACACACATCTGAGAAGTCAATCAATGGTGTAAGAGATGTGTCTTTGTAATTGTTACTTATTGTTTCATTAAATGAAAACATAAAGACTTTTCCCTCATCTACACTGAGTTTTTAACTTCTACTGAAATGGTCCGCTGTGATTTTCTGCCTGTTAGGGTAGGTGAAGCTCTGCACTAGCATGCAAACTTTAGTAACTTGGCATTCTTTCCAGAGGTGCTGGTGGAGTTATGTCAATGAACTGACTTCCCCAAAGGATGTTGGAGATTGATCAGCAATATTGTTCATGTAGCTAGAACAGGAGATTTGATAGACCCATGATTTTAGAATTTGTATTTCAGAAGCCAATGGATGTTTTTGAGGCACTATATTTTCAGCCTACTTTTAAAAATATGATGTACCTAATAGCACAACCTTCTCTTCAGAACACTTTATTATCCAACCTGTACCCTTAAAGCATGCTAAAGTCTAAACCAGATTATGACACGTTTTGCTAGATGTTGCAAAAAACAGTACAAAAATCCCCAACAGTCCAAATCCAAATCTAACTGTTCTATAGAAGAGGCAAAGAAAGCAGACTAAGTGGGAAGAAAGGGAATGGAGAAACAAATCTGATAACGTGCAATTAAGTGATCAGTAGTAGAGATCATAGCTGGCCACCTGCCTAGTTGTTATCAAAACACATGTTTAGGAGTATTCCCTTAAGGCAATTCCAGCAAAACAATTTCTAAAAGATCATGAAGTTAGTTTCAACTAAGAGGAATGTTCTTATTTTAGACAAAATGATGTTTATAAATACTTATGTCTGATCACAGAGAGATGGCAATCCCATGACCACACTGCTATCTTCAACATTTGCTCAGTTTTGCCTTTCATTTTCACTTCATAGTTCAGAATTTTCCCTATTTAAATAAACCACCCTCAGTCTATCTCATAGATCTTATACCACTTCTCCCTTCCTCTTCCCTTTTTTTCTGTCAATCTTAAACAGAATTGGCCCTCTTTCCAATTTTTTTTTCCCCACATGTAATCAAGAACAAACTGACCAGATTTGCTTAGGGTTTTTTATTAGTGCTTAATTTTCATTTGTTTTCTAAAGCACCATTTTATGCCAGAGCTTTGATTCAGTGGCTTATTTAGTTAAGGCATAAACTTGCAGAAATGTGGTAGTCAAGATCCTCTGTTAATACTTGTTGTTTCCTGTGAGTTATATTAGTACGGACCTGCTAACAGTACAATTCTACTCTCCCTGATTTGTCAATACTTTGGCATCTGGGAGCTCACTTCAATAGTTCAAATGTAAAATCCCATATTGCTTATATCAAATCCTGTACTCCTAAGTACACATTCTGCAAACACAAAGCCAAGTTTCTGTGCCAAGCAATTTCAGTTCCTTAAGGAATGACTGCAAACTATGGGTACTTATTCCTCTACAGTTAAGATCCTAAGAGCCTGAACTTAGCCCCTCAAAAGTTGATAATTATCTTGAAAAGTGCAAAAGGGGTAGAGAGTTGAGGTTTCTTTAATTCCATCCCTACAGCAAAACACTTTAATGTCCATACCTTTAAGCAGGAGACAGTCAATAGGATTTAAGTATATGCATATTTCATAATGGGGGCCTTGTTACTTTTGGAGATTCAGGTGTAAAGAGCCTTCCTCAGATAATGATATAGTGGCTAACTTGTAGAGCAGCATTAGTGTAATTTTTGGATAAGTTTCCTAGAGAAAAATAGGTTTATTTGAAGAAATTAAGGACAAGAAGATACACGGATTGTCACCACTCTTAAATAAACAGGTCTGATAAATAGTGCCATCATTAAGAAGACATCTGAACAGAATCAGTCTCAGAAGAAATAGTAACTATATCTATTCCCTAAGCAATTGTCTGCAGTCCCAGTTGCAATACATCATTTTTTCACATATTCTACTTTGAAAGAGTTAACAGATTTGATTATTTTTCTTGTTTTTCCCTTTTTTTCCCCTGGTTATAGATGATAAACTATACTTTCCCTGTATGATGTGATAGCAGCTTTATCCTACTGTCTATAAGAAATCTTCCATGTTAGCTGCAGCAATAAAAATGCTGAAAGAATAAGGGAAAAGATAAACAAAAGAGCATAACTTATAAAAAGGCTCAGGCTCAGCTGTACTTGCTGCCAGCTTTTTTAAAGCAGATGTTCTTCTGACATTCATCTGGTTTTAGTCTGGAGTTTTGTGCCTAGTTTGACACACATTCCCTAGCTCATGATTTGTAAAGCTTTCACATTTTTCCCTAGATAAACTGTTGCACTTTTCCTCACCTTAAAACCCTTCATGCTCTTCTAACAAACAAAGAAACATGAAAAAATAGTTTAAAACAACCTAAAAACAAGAGACTATAAAGGCTAAGTGAAGATGACTCAGGAAAAGCACTCATGGGTTCTAATAATATCTGCAAAGTAGTAATATAAGTGACAGGGAGACAGCATTAAGATTTGGTTGGAAACGGTTATGAAGGTATAACAGATTTTTTGAATCAGGAAAATTCTGTGACAGCAGTTTAGCTTAGGAAAGGTAACACAAAAAATCGTAATCAAGATTGGTGACTATCACCTAATGCACATTAATTCCTTACTGAAATTCCACAGAAAAATCACTTAGAAACCTGTTTATTCTGTGCAGCATGACCTTGCATGACAAAGTGTTTTGTTTCTTGGTTTACTTTTTTTCTATATGCTTGTTCTCTCTCAAAATGTTGAACTGTAGAAATGTGGCTCCATTATTTATGTGATATATTCCATCTTCTGACCTATTCTATGTACTTTGGTGTTAAACAGATGCTTTTATCAAGGAACGAACTGAACTTTATAGAATGGCCAAAAACATCAGAAATGTGATAATGTGCCTATTGTACTGCAACTCCACATCATGCTGTATGAAGCAATTCCTCATTTTGTTTATTCTGGACCTGGTGACTTGTTTCATTTGATATCTACATATTCTTGTAATAAAATGAACAGGGAATATGTGTTCTATACCAACATTTGGGTTTTATGTTTTTAATAATCTTTGCTTTTGCACCCTAGAAAATCTGTTACGAAACTGTCTCTTTTGGCACTTAGTATTAATATGTAGCAATTGAAGGGCTCTGTCATCTACAAGGCATTGGATCCCTGGTGTCTTTCACAAGATCGCAGCAAATGCCTGGACTAAGCCTTATGCCCCATTGGACTTCTGCCCTATTGCATCTTCATACAGCAATGTTGACCTGAAAGAAAGTCGTCTGGAAGCAACAAACATTGGTAGGTCAGAAAAAATTGAGTTATCAAAGTGATCAGATTCAGAGGGATCAGAGTCCTGTGTGGGAAGTGTCAGTAGGTCAAAGATAGCTGGGCAGCCTGCTGCAAAGGGAAAATCAGTTATTTGAGGGGCTGGAGATTTTGTAAGATGGAACTGTATGGAGATACAGTCTACAAGAGGCTGCAGAATGGGAATGGGTCTCTGGGGTAATGATGGGTTATACACTGAGATCACCACAATATCTCAGTAGAAAGTGTTTTCAGATATTTTAGGTGCCACCACTACAACAGTTTGCAGTAATCACAATAGAGATCTTGTGTTCAGCTCCTCCTGAACCTGCAGCATCTGGCCCTACACTGCCCCTGCCTTTCTCTTGCAACCCAGAACAGATGTTACTAGCACAGCCTCCCATCTCCAGCAGAAGAAGGAGCAGAGGCTAGAAGCTTTCTGTGTTCTCACATGCTTTTCTCTGTCCTTTGAAACACCTGCTTCTTCTCAGAGCAGACTGGAGTATTCAGTAGGGAATCTGTATGTCCTAGAAAGGGAGAGGACAACAAAATGTGGTGCTGTGGAACAAGAGAGCCAAGGGAGGTGAACACAGAGGAGATCTCAGTGCTATGAGAACCAGTCTAGACGCTTTGCAGTATCCACTGTCGGAAGTTATTTTAATAGAATCAGTCCTAGAATGCTAGGTTGGAAGGGACCTCAAGGATCTGGTCCAACATTTCTTGGCAAAAGCATAGTTTAGACAAGATGACCCAGCACCAGCTGAATCTTAAAAGTGTCCAATGTTGGGGAATCCACCACTTCGCTGGGGAAATTATTCCAACAACTGATTGTTCTCATTGTGAAAAATTTTCCTCTTGTGTCTAATTGGAATCTCCCCAGGAGTAACTTGTACCCATTACCCCTTGTCTTTTCCATGTAACTCCTTGTAAAAAGGGAGTCCCCCACCTTCTTTGTAGCCACCCCTTAAATACTGAAACATGGTGATAAGGTCTCCACTAAATCTTTTCTGCTGAACAAACACTGTTCTCTCAGCCTTTCCTCATATGGCAGGCTTCCCAGTCCTTTGATTATCTTTGTGCCCCTTCTCTGGACCTCTCCAGCCTGTCCACATATTTTTTGTATAGTGAAGACCAAAAGTGCACACAGTGTTCCCGTAGAAATTGTCCTGGTTTCTCCATGAGACAAAAGTGACATTCTGGAATGGCACTGACTATTTGTGCAGAAGATTTAGTAAGACTAAAACACTTACGACTTCATACTTACTTGGTACTGGTATCACAGAAAGATTAAAAAAGTATAACTCATCACTACTACAGGACAAATGGCTATGAAGGGATCTCTGGGAATGGTTTGCTTGGTCTTTGCCATGTTTGTTTACTTAAAGTGAAGCAAGCCTATTATTTCATCAGCTTCTATATGTCTGTCCCCAATACACTGTTTGTCCAGATAAGGAAAACTAAATCAGTCAAACCAGCTACAGGTACCTGCTGTGCACAGCTATGCCGTACTCACATTCGGGCAAACTGCAGCTACACTGACTTCTGCAAGCCCGGTTAGGCATTAGGCTTCCTACAGTTGTACCTTTTGGTCTGGAGTGCCAAACAAAATTGTGCCACTATTCAAATTTCTTCACAGAGTCTTATTGAGGAACCTGTTTGACCTTCCCTTACACACACTGGAAAGCGTTTGTAAGATGCCAATCTCTTAAGTTAACTAAAGCATGTAAGGCGATGCCCAGTCTTACTTCACTCCATGACCCAAGTTACAGCCGTTGCCCAAGAGCAGCACTTTCCTGCTTGCAGTGTCTCCGTAAGCAGGAGGCAGGAGGGCCAGAAATGATGTTGCCGTCAGAACTTTGGCTTCCCCTCTGGAGGATGCAGTGAGTGGCTGATGCAAAGACATGCAGATTGTGTACAAACTTGGTATTATATTGACACCAGGTGCTGATTTTAATAGCTGTGTAATCTCCTGTACTAAACAGTAATCAGAAGCAGGTTTGCTGACCAGGTTGTCAGACTACATGTGGACTGCTGTCAGTTCTGTCATGCTGAACAGGGCTGTCAAGCACTACCTGGAGATATTCTGGTTGGAGAAGAAAAATCTGTGTTTCTGGGCATTTGTGAGGCAATTATTCCTGTGATTTATCCAACTTGCATGAGCACTGCTCATGAACAAGCACCTGACTGGGACAAGGGAACAGCTAGAACTTTTTTCTTTGTTTTCCTTTGTTTTCCTTCCTTCCTAGCTTTACTCACAAATATATATATATATATATATATAAATATAAGAATGAATGGTTATTCTTTCATTTTATAGCTCTTCATCAGCCACAGAAAATAATGAACACTAATAAGGATGCAATGATAGGACATCTGATATCTCTGAGACTCATATATCTGAGGGCTGAGGGGGGATCTTACTACCTCCAGATAAATCTACAGGACAACTGTTCATTGTTAATTCAGAGAGCCCAACCTATTTTCTAGTGCTCTGCCTCACAAAGCTGTATGCTATACCTGGTGGAAGATCTAATTACTCAAAGACTAGATGCTTGATGGTATTAGAATTTTGGCAGACTAAAAACAAAAAGGTTTTGTTCTGTAAACCCATCTGAAAGGTGATGTGTCCAGTACTGTTCATGCTATTCATGCTGTCAGGAAAGAGCTTTAGCCAGCAGTGGGTTCAAGATATTACCTGATGACAGGTATGGCTTCAGGAGCCCTCAGGACACCACTGCTATCTGGAGGAGTGGAAGGTTCTTTCTGTGAAGAAATAGAGGGGCAGATGGAATGGACGTATCAAATATGAGTAATTTGAGACATTGTTATATGATTTCAAATAAACTCTTATTGCCTAGATGCTCTTTGTTGATGGGAGAGTGCAGACACAGGCCAAAGGCCATTATGTAGAGAGTTTAGTTTCATGAAAGCTGTATTTTCCTGATGATAGCCCTCATATTATTTTTAAACAAATGCCAGCGGAAGATGTTAGATTGCTGGAGAAGACCTCTAGTACAGAGGAAGTCAGTGGGCAGAATGGCAGGTGAACACAAATGAACACGTATTGAAATGTGCGTGAAGATGATGATAACCTGCAGTTAAGAGGTATACTGTGGTATTTATGAAAATGCACAGAGGTTTACAGATAAATACTTTCTTTTCATGCAAGATTTGCCGCAGAGCAACCTTGAAAAGTATCTGTAAGACCTTGCACAGTGTTACAGTTATTCAAAGAGAGAACTACAAATAGTAAGTGCTATAATAAAGACCCTATCTTTTGCAACATAAAATGAAAGATTCTGATGTTTTAGGAATCCCTCAGGATCCTTAGTGCTGTAAGTAGCAGCCTGTATTATTGGTACTGTGATTCACTGCAACTCTTCCACACCCTGTTAAAAGCTTATCTTTTAGGCAATTATGGAAAAGTGACTGACTTTGCAGCAGTTCAGGGCTGTACTAGCATGCCACATAGAGTAGCTCTGCGCATCTCCTGTTCCTTCAGCCCTGCTCGTTCAGCCCCAAAGCTCACTGTTGCTTGGCCAAGACCACATGAAAATGTTTTTTTTGGGGGGTGGGGTGGGGTGCTGGCTCCTTCCTTTGCTGGGAACTGGTTTGCCTACATGTTGTGCTCAGCAGGAAGGTCTTCATCCTTCCACTCCAAGCCACAACCTGTGCAGGCTCCCTGAAGTCCTGCCTGGATGGACTGGTGTTGCCCCTTAGTTGTTGGGTCAGTGCGTGTTGGCTGTCTTCAGTCTGAGCTGTCTGATGGGGCAGTGGTCACCACCGAGTCAAGGAGCAGATGCTGCCTTTCATCCTGTAAAAAGGCAATATGTGGCATATGATGTGCTGCTTGGTTCCTTCTGCCTAGCACATAGGGAGCAGCATGTTACACCACTTCGAACTGACTCAGTTAAATTATTGTAGTATTTACTGAGTCTTTACTTCTTTGCAAATCATGGTAATGCTATACATGTCTTGCTATTTTGATATTCACAGCTTTGATGGTCCACTTCCTCAGCTACTTGCTTTGAAAATAGAAGTGTGTGTTGTAATAAGACTGTATAGAAAAAGGAAAATATAAGCTTAACATTTTGGGAACTGGTAATCTCTTTGGTTTAAAAGGCTTTGATAGCTACCTTTTAATTAAGGATCTGCAAACAGCAATTTTCATCCCTATTTCACAAGAAATATAGTTCTGTTCAAAGCTGTCCTTTTATGGCACAATATGATTACCCCAAGTACTCTTTACAGCTAGGCTCTTTCTCCTCTTGCTGAAATGATGCAGATGATACTTATTTTGAAAGACAAGGTATTGTGGACGTGATTCACATTTGTCTGTCGTTATGTCCATTTCATCTTCATCTTTTGTGAACAGTATTTTGTACTTCCAATAGTGATTTAACTTAACCACTGCCTTCTGCAGAAGCTCAGAATTAAACTCTAAATGTTATTTACTTCCCTTTAATTATAAAAATACATCAGGTTAGTTTGTAATTAAAGATAATTATAATGTTGTTTGATACCTTGTGGGAAGAAGTTTAAATATTCCATGACCAAGGAGCTGTAGAAAGAAGGGTAGTAAAGATAGCAGAAGTTTCTTTCTGTCTCTCTCTCCTGGAATGGAGAACAAAGGTAATAAACCCCTGGCAAATATGGTATGTAAACCAAACACAGGAAGACAGTAGCAGTTGTAGATCTACTGCATGCAAGAAAAGAGAGGGAGCACTGGAAAGCAATCCTACCTAACTGCTTGTGTCCTCCCAGTGGAGATGGCAGAAAAGGGGCATCAGTGGGTTCTGGCTACATCTGCTTCTTGTTTTAAGCTGCATGTAAATATGGGTTATAAAGATGCCGGACTTGCACTAAAATGGGCAAGACTTCATTGCAGGTCCCCTTTGAAGGACTCTTCTTTCAAAGGGGTGGAACAGCCTGTTGGAACTCCACAGCAATATATGCAAGAAATGCTTTGTCAGTCAGCATGACATCTTTGCAGCCTCATGGGCAAAGTCAATATCAACTATAGACAAATGTGTATATGTGAGGAGGATTGTTAATAAATCGGAGTTTTGTCAAGCTCGAGTATCTCTTGAAAAGATTGTTTTACGTCTGATATTCAAGTACAGTGACATTTTCCTGCAACTTTGCTAATTATGTCTTTATAGAAGGGAAGGAATAAAGAGAATGAGGGCCACTATAGTACTACTCATTCACAACTAATTATCACTGTGCTGAAAAGTCAATATATCCACCTACCATATGTAGTGAAAAACATACCTCAGACATTCCTGTTGTTTCAAACCATGAATGCTCAGCAATGTAGCTAGCTTGTATGTACCTCAGGAGGTTTTAAATTCCAGCCCATAAAACACCGCATAGGAATGACTTTTCTTCCCTACTCAGTTAGAGAAGGATGAACCTGAACTGGCATTTTGAAGTTTTCTGCTATTTCATCTCCTTCCTGCTTCATATGTATAAGTATTAGTAATAATCTCATGCAGGACTTAATCCATCTTGATGGAGTTCTTTTTACATTTGAAGTATGCTGACATATGTGGGAGACAGCACAAGAATGAGAGAAAAGAAGGTCTTTCACACATCTGTAAAGAATGAATGAAAATCAGTCTGTTGTGGCTGAGTGGGTTAAATATGTAATTTGCTGAACTTGTGGGATATACTGAAGACTGGATAACTGGTTTTGAGTTTGAAAGACTGGACCATTTATTTTGTAAAAATATTGGTTTATGAGACATTGCAAATCTGTAAAAAATTCTGTTACAGCATTGATTTATCTACAGATGTTAGCTGTTTTAGAAGACAATAAAGTTTACAGCTGAGCTAACATTTAAAATCATATATGTAATATTCTCTGCCTTGCTTTTTAAACATTTTTGACAGAGATGTGGCTGGTCCTTTGTAAATGCTTTCAGGTAGGGGAATTGAGGCCATTAGTCACAATTACATACAGTCTTTAAGTTCCCTGAATACAAGGAACAAGAAAAGTACAATTGCACATGGACTTTAAAGCAATTGGAGAGGGCAAAGGAACTAAAATAACACCTAATCTGGAAAGGTCAGAGTCTCTCCCTTGATGCAGAATCATCTAGAAATGCTGTTGGGGATTCCTGTGAGGCCATGCCATAGCTCTGCTGTCCTCAGTACGGGAAAACAGCACTATGAGTAATAACAGCCCATGGACAGTCTCTTTAAAAAATAAAGTGGTCTTTAATAATATAACAAGTGAGGTTATGCATATGTTGCCATTGGGAGGTGTGATTGCAGTATGTGTGGGCATCCTGACATAACTTTCATTTAGTGAAGAGCAGGCTCAGGTAGTTGTATCAGTGAATCTTTAGCAGCACTGGCTTTATACCAGGCTATATGAAAATACATGAGTACTTGGTTTTCTAGATTTTGCTGAAGTCAGTGGTGCCACACCTTTACTGATGTTGTTTCTCAAACTGGAGAAATTAAAGCTATCCAGGCTCTGCTTAGGTAGGCTATAATTGCACTATAACTCAGTGGAAGCATACCTTACACTGCAAAAAGTAATGAATTGAAGGTTTTAAAAGGGAGGAAAGTAAAGAGTCTTCGTTCTATGTAGCATAGCCACAAAACCACTATTTAATGCCTGTGTTGGCCTTAGACAATGCTTTTATTCAAAGTTATCTGGCAGAGGACTTGAGCACAGGCCCACCTCTTCTCTTTCTGGCAGATGCAAAGAACCTCATGTGTATCTCAGTGAATTGCTGTAATGGTCAGAAATGGCCTGAGAAATGTAAAGGATGCAGCCCACGAAGGCTTTCCATGTATTTCCAGCTAAACCATTTCCACTGATAGAGAGGAGACTGCTACAGGTGTTGCAAAGACCCGTTTCCTCTTTACGCCATGTCGAGGGTAGGACCAGCTCTAATTACCACAAGATCTCCTGTGTAAAGTGCCAGTATTTGTATTTAATGCTTGTGGTATGTCCTCCAAGTAATTAGAAATCCCTTTGTAACGGTTAATCACATTTAATGTGTCAAATTGCTGCTGCTGCTACTTCTTTAACAGTAACAGCTATAGTAACTGTAATGGCTAAGTATTTGAAGCCAGTGACTTGGACATTTCAACTTATATTAACAGTTGAAAGAGAATAATTTCCCCGTGCATGCTGCTAGATTATAGTGTTATGACATACTTTGACTTACATCGTTTTGTTTTGTTGAAGTTTGCATTTACAACAGGCATGAGCAACTACCACAGCTTAGCTGAGACACAGCAACTTCTCTCATGTCTCAGCCCCTAGTGTAATGACATCCTTCTTTCAAAATAAGCATAAGACAAAAATAAACTTATTTGGGTCAGCTGTCTGAAAGAATAAGTATCTTACAGGTGTTCCTCAGTGTGAAGAAGACTGGGGTTGTATGGGTGCGTGTATGTTGTGGTGACCAGTACAATAGAAAGACTGAAGCAACTCTAAATCAGTAGCAGAAAGCCAGAACAGAATAAAGAATACTGTGGTATGACACTGCAGACAAAGGTGTGGTAAAAAATTTTGGGCTAAGGGCTAACTGGTGCAGGATTTGCAACTATACTTCTCATTACTTGAATGATGTTGTGTCAGGGAACTGAGACCTTGCCCACTTTCTGTATCAATGAAATACCCAGATCTACTTAGTAAATTCTTTACCTGAAAAAAGTGGCAATCGTCAAAACCAGCTAGTAGGTATAGCAATACATAAACATTATACATTGATAATAATATGAAGTATATTCCTTTTTTGATATCTGGAAGTCATTTTCAGTACAATAGGGAGAAAGGGAACAAAGGAGTCTCCTTGTATAACAATGATTTTATTATTTTTACAAATAGCATAGAAGGTGGAGATATAACAACTTATCTAAAGGATAATTAATTCCAAAAACTACTTGTTAGAGTTTCCTTACTGTCCTCTTTGGTCTTTTTACTAGGGAAAAAAAAAAAAAAGATTCTGATATTTGAAAGTCCATCTACTTGCAAAAATAAACACAAGTTCTGCATAGTTTGGACTTGTTTGATTTTGCTGGAGGATTTGTTTTTTCTACATTTCCCAGCAAATTATCCTGTGAAGTCTCCACTGTAATCACAACGATAGGACTACTACATTTCCTTTGAAGAGTTCCTTTCTTTGATTTCTAACTATTCACTGAGTGTAAACAGGTGATAACTAGAACAACCCCTCACTGCAAATTTTTAGTAGTCTGACACCTTCTTTCTCATTGAATAGGTCGTCGTATGCCCCAATGTATACAGGGTCCTACCGAGGTGGCACAGCCCTCTGCCTCCTGTGGGGCATTAGCTGGTATCAGACGCTGCAAAAGAAAACATGAAACCCTGTAACAACTCACAGTTGAAAAAAAACTCAGCACATAAAAATTCTTATAAAAATTCCTGGAATCCACAAGCTGACATGGTTTTATAATTCATAGATAAAACAGTGAGTTCTGTCTAATGTAGAATCTCTAGATATTTTCATTAAATGCAGGGATTATGTCTGATGGCTTCTTTTGTAATAAAAGTAGAAAATCTTATTTGGATTAAATGCTTCTCTTCATAAATAAGTGCCAGTGAAGGACACTGACAAGAACAACAAAAAAATGAAGATGCTTATATTTATTACTCAGGTGATAAAATATTAACACTGAACAGGCAGCACAGATGTTGGAAAATAAAATACATATCATAAGTGTTTTAAATTTATGACATTTTAAAGTGTTTAAGTTAGAAAAGGTAGAAAAACATAGGGAATTTTTAATTTTCATTTTTTTGTTGCCACATGCTGATTGAAGTAAGTAGAACTACTCACTTTACTGGAAAGAAACTTCTTTATTTACCTGCTTTAAATTGTAAATTTCCTAATGTAAATTTGAACTTCAAGGTATTATGTGCGCAGTGTACTGAAGCACGTTTTCACTTGTTTCCCAGTAAGTAACTGCTCCTCTCAGTAGGAGGGCAAGATAGATACTGCGAGCAGAATTAGAGGGCTCTTCAATTAGTATGAACAATCAGGACTGTTCCCATATTTTAAGTCTTGTACTTCCTGACAGATTTCAAAGTCTGTTTTGTTCTGCCCACCCATAGTGTAACTTGAGCTCTTACTAGTTAGAATTTCTGAATATTACAATTGGCTTGTATGATTTATGTTCTCTAAATGCTGCTGTCTGTTAGCTGTCGTTTGTCTGGCACGAATCTGTAGCCACCTGTCATGGCATAAATACAAATACAATTTTCTACAGTATCTTATGCTATGCAGCCTTATCTAAGCTGAAGATGTGTCACGGTTCCATGTTTTACCTTTATATTTTAATTTACTATTCCAAGTTTTGTGCCAAAATAATTTCCTGAAACTTGTGTCTATCTTGATGCAGACAATTGTAGTTCTCTTTTCTACATGTAGCCTCCCTCTTTTGCATACATATATAATCTCATAGAAGGTGGAAGTGCATATAATCTCTGATGTAATTGTTTCATGCACACGCCTACCTTTTAAGAATGTTTTATATGCACACACAGATGCTGTAAGCTCAGAAGTCTTAAGCAGGTTTTTCCGGGTTATCAAAATGCCCTAGGTTTCTCCTTCCCATGGTAAAACTTATGTGAGATGTTCTTGCTTAGGAAATGTGTGTGAAAATCTTCTAAAATAGTCTGTGAAGGTGAGTTTTACTTTGTTTGCCCTTCTGTTTACTCAAAAGACTCCCTCTCAAGCTGGACAGATGTCCCATATCCTCTCTGGTTCATTGGGAATCACTTCAGTCCCTCCTGTTTGTGTTTATTCCAAGGTCCAAGTGAGTGCTGACCCTGCAGTAAGTGCAGAAATGTGCCAACTAGCTCAGGTGCTAGAAACAGTCTGAACATTCAGCCTGGTGCAGGGAGCAGAACAAATTTGCCTGGATTGAGCACTGCGCTGTCATCCTATATTGTAATTGGGGTCCAAAGAACTTACCTGCAAGCAATATGGGTTATCTTTACAGAACAGTCTGCGGTGTTGGTGTACCACTATCCACTGAGACATAAAGCATCCCGGCTCTGTGCAAAGGGGAAAAACCTGCAGCTTTACTGCATCTTTTTTGGGGATGCTTCTTGGCCTGTGGAGGAAGCCCAGCACGCTCCCCTAGTCCTGACTCTTGCTATGTCAAACTTGCCCGGTGCCACCTGTGACACATTCTCTTGGAGGTGCCTGAGAGAGGTAAGTGGCAGAGATGCCCTCAAATATCTCTTTTCCAGAGGAGGCAGCAAATGTTTTGGGTGTGGAGCGATGAGGGCCACATGTGAGGAGTTCCCTGAAGGCATTGAGGTAGGCCAATAGTTTAAGCATTGTAGGAGATCATATACATTTAATGAGATCTTGGCTACTTTGATATTCATAGTGGTTTCATTTCTCTTGCCCTTTCCCACCCTACCAAGGAGTAGTGATTAAGAACTATTTTTTTGGTTGATTGCTTTTTAATTTTATTGCTTTAAGTGGTGAAACTGGATAAGATACATGAAATGCATGATACTGCTTGCACTTTATGGCTACTCAGCTCTCTGGAGTTGCACTAAAGCCAAAAGGATCAGGACCAAAAATGACATCTGCCCTTTGAAACCAGATTTGTTTAAACACTTCCATATTTCATAGCCTGGGGTAAGAAAGCTTGTGGCCTTTCAGCTGTGACTTGCAAGCAATTCAGATGCAGTTCTCATGCCAAGATTATAGCACACAGCTGTCAGCAGTGCAGTTGTGGCATGGGACAGCTGGATGATGTCGCCTCTGGCTGCAGACAGAGGTGAACAAGCAGGAGATGGGGAGACCCAGCATCAGCAGGAAGTGTAACACCAAGCTATGTGCTCTGTGCTCCCCCAAATTATGGCAGGACAGGTGAACTCCTATTGCACTATTATCACCTTCATCCTTTGAACTGTCCCTGGAGCTTCCCCTGCTCTACAGATGTTAGGGTATGTCGTATGTGTCGTACGGCCTTTGGTCCTGTGAAGATTTTAAACGGTTACAGGATAAGGACAGCCATCCTGATGGTGAGTCCTTGAAATACTTTTACATCCCATCGTGTCTTCTTTAAATGCACTGCCAACCTTTTGATCATATTTTAATAACACAGTGTTTCATTTGTTTCACTGCTCTTAAGTCACCCCCTGTGTAAATGATTTTCATTAGGTCCTGTGGTTGACTGAAATAACAAGTCTGTTCAAAGGAAAATATTCTTGAGACATTCTGTGCCTGCACAGCTTCCCTGAAACTAGCATTTGCAACACTGGGATGGTAAAATGTCAAAATTGCCAAATGCACATGTGCATACCCGTAGACAAAAAATACCATGTGGCAGAATATTACACTATCATTTATTTCACTGCATACTTGTCACATTGTTCTGTTTATATATGCTTATGCCAATTCCAGAAAGGAAAAGTTGTGTCTGTTTTTTGTTGGGTTTTTTTGGGTTTTTTTTTTTTTGTTGTTGTTGTTGTTTTTGTTTAATTAATCTGCTGAAAAGGCCTAGAGAAATATCAAGAATGAGAGCAGAAATTAGTATTATGGCAGGTGAGCACACTGGATGCAGGATGCAACCACTTGACAGAAGACAGCTAAACTGTTTCCAAAATAACAAAAGTACAATAATTATGATAGAACAAGATCAGACAACCCTATTGATATAAAAATAGCAAAGAGAGACAATTTGTTCTTACTGGCATGCAAACAGCAAATAGAACTTCCCAATTAAATACAAAAGTAGTTATGATACTAGTGATTCAAACTGAACCTTTTTAGGTGAGGACTCAGACAGTTTTACAAAGGAGTAGGTCAGAATTGTTATTGTAAGAATAATGAAGGAGGACAAAACCGACCCATATCAAAAATGTCCATTTAAAATCTGTTGGCAGATGCTAAAAACAAGACCAGATGTGTAATGTAGAGGAATTGCTATATCCTTCCTTGCTGGGGTGGTAATTTATGGAGAAGATTTGTTGTGGAATTCATTCCTTGCTACAGAATGGTTGTCTCCATTCTGCAGGTGTGCCCACACTTGTGAAGCTACTGGAATTTACTGAAATAATTATTCTAGAATAATTTGGTAAATTTCCAGAGAAGCTCCCAGCCCTAGTTTTAAAATGTTTCTGGCCCTGATGTTTGAGAAAATATGTGGTTTTATTTGTATGGTTGTATGGAAATAGAGCTGTCTTCTTGAGGTCACAGAGAAAGCCAGAAAAAATAGTGTTGAGAGATGGGATCTGCCCTATACCAGGCTTGTTTAAACTTAAAAAGGCAAGTTCACAGCACAGCAAAGTGTAGACTGTAAGATGAAATAAAGCCAATTAATTACCAGATAGCACAGAAGCAGCATTATTGAATGTATACTTCATCTTCAGTTGGACTTGATGATCTTAAGGGTTTTTTCCAACCTAAATGATTCTATGATTCTTATTGAAACAGTAATTTGAATTTTAAGGCTGCATGAACTTGTAGATTTCTGGCAACTTACACTCATGTACCTTAAAATTTGGGGTCCTTCCTGAAAAAAAATAATACCCAACTTTCTGCAAAGCACATGAAGGCTCCAATAGAAGCAACACCTTATGAGTTGCGGTTCTTGAGGCCTCAGTAGAAAGATTATCTTATCGGATGAAACTACATGTTTTCAAGCCCAAATTGCTATAGCTCTGTATAAGAACCTTACACCCTGCAAACATTGACATGTGAATAACTCTTGATAAAGGTGACATACACATGCAGAGTCAGTTAGGTATGAGGAGAAACGTTGCTCAATTCAATAAAGTGCCTCAGAATGCAGAATTTATATTATATTGGCATTGCATAGTGTCCAGAAATAATGATAATATCTCTTCAGTGAATTGTTTGATTTTAAACATGTGCACATATGGGAGAAGTTATTTAAAAAAGCTTAGTGTATTGAGGTGGGTAATAGTGATTTACTGGTGGAATCGATTCTGATCTGTGGGATGAGGAATCTACACTCTGTAAGAAGTATATTCTCTCTGTCACACCATGTTCTCTTTTGTAAATTCTCTCATGTTCACTCTGCCACCTTATAAAAAATTAATAGTTTTAATTTTTATAACATGCTTGATTTAGAATTTTTAATGCAGCCTCTAGGTTAATTCTTTTTTCCTTGACCTATATGATTTTTAGGTGGATAAGTAAAATATAACCCATCCCTCAAATATTACATGTATCATCCTTTTATCTAGCGGTGTTTTGTTTTAATCTGTAACAGTCAGTGGTAGAATCTCTTAGCGTGTTTGATTTCTTCTACATATTCTGTATATGTTGATCTCAAATGTGTCCAACACTGTCATGAAAATCTTTCTGTGGAAAGTTGGAATTAAATTCATGTCAAAATATATGAATATTCAAAAAGTGCTTTTTTTTCCCAAAGGAACTTAGCTTGTACATACCTGCTGGAATGTCATTTGCTCTCCTGTTGCCAATTGCCTACTTTCAATTAGCTCTTTTTGAATGTTGGGGTAATCAGTTCTTGTTGGCAGAATTCATCTCACCTAACTTCAGCTCTCCACAGTTGGAGGCTACAACAGATAATTATGCTTTCCTAGTAGCCTAAGGAGACAAAAAAGGGCTTTCAAGCAGGGTTTCATCCTGGCTTGAACAAGATGCCCAAGACTGGTGTGGTGACTTAGCTTCCAGTGGTACTGATCTTTGTCCACTGCCTGCATGTGGGTTGTAGGGATGACCAGTGTAGACACCTAAGGCACCGAACTCCCAGATAACTCTCTTTAGGTGAAAGGGGTATGTCCTGAGAGTCTAAACCAGTCTAATGAGCTGTGTGCCTGCAACATCCTCAACAGCATAGGTCTTAGTGTGGAACAGTGGCATCCTGCCTGCAGAAAATTATCTTTTTCACTTGTTCTTTTTTTTTTTTTTCTTTCCCCATTTGTTTTCTGCAAATGTATGTTGTGTAGTTCATGTGTTGTTTATTGGGTTTTTTAAAATTTATTTTAATGACGATGCCTACCTCAGATACCTTTCAGGCCTTTGAAAGTACTGGTACTTGAAAATAAGTCCCAGATAACCCAAAACCAATCCAGTATAAATCAGAAATAGGGAGAAGGGAATCACATGTCTGAAGGGTATCACCAGGAAAAATACTCACTCTGGAGCAAATTTTCCAAATATTGCTGCTTTGCTTACAGAGAAGGTAGCCATAAACATACAGCACATATTTAACTATTTAGCCCCTTTAAATATCCTCTTATGACAAGCTGGTTCTGCTCTACTTGTTTTGGTTTGTTTTGGTTTAAGCTAGCAATTTTTGATCATCAAGCAAAACAGCTGGTTTGTACAACAGTGAACCTGTGAATGAAGCAATCCTGTCCTAGTTTTAAGGGGCTAACTCCAAGACACTGAAGTCAGAGGTAGTCCTTTTGCTGATTTCAGTAGGCTTTGTTTGAGGATCTAAGTGATAAGTTTGTTCCCGTCTAAAGTGTTTAAAATTCATGGAAAACAGAAAGTTACTGCTGGGGATATTTATGTTCTTATTTCTAGATTTGCTTTGATGCTTTGATGTACAGATATAAAAGAAAATAAGCTAAAATATTCTACAGAGTATGTTATGAACCAGTGATAGTTTTCAGTTCAAAAACCCATGATACACTATTTAAAGACAGTTTTGATATATTTCAAATGTCAAAGTTTTTAGAAGTTCCAAGGAGTTGTAGACAAATGTGGGGTTTTTTACACCCATGATTATCTTAATAGATGAAGATAAAAGGAGATTGAACACCTGTAATAGAAATCTGTGAAGCTCACTTCAACTTCTTTTGGGGGAAGGAAGAACATTTAAAATAAAAAATTAGCTTTAAAACCTGAGATGATAATATATTTTTCTATACTGTTTTTAGGCATATTTGAATATTTAGCATCAAGATTGTCTATGTTAAAGGTAATGTAAAAACGGTTCTCAGCGCTCTTATATGAAACTTTGTTCTGACATTGAGATGCCTGGGGAAGAAATAAATTATGATAAGGACAAATTGTGAATGCAGGATCATCCGAGTAATTTGAGAAATATATTATGAAGGAGTGTTTGGGCACAGAAATGTCCATATGCTGAAAGGAGTATTTAGGCCATTAGTTACAGGTGAGGGGCCTGGAAAGGAGAAACTCTGGAGAAGCCTTGAGCGTCAAGATGGAGTGCTACGAACAACACTTCTCCTGGGTGAGTTCGTGTGGATGGGGTCTGTGGGGCTTCTGCATGTAGATGTAGAAATAGTGACCTGAAAACATCTGGCTGAAGAAAGAAAAATTATGTGCCACCATGAGACTGTGCAAGGCTATCAGTGCATGCATACACCTACAAAGGTTGTACAACTTGGACCATATTGAGGAAGGTGGTGGTTGCTGCATGCAGCCTGATGAAGCATGGGACCACAAGAGATTTACTGAGCACCCACCTGGAGCCCCCAGAGCCTCAACATGACCCCTCACTTCTGAGCAAACCACTAGGACTGGCCTCCCAATGGCTTCTCCAGCCGGGCAGCAAGGCATGACTTTGGATGTGTGTCTGAATACTTGAATGTACCATTATCTGCTACTAGTAACAACAGCTTGATGCTACTAGTAGTAACAGTTTATAAATGGTGTCCTCATAGATGTTGGCTGCAACATGTGTCTCCCTGTCTCAGTCCCCTATGCAGAAGGTTTTCAAGAGGATTATCATCTGAAAATGATGCTTTGGTGAAAAAGACAGTTTCCATCTTTGGATACATGAATAGGGCAATACAGACTTCAAGTTTAGACTGAAATATTGATTGTGGCTCGAGATGGTCATGTAACTCAGAGAAACAAAAACTGCCAGGGTCTCATGTCTACATGTCAAGAAGGTGAAAGGCTGTAGGAATGGCCAGAGTGCTCAAAAACTTGCTTTGGGGTGAGAGAGTCAACAAATGTGTAAGTACCTATATCAAAACCAGAAACTTGCTATGAAAAGGCTTTTTGAACTCTAAACCAAACTAGATGTTAATAAAATCCAGTTGGTGCAAGATGAAGCAGATAAATGTAAACTACAAATAAAGCACACATTTTTAATAGAGATGTTAATTAAACTCTGGAACAGTTTATCACGAGTTGTGGTAGATTTACCATCACTGAGATCATTTAAATCAAGTTCATATGTGTTTTTAGAGGTCTCCTCCAGTTGAAAGGGAAGTTAATTCAAGGCAGTCCCATGGCCATTATTATTCAGAGAGTTAGGTTAGATGATCTCAGTAGTTTCTGCCCTGGTTAAATATTAATCTTAACAAAAAGCACTTTGTCTGCATAGAATGAGAAGAATTAGCTATAATCAGAAACAAATAATACATCACAGGCTATTTCAAACAAAAAGTAGCCTCAGAGGCGGAGCAGGGGCTGGACAGGTGGCTGCTGGTCTTGCAAGACAAACAGTTAAAGATGTAAAAGGAACCAGGGATATAAAATAACCAATTAAATAGCATGAAAATGGAAAGCAGTAAAAGCGTTTATCTTCTGGAAAACCCCCATCATTTTTCACATGCTTATAAGGAATGACTGGAGGGAAGAGGATAAATGTACATACAAGACACACAAAGGTAGTGCATGGTCAGAGATTATTTATGATATGTGTCAATGGGGAAAAAATCAGCACATTTTTTCCAAAATCACATTCTCTCTGTCTGAGTAAAGTGAAAATTAATTGCACTAGTGTTGAAACACATAGAGGGCTAAATGATACATATCTGAGTGGCAACGATCTTTTGCTTCGAACAAGTCACGGATGTCTATAAACTGTTGCAAATGGTATTTACAGAGAACTAACAGATAACAGTAGCATGTTTTAAAAAGCTGATAAAATTCCTGATTGGTTCCTTAGCTGATCAACATATAGAATGCTTTTTTAGTGCATATGTACGTGGTTAGATTGTAAGGTTATGTAACCCTTGAATTATCTTGTATGCCACCCTTTTATTTTTAATGATGTGCTTTCCTAGGAATATATTTTAATAAATTTTCTTACATCCACCTATATTTATTAGGTGTAAATTGTAATGGTCTTATTCTAATTTGTCAGGTTGCTTCCCAGTGATTGCCATTAACATAACAATTACTAGTCACAAGGATATACAGAACCGGCATAGCAATATGATAAGGCAACCTAATATGTTTTTAAATTGTCTGTAACCAAAGGGACTGCAAAAATACCCCAAAACAGTACTTCAAAGTAGCACAAGGATCAAGTTTTCTACACAATTGTTTAATTGCGCTGTTTTTTAAAAGAGCTGCTTAGGACCCTGGGGTATATTTGACACTGACATCATGTTGCCCATGAATCTGCTTGTGTGCAGGGGAGGGGGGGATTCACTTGGGGAAATGATTTTCAGTCTGTATCCTGGGACATACATAAGATGTCCCAAGGTAAAATGCAGATAGGGATATCCTGATTTACGGGGTTGCAAAAGTATCCTGCTCCAACCCAAGCTTCTGTGAGAGGAGGCCACAGCAATGCAGCTGCAGAGCTTGGAAATTCTCTTTCTGAGATAATTGTTTGGTCTTTAAATCAATTTATAGGAAAGTTTTAAATGTAGCACCACTTAGCAAAGCTTCAAAGTTGGATTTTAATCCAGGCTCTGGATCAAAGGCACTTCAGCTGTGCAAAGGAGAGTAAATTATGTCTCTGCATGACAGGCAGACTGGTAGGTTGCACCCCGCTGTGGCAGGAAACATAGCCCCAGGAGAAGACCAGCCTGCCTATTAACTGAGGATGGGTAGCTTTTTTATTTTTTGCCATGAGACTCCCATGCAGCGGCAGAGACTTGAGCTCTGAAAGCAATCTGTGGCTCCTGCAGCTGCATCACCTCCACAGGAGGCGGTGGCTGGGGAGGGCTACAGCTGGTTGTCAC